>NW_019211457.1:4565585-4777959 GCF_002443255.2 Varroa destructor | reverse complement strand
ATATATCAGCTCAATGATTTCCTGGTATTTAAACATACCGCCCAACAGGTCATTTCCCACGGCGACATCATTCCGAATATGCCGAATATGTTTTTTACAACTCAATGATCGCGAACTAGTAAAACGGCGCTGAACAGCCACCTGTCAGTATCTACAGGTATGGCGCTCCCTTTAACGGGAACTCAAAGTCATTTGCCACTGCTAGCTGATTGAAAAGAGGCCGATTCCGCTCAAGGATCTGATTAAAAAACGTTTCGCATTGCTGTTATAACTGAACGACAGCGAAATAAGAGAGTGCAATACCGGCAGTCAGAGTAAATAACGGTTCGTTCAACTTTCATTCTCTCTCCGCATAAAATATTATTCTGATAAGCATGGACATACAAGAAATACCTGCACGCAGACACATACGCGATCTTCTAAACCGTCTCATCATCACTCAGCCTGTGTGAGGCTTTCTAGTGGATCGAGAAATGTAAATCATTCTTTCAATACACGTCATGATGAGACAGAATTTAGTAGATACTTAAATTGAGCTTTAAGCTACTTATAACTGTTAGGTAACTTAAATAATAAAGGAGGAACAGAAAAAATATTTTTTTGCGAAGAGAACGCGGAACAGATTGGGACACTTGGGACGCACTCGGGAGACGTTTCGGTAGTTCTTACCATTTGGAGCATATCGTTACCTTCTGTGCCTTCGATTAGATAAGGACCATGTGAGAAAATTACGCCAAACAGTAGAGAACGTGATTTTGGTAGCCGTAGCGCGGGCAAGCTAATGTTCAAGGTTTGCAATAAACATCGAAGATATTTGTTATTATAGTTGCTAAAAAAAAAGGTTGATCTGCTAAATAGCCCCAGACAAGCAAATAAGTGGCAGTGAAAAAAGATTTCACACTAAAGTTATGGTTCTACGTATGACAATAATTTGTCGAGTAACATAACAGTACCGTACATCTATATTGCTAGCGTGTCCAAGTCATGCTATACCATGACTTACACCAGAGATATAAAACGAATTTGTTTAAATTAAAATCTTATGAGACTTGATTAATTTATATTCACACATATATCTAACCATGCATACATATGTCTCAGGTAAAAAAACAAAGCTTATATAAGAAATTGCTTATGGATGGTAGCAAAAAATTAAGTTGAAATTCTAAATGTTTTTCTGCGTAGCTTGATGATGGCGAGAAGAGAAAGCTCGATCAACAATTCATACGCTAACACTAAGTCTATACTAGTATAAGACAGAGAATATAACAGGAATGCCCGCACCGAAAACGTCTACTAGTTCCTACATATGTTAACCCCTCTACTAATAATCAGGGGCGCTTATATTTTCTTGGAGGAAAGAGAGAGACTTTTACGCGGACTCCGGGACTAACTTATTTCCATCTCGGTTCGGGTCGATAATAACAAAAACTACCCCCTCCGTTGGCCTGTTGCCGAGATTTTTCTCATTTTTTTTTTATGTGCGTCACCTAAAATCTACTTTTTAAACCTAAAGGATGATGAGCTTAACATGATGAGTTCCTTCTTTCTCGATGAATTGGAGTACGTCATCAACCGTGTCTTTTAGCTTTCTCCTATAGATCCCCACCATATTCAGATAATGGTAGCATTTCTTTTTAATTAGCCCCTTTATCTGTTAAAGCTTGTTTGTGACAGTAATTAAGTAATACCTGCAATACAGCACATACACACTGATCAGATGCCGTCGAAAACGACGTACCATTATACCTGGACCCTAGGTGGCCTTAAACTGACATATGATATAACTGTGTGGCTTTTTTAGCTTCGCACTACCCCCAATACGATACAAATGCGAGAAGGACACGAATGTATGTGTCCTATTTCTAGACAGAAGCAGTTGTTCCACCATAAAGGATATCCATTTGATTTCTTAACACTTCTGCCAGAGATTTTCTTGCCTAGCGCCTATGATAGCGTCCGCAATGCAATTATCTTTTTAGCTCTAATCGTTGTTACTGCTGCCATGTAATTGCCACCCTGGATGGTTCTGGGAAGACAAACCCTTACCTAATCATCAAGACGAAAGGCACTAACCCACGCTATGACCAACACGTCAAAAGGAGATGTAAATATACCTGCCAGCCGAAGGTTATACGATGTGATACTCTATTCTTTACCTTTTTCTTTTAGACACAAATCACATTTCAACAAATACGTAGGACATGCTGCTCGTGCAAGGCAATACAGCGGGCACGATGCCGAGTGCTTCCCGGTACAGGCACTGAGGCAAGGTCTTCTCGGCCCACAAGACTCAAGTGTATCCTCGACTTTTCTGTTTTGCGCCATCTCTATTGTTAGCTGCAGTGCTTAGTGTAGACGAGAAGCTTGGCCCTTGTCCCTGCAAAAATTTCCAGTAATCGTTGTGCAGCAAGGTTGTGTTCGATTGTATAGAAAGAAGACACGTGGGGTAGAGCTGGCGGCCACGTTGTTCATCTTCGCCCCAGGCAGGGGGTGAAGGAAGATGGGGAGCAGTAAAATCAGAAGACATAGCACATTGTGAAAGTATGCTAGTTGGAACAGCGGAGCACCCCTAGAGCCAAACATGCTGTCATCTGCGGTGCAAAGCAGATGTTCTTCGGGCTTTTTCAAGAGGAACGGAGCATTGCTTCCATAACGGCCGGTGTTATGTATAGTGGTATGGACAATTGGTTTCGTAGCAGACGCTGTCATTTCGGAAAACGAGGAAATGGCGTCATGAAAGGTATAGGAATAAAGAGATAGGAGAAGACAGTTGTACAGGATAATAATAATAATAATGTCAACAGATATACACAAGAAGCGAGAAATATTGATTCGGAGATTTTACAAGTAGTACATGTCTCTAATGACACCTACTACATGCTCATTCACCCTGGAATGAAAAAAGTACCAAGGTATTCTGATTATATTGCTGCGGACTTTGTAACCCTCCGTAATGCTTCGATGGCCATCAAATAGTACGCAAATCGCACGGGCGAATGCTATAGGGTCTACGCCTCTAACAAGAAAGAGGAAGCTGAAAAATTACAAAAAAATGGAAATTGCATGAAGCTCTTAGCGAAAATCGCCTTCTAATTATATACTTGCATGTACATAGCTATATCTTGGCATAAACATATAACAGTGCATACTTGACGTGCCTGTCGTTGAACTATCGACGAGTAGTATTACTTGGCCCCGTGGTCAGCAAACGATGCCGTGACTGAAATGACGTGATGAAATGACGTGAGTAATGCCGTGACTGGAATATTCAGCTGAAAGCCGAACTCCTTAATAAACTCAAGGGGTGTTATCCAGAAGAAGGCGGTACCTACGATGAATTGGGCACTTCGAAGATCCTTTCGCCAATATTGACATGCACGCGTATTCTATACGCTGATATGGATCGAGATCGGAAGCTTCCCTCAGTACTGCATTGGTTAAAAAAGGGATATCCCAAAGCCAAAATAGAAATCCAGGATCAGGAATGGAGGAAGTTGGTGAATTTAGTGAGTACTGCAGCTAGAAAATGCTGCTTGCGGCACTTCACTAGAGTGAGAAATATCCAGAAGTTAAATAAATGACATCTGAAAACGGGTATTAGCAGACTCAACTTGTTCGCTTGGTCATGTTACCTACATTTCTATATGATGATGCTCTGTAATTAGACTCAGGAACTACGCGAATTTACGCCTGAGCGCCTGAATGTATATAGCCCAGGCCAGCAGTGCAGTATGCATGTACTTTCGGCACCAGCTTTCATCTATGCCTGAATTGTCGTTGCCAAATAGATTAGAATCCTTGACTTCGAAATTTCTTCCCAAAGAGGAGAAGTTTTGCCACACACAAGAAACGTGTAAACCACGATATTAACTGGACCTAGACACTGTAGAGGATCTAGCGCATGATCTGTACATGTTGACTTGGACAAACGAAACACTCGAACGAGTGTCTGTTTGTACAATGTCAGGTTGACCAGGAAAGAGTAGAAGATTATATCGCTTTGTGCATATTTAGACATGAGCGACACACCCGTATAAGGTTCATCATGATATTCGTCAGAACAAGTAAACGACAAATTTGACTTTCGGTTTCTGAAGATTAATATAATACACTCCGCGTATCTTTTTCTATTCATCAGATTCAATTTAGTTTCCTTATGATAGGCTTATTAAGGATTGACGTTATTAATTTTTAAAGCCCTATGAACAGTTTCTATGTCTATATTATATTGCACTATATAAACCTAAAACTATAATACGGCAAATCTTTTTTGGCCTACAGTATCAGCCATTCTTTGTCTTGAAAAATGGTCAACTAACACCCTTTAATATGATTAGTACGTATATCTGCGAAATGCCCCCACCAGGGGCACGTGTTTTATGGCTACTCGAACTCTTCAAACTTCCATCTTCAAAAAACTATCACCTTTTCATTTTCCTATTCTTTCCGCCTACAAACAAACAAGCGTATTAGCAACATTTGCTAAGAATTTTTTAATTTTGTAAGGTTTGTACTACCGAATTCATAACATTCTTCACACAGACCTGATTAAGGTAGTGGGCTAATATCAGCCTAACTCTATAATGCGACACATTTGCTAAGATGATAAATGGAATTGTGCGCACACCAACAGTTACGGGACGACATAAATATATGCCATAGATCGATATGAGTGTTTATAAACAATGGTTTCCTAGGTATCGTGAATTTGGTGTTTGTAGAGATAAAATACCATATATTATATTCAGATGCTAAAACGGCAACTCATAGTCTTTATAATGTCAAAATTATAGTTAAAAAATAGCGCCGAGTATACATCAACAGACAGACACACTTCTTCATCCCGATATTCCTTTTGTAAACCCATTTCCGTAAAAAGTCGTCGCTGTTTATTTTTCAAGCTGTGAGCCACGCCAAGAAACATATTTCTGTCTCCCAAACGCCGTGTGTTTCATCTCGTTGCTTCATCCAATTATCGAGTTTATAGTTATCATGCTATAAACAGATAAAATCTTTACTATCTTCAACATATATACAAGTATTTATACAACAGCATTATTGGCAACGTAACGATATCAGTCTTTTATCAATGCCGCCACCAGCAAATACGTTTCCGTGATAGGAAAACAAAAATAATGTCCTTATGAACACGCATGTATACGTTATAAATTCCTCTAACGGTGATATGCACTGCCGCATACAGCTGCATGTTAGAATATGATATGGGGCCCTCTCTCTGGACAAGAAAAAGGCGCGTACCAAAAACGGCCGTCTTCTATCAGGCCGTCTCTCCGACCCCCCACTTTGCCCCCATATGGCCATGGTTTCAGAACTTGATACTATCCTCTGTTTAGTGCCGTCGTTCATTTGTATTTCTGTTGTTGCTTCATTATTTCCATCTTCCTTATTAGTCCGTTGCTTTTTCTCGTTGTTGACGCGTGAGGTAAACAAAGAGAGCTGAGTGCTTTACGACAGCTGTAGAATAGAACAGATAGATGGAAGGAACAAAAGTACATGTCAGACGTCATTGGGCACGGGTGTCGCTTCCGATTTTGTCGCTACCCTGGTCTACGGTCGACATAACGACCGAAGAGTAAACGCCGGTATCCTCTCATCCAATAACAAACACCAACGGTAGATTTTGCGAGCGCAAAACAAAGGGAGATTCTATCGACTTAACAACTACGTCGTGCATGCATTAGCACTATGTCTCCCACTTAGGGAAACAATGGAAAGTTTATAGCAAGAAACGAGAAAGAGAGCTTGCACTAAGAAAAGGGAGCTGGAGAATCCCCTTGATTTACCGATATCTTAGTAATAACGTGTCTTGTGCATCTGTCTGCATAATGAGGGGGATATTTGTCATTCTTTGTCCTGTGTTTGAAGACAGATTGCAATTACCGAAAAGGAATTTTTGGTTACATTGAAAATAGGACATAACATTAGTTTTGCGCTACTCAATGGCAGTCACGAATTTCTATTAGAACTATCCGATCACTGAGTATCACAAGCTGCTGATTACGTTGCTTGCTTATCCATGTTCGGTATGAATCCTAGGACCTATAAAGTCAAGATCTCCATTTGGGGCTTCCGCTTTTGGATCCACTGACTGTCATTGTTATTTAGGAGCAGGAAATTTAAAGTAAAAACGATTTTATTTACTTAATATTTCTTCGTTACCCTTTCGTATCTAAGGCATAAAAAGATCTATTGCGAAGATATGTTTAAAAGATAGCTTAATATATTCAGCTGCAGCTATAAAGGGCAGCAGATATAAAAACGGTGCGTTGCGTCCAGTTCATTACATATTTGAACTATAATCTTTGCCTTGTATTTTCCCAAAACACTCGAAACGATGGTCTCCCGTTGAGAAACAATGAACAACTCCCCTCCCTTTAAAGCTCAGCCAATACACATTCGGTCACAAACGGTTCAAAACTATCAAAAGCCGTCACGCTTGATTCTGGCGTCGCTTCTCTTTGCTAAAAATGCGTGCTTCTGTTGTATATGCATCATCAGGTTGTGATACTTTATGTGCGATGGTTAGTCACACGTCTTAAGTAAGCACCGAGTGCGCTAGTGCAGAGGCCAAATTCAGACAAACGCTCCATCTTGAGAAGTTTGTGCAGCACGCCTAATTTTTTTCAAACTCTTCTTCACAACCACGCCTCACGTCCAACCCGTACAAATGTCATCCCGTTTGTACTTATTCGATATTCCATTTCTAGCGCCTGCGGTTGTAAGCACACAGAGCATGAGACTTAAGGTGGTACATATCGTGTATACGCGTTATGCTGGATGGGTGAAATCAACGTAATGTCCTTCATCTCATTCCATCGTGCAGCAATACCGTTCGCTGTCAATGTTAAATCATTCGGACCCAACGTGCGTTATCCTGGCAGAAGAATGAGTTCTTCCGCTAGAATAACGCAGGTTCGATAACGAGCACACTGACGCATTCTGCCCTATTCCTACGTAGAGAAGCTAATAGTTGCCATAGCGGTGGTAACTGTAGTTACAGTACTGGCGTTCGACACATTCATCGTACGTCTATGACGGGAGTTTATACTCTTCAGTGTGTTTTGCTACTGACCTTCTCGGCGTACTTCCTTATAGATGCTAGCCCTTCTCTCTTTTCGCACTGCGTTATCCTGTTGAAATAGGATCCCGTTAACGTTAGTTTTAGTTGACTGAATAGCGTATTCTTATTGCCGTACCAGGGCCGAAATAGAACTAACTACGGAGCGGACAGTGGAATCCTAGCTTACAAACCTGTGGATCTTGGCGTAGGGGCAAAATGCCCTCACATTATCAATATACAATCACGCGTCTCAGCATCGTTATTCTGCCTGACGTTAATGTCGGGTTGGCGTGCCGTCGAGTCACTTCGAAGTGTCGTTCGTCATTGAACCGCGTCGAGGGGTTGCGGGTGCGCGGGCTATAGCTTTCGCTGGCAATGGATGGGAAAGAATTAGTTAGCATTGTCCGTTCATGGTCTTGCATCGTCAATAGGCTCGAGATTCCTTTTTCACAATGAAAAAACATTAGCTGCATATTCTCTATGTCTAGAATGAAATGGATACGTGCAAAGTGAAGGCAACGTTCTTCTTTTCGATTCAGTCAGCGGCTCCGACGGCGACTATCATTACGACGCCATAGCGACTGTAAGATTGTCCCATTGCCTCGGCCTCAAAATTGCTAGTCACCGTATATATTGCGTTGCATTCACACATGACCAGGTGCCAAGTTGGCTGTAGCACTGTTAGCTGAAAGAGCGTTTTGATCGTACGACGCGTCGGCAAATCTGCTGTATGAGTTGTTCGTTTGTCTATTTCCCTCTAGACGTTCAGCAGGTGTTTTTTTGTGTGTGTTGCGCTCAGAGGCACCTAGATACATGCATACCATGTACAGGTGTCGCTGCGTCTAGTGAAAACATTCATCACTGATAACAAATGGAGGCCAGGTCCTATAGCCTCTCGCTCTAGAGTTAAAAGTAGCTTAAGATTCAGCTTTTTAACTAACCAACTAGGTTTCCCGTGCACAATTACTTACTCCAGAAGTTTCAAAAGATGTGTGTATATATCTAATGTCACTAACTACGCTGTCTCTAGGGGTTTACAAATTGGTACATTGGTGTATCTTATAAATGTACCATCATAGCATGGAGTCAACGAGGTCAGATGGCAGTGTTGATGCCAGTGAAAAAGCCACCAACCGAACGAAACATTGCCTCAAAGGGAATAATGTGATTCTGGTAAGAAGGGAGAGAGCATCCCATCCAAAGCATAGTGCACCCAATGCCGTGGCGGTGTCGGCTTGTGCCTCAATGGTATCTGAGCTCAATTTCACCTACCAGTGTACCGCCGTTTTTTGCTTGGTCTTCGAGGCAGTGTTCTACAACCGTACATCGTTTGGGCTCTCTAGGGGTTTTTTAAGCGGGGAGGATCGAGCGCACTTACAAGGTACGGCTCGTCCTACAACCGGCGTCAGTAACTGTGGCAGTTTTCGTGTTTCAGTATAAGACTATTGAAAGCGACGGCCGTGGCGAGTGTTGACGTCTTCAACACAAGCAATAAATTCGCAACTGATATTGCTGACACACTGTTGTGCGTTACCCAGACATTTTCATCTGATGTGTATCATGGGTTTACGATTCTAGCGTGTTCCATCGGTACATACATAAAACGTGTGTTGAAGGTGAGTCCGATACAACGGTGCTTCGACGTGGTTGGAAAGACATCGTCTGTTTTGCCCGTTGCTCTAGTAGCAAGCTTCTACGAAAAAGGATCCAACTACCTAAAAGACTATGCAATGAATGTAATTGAGCATTGTGCTGAAGTGTTTGTTTCTTTATAGTTGACAGAATGAACGAAGACGTAACAAAAGGCCGAAGCCGAAATCACAGAAGTAGCGTACGCTAATGGTGGTTTCTATTTAAGCGAATGATTCGCTCTGTTTGTAACTTATTATATTTAAAATATTATAAAGCTAGAAACCAAAGAAAATTGTTTAGTATCTGCCGAACATATTGCAAGTAATTTAATTATTTGGCTATGTGACAGCCACCACCCACAAAGATTTCTCATATTTTTAGTATTATTAAATTCGCAATTACCTGCTACTGGCTTATTTATTCTAAGGGATCGTAGCTTAGCGTTCTGTTCGGGCAACAATTTTCATCGTAAAAATTGTTTTTGTTGCTCTATGTTTCGAGTCTAACAGCAAAACTACTTTCAGTGATCTTGTCCTTTTGTTAAGCACACAGCTTTTTGTCCATTGTCAGCTCGTGAGTAGCTTGATTGGTCAGTAATTCGGTGACCGCTATAGCTATCCAGCTTCTCTGCACTGCCAAGCTTATTAATGCAGCAAAAATTAATTACTCTTTCTTATTCCGTTCTCTTGATTCCGGATTCAGTTTACGTCCTGTTTTGTGAGACACATATTAAGGCAGACAGAAGGATAGGTCAAAATAGAACTTTTTCACGCGGCGATGCAGAATTAGCATTTACAGTTTAGCAGTGCATGGCAGAAGCTCAGCTTTTTTCTCGGGCTATATATCAAATATAGATGTGCTTTACATACGTACAGGGTACTTCCAAGATGCCAGTTAACTAACGCATTGGAACTATAACGATAGAGAAACTTGAGAAAAAAAATTAGTGTCTAAATAGGACCGGTGAAATAAAATTTATTGAGTCGCGTAAATCAATCGCACTGGTTCTTATCGAGCAAGAGAATATTTGTAGACCGTTTGGGATCTAATATGTATTGAATGTCATCACCAAAAACGATCATGTACAGAAGCTTTGCAAAGATTGCTCGACGACTTTGAACACGAGAAAAGGAAAATGTAAGAACCGGCCAAGGATGAAATTACTATATAGCAATAGGGTTTTGTCAAATTTATAATCTAGGGGCTATATTGGATCAAATACTTAAAGCTGACCCTTTCGCCTGCATACGTTTTAAAGAACATATCAAAGTCAGCAATTTTAGGGCAGCCATACCAGCATATTATTTTATGTGTATAAGCTCAGTGTTCTCTATTTCTATTCTCAAAGGTTAGGCACTTGCATCCTAGTGAATATCCATTAATCTGCATATAACTAGCCCAGCACCCTGCAACACCTGCCAATGAACCAGAAACCCTTTAGGTCTAAAAAGGCAGGTGGTGATCTACACAATACACTAGTAATACTAGTCGGCAATAAGAGTACTGCCTAATGCGAAAACTTCTGAGAAAGATGGAGGCAAAATCGTCAACTGCCTCTGAAGCTGATCACGGAAGTCTACAAAACCGAAACTGCTAGGAGAGGTGACCTACCCGAATAACGAGCGCGTCGGACTCCCCAACAAAATGTTTGGTTGCCGCCACAATTTACCGCGCATTGTCCGTAAAAGCATCTTCTTTACGTTTAACCTTTTTTTTTATAAAGGAGCCAAGATACATGTATGTTAAGGAGGTCCGTAACGTGCTAGCAAAGCTGGATTAAAAAGGATATTTCTTAATAAGACCAACGCTATTTATAGCTTACTCTAATACACTACGACGGCTAGTATGAAGGTGGAGGTTTCGGTTAGGAGGACAAAAACGCTTGCTAGGTTAGATTAGACTTTCCATCCCCCTAAATAGGCGAAGAGTAGGGCAAAAATTAGCCTTGCAAATCTGAAGGTGCAAGCCGGTCCGTGTCTTTATTGGCTTACCCTCCGGAGGAACGGGCAGTAAAACATTCCTCTAGACATGTCTGCCAGGCACAAGGTCTCGAGAAATCTTATCTAGGCCGGAAACTGGCTTAGATGAAAGGTAAAACGGATGTATTGGGCTGTAGCCTTCCGACCCGTCACCTCTTTGTGAGGAGAGAAAAGGTATCTAAAGGCAACCGTTTCTAACCTCTGGTTCTCACTCTCGTCCCCCCAACTCGTGTATGTATAAACAAACGCTTTTGCAGAGTTGTTTTAATTCTTTGACTAGTCAAAAGCTATGCGAATGTATCGTATGAGAATTACTCTATATATATATATATACCCGGTTTGAAGTAAATTGATTCCTGTATTTACCTACCGGCCATACACCCTACAACGATAAGTAGACAAGCAATGGAAATGATAAAGGCCTTGGATCTGCTATCATGTCGTTATGCCTCACAGGTCTTTCTGTAGTAGACCTCAGGTTATTTTCTACGACAGGCCTTTGGCGCTGTGTCAGGGAGTTTCAGAAACCTGTCAATATAGGGGGATCGATTGGGGCCTATCAATAAAAAGATTATATTCTTTTTTTTTCACTTACAAATTAAGTACTTATATCACTTTTACTCTTTGCTCTACCGTAAGATTAGAGTATCTCTTATGCTCTTAGGGTTAATGAAACAGTAAGTTATCAATGCATCATTAGAGAGGCATCAAAAAATGCATGCGAGTTAAATCTAAAACCGATTGTTAAACACAAAAGACTACTGGATTCAACCCGGTTGCGCTGCCGAACAGACTAGGAGATCTAAATGAGTAGTCAAATTTCGTTATGAAGTATTGATGATAGCAGACAGACGTCTGTTGCCTAATTTACCTGTTGATACCCGCTTGGGTATCGACTAGTTAGCCAAAACACTGGCTTCTACGATTCTCATAACAGAGAGTCTTCTTTGTCGGCATCTTTTCTTTCGGCAGCTATCGGCAACCGGTCATCCAGCAACGTAAAAGCATATTGCTTTTCCATCCTTTAGCTAATGGTTTTTTCAGAAGCAATTCTCTAAGCCGCAGTCGGGTAGTGACACCAGACGCCGATGGTCGTTGAAATTCGAGTGTCCACTTTTTAGTGCGCTTTAAAGCTTCTACTTACTGAGCCGTATTAGTGCTCAACGATCGCGTCGTCAAGATGACTTTCGTTATTCTTCGTGGGAGCGACGCCGTCTCCGCTTCAGTTTTTTCCTTGGTCCTCTCTACCGGATGGGCTTTACCTCTACAATCCAGCCATAGACTCGGATCAGCCGCGAACTTGCTATGGCTGTTATCGCTTAAGGATCTTTTCGTATTCTTTTTCGTGTCCAAGCTGTGAAAAGGGATTACGTTTACAGACCACCATAAGACAGAGCGGCCAACGAAAAAATAGTACCGATTCGATAATGTTGCATAAATTCTGGCCCATAGCTTTCTGTTGCCCCTTCTCTTACCGCCGTTGCCGAGACAGTGAGATATGACGAAGGTCATCCTATTCGGGTAATTCGTATCTAGAATGAGCCACCAAAAGCCAGTTCAAGCAATGATAGTGCGCATTTTTCTTCTCGGGCTTCGGTTTCTTATTTTTTTCTTCATGCTCACAAAGCCGGACCGTCTCCTCCAGCTTGAAGTACTCGTCTGTTTTCAAACTCGCCATTGAACCACTTTTCAAGTAATGGTAGGACCTGCTGCATTTTCTGCTTAAGCCCGAGCGTCAGTCGTGAAGCTGTAAAAGCGAGTGGAATCTTAAATCGTGTCTGCCATGCTAGGGTACAGTTGTGCCACGGACAAGAAGCAATGACTGCATAATGTAATCGGACGATTTTCGATAAACTCGTTTTTACATAAAGTTGACCTTTCAGCAAGACGTCCCATTAATAGAGTTCTCTGTTGGGCTCTTTGAGTAATCCACAAGACCTTGAACGGCCTTAGTAAGCTTTCGGAGATTGACTGACTCATTACTACTGTTCATTTCTATCTACTGTCCTTCCTCAACTTGTGGTTTTTCTCCTTCTTTTTTGACTATTTTATACAGTCATGCTTAGGTTGACCGGCCCAAATTAGCTTCGACAGATTCGTTGCACTGTTGATGCCACCCCATGACCGGTGACTGCTTACTTTGGAATATGACTGACGATATCATGGTGATGGCGGGTGGCTAGGCCAGAACACTGTGATTTGGTCATCAGTTAAAAGCCAGGATCTTCTGGGATGAATACGACAAACCAATATGCGTGGATGGGTACGGAAGCCAAGTTCCGAGCCACTATGCAGATACTGAAATTTTGCCCATTAGTTATAACTAACCGCATCATAACCCTGGACGACTTGTACCCTATCCCAAATAACTGTATCATTCTGTATAGTATATGCATATATAAAATTTCAAAGCCTTCACTGAACAAGAATCCATAGTAGTAAATCCTTTTTTTAAAATTAAGACACACTATGCCGTGTCGTTTGATATAAACTTGACTCGTAGTAGTTTAGTTATACGATACGTTCCTCCTTGTATTTCGTGTTTAACGCTTGAGCGTAAAGAATATATATTATGGCAAGATGCATTTCCCAGAAATACCATTCCCTTACAGATGTACGTTGCTGCTGCTATCGCTGCTTCTAAAAATAACAAAAGAGATTAGCGAAATAAACTCGAATCACAAAGCTACGAAGAAATACAAGTGACTTACCCCGTTTCTTTGCCAGCAGTCGCAACTTTAAGAGAATTCTCTCGGTGGGCTGGGGACCCCACCAGAATGAATTGAAGAAGAATTAGGAGGCGGAGGAGAAACGTACGCAAAAACACTAAGGCTAAGTGCTTTCTTTTGGGATAATTCTCCCATTATCATACAGAAAAGATTCTTCTTTCTTGCTTTGCCAGCAGAAGCCATATAGAGAATTGCGTCAAGACTGAGGCTTGTCGAGGGCCATGAAAATTCTTGTGAGACCTCGTTTCGATGGTCAGTTGCCAAATGTGATTCGCTTTGCCCTTTAAGCGACCTCGTCATTGCAAGTTCTGTTACCTCTAATGGAGCAAATAAGCTGAGACGTTGTGGCTAGGAAATTCCGTTCGGCTCTTTCTGAACGACGGCGACGACAGGCCTTAGGATTGGTAGTTGTTAAGACGAACGCTAAGACCAGCGTCTGGTAATTTCGATAGCAACCTCTTCTTCTATTGCCAACACAACTACCCAGGAGTTAGCAAAAGAACGAGGCAAAAATAGATACCTTGGCAACCGCGCATGCAACTCATTTCCCTCCTTTACCCTTATTGGTTCATGCTTATTTGGCATGTAACGTCGACTGTTCCTGCGACAAGGGTAAGGGTAAGGCCAAAAATCGCTTTGCCATCAACATGTGAAGGCAGGAAGTACACGAACGCCAGCGATCTGCCGCTGGACAATCACCACACACATGCCTGTCTGATCCGGCGAGCAGCGGAGACGCTAGTGATTTACGCAGGGTTCCTGAATCGAAAGCTAGCGGCTTAAAGCCAAAGGTGCGGGCGAAGGAAAACCTTATTCTTTCATCCTGGGTGCTCATATGCATACGGCCGTATATATTAAACTCAACAGCCGAGCAGTACGAGAGGCAAGACGACGAGATAAGGGGTACAGCTCATTGGGGTAAGTACTAAGGTTTTTCGCAGACAGGGGCCAACGCCGACGACGTATACAGATAACATAAGTAGAAATCTGTCCGATTCGCCTATCATCCAAGTAGAGGGCGGAGAAACAGCGTCAATGGGATTCCCCGAGTGGCCCCTTTCTAATGGCAAGTGGGAATTTTGTGCTATGTTCCATACATTCATGCCAGCTGGCCCAAAAATTAAAAAAAGTAATTGAAAGCCGAAGCCTTTAGTACAGAGCTGACTGTTTTCGGAAATTTGGCGAGATGCTAGTCCTATGGTTGACTCAGAGAAATTTTAGGCAAGGAGCAGTGCATCACAGACTGCCATACTAGGCGGCTTCTGTTCTCGTTGCTCCTCTGAGCATAGTGCGTGTGTGATCCTTTCTCGGCTTTCTGATAGCTTCCGATTGCTTTCCATGGACTTCTAGCAACGTGTTGCAGACACCAATCCCACGTTGGGTTTCCTTCTTACTTAGGAGAGTCGAAACAAAAACAAGGTTTCAGTGTCCCAAGCAACGAATTGTCATAAAAGAGCGGAGTTATGATTAAAACGTATTTGTACAACGGAAAATGTACCGCGTTAGAAATCGTACAAAAGCGACCTTATGAATCGTGAGTCGGGTGAGATACGAAACGAAATTCATATTTTAGTTGTTACAAGGGATTTCACTGTTTTTACACTGAAGTGTGATGTAAACTCATTGGATAAACCGATGTGAACAGCTTTACAATTACTGCATATCGGGAGAAACTTCTCTGAGCACCTACCACAACATTGTGGCGTAAATAGCGTGCAAAACAAATTCAAAGTCAGTCTGTGTTTTTTTTCCCAATTTGAAAATATTGTTTTTGGCACTTTTTTTTTTCTAAAACTAAAAGCCTTCACAGTGCCTAAGAAGGTACTTTTAATAAAAAGTGCTTTTTTAATGTTTGTCATCAATTTGATACCAACTTCTGTATACAACGAGCTTCCTTCTATGTGTATAGATAGGCAAAGCGAAAACATGTAATGCACAGTGTTTCTTGCATATTTACCATTTTTGCTCTATACTGTCTCCAGTAACCGTGGATCTGTGAAGACAGCGAATGTTAAAGCTAACCCGCTAGGACAAAGGCTGCTCAGGATATATCTAGTATACGTATATCCTTGAACTGGCTGTTGAGGCAGCGGACGCAAAGCCCATAGTAACAGCGACCTGAACTGCACGACTGGCACACGTTCGGTAACGGTGGAGAGTGGAAGATCCGACTCACCGTTTAGACGGAGGCAACAACGAAATTCATAATTATAAAAGTCCGCTTTTGTACCGAGGCGGGTATGAGTTTGGTGTACGAGAACAGGGTAAATTGCAGTTCACGTTGGAGCGAATTATTTGTATGCCGCTTAATCATCTCGTAAACTTGCAGTTGACCACCTGACCGATCAAAACTCAAGATAAAAGGCTCTATAATATATAGCTTTCGTGACATACTGACCATAAGAAGCTTTTTAGGAGGACCCTTTTACTTATCCTAGAAAGGTAAGTCACCATAGACAAATTTGTATAGACGACCATTGACAATTATACACCTTTATTAAGAGAAATGCAGCGTATGAATTTTTATTGACAATTGCTTTTTTCCCAATACTTTCTTCGCGCAAGTCTTTTCTAAACTCTGAATACTTCGCATTTCCGTTCCCATTCGCGTTCCGTTTATAACTTATTCTCATTTTGTATATTTGTTTGTTCTTTTGATCTCACATAATACTAGTAAGGCTGTCATTGGTTTGTCTGTAATTTATTCACTTGATTTCCTCTTGATTTTCTTTTTGTTTGGCTTAATTTGTTTACGAATTGTTGACATGGTATTTGAATTTTTTGAAGGGTTTTAACCGCCAAGTTCCAGTCTGTCATCCTCCCTACTGCTATCACTGCTTCTTGGTAAGCAACACGGCTTAAACGTGAAACCGTGCTCTTGAGCCTTTCCCAACGAGGGAACTTGTCCGTGAACAATGAACCAGAGGAGTCTCCATCGCCACTCCAAACCACTTCGGTCGTTCACAACTGCCTGGTCGTACGCTTCCTCTCTAGCAATAGCAGCCGTGGTAACACGCCGTAGTCGCAGGGCCATCAAACGGTACGACTACTTCTGTGGCTAAGTCGCCCAGCGCCTGCTGCGTTTTCAGCAGAATCAGCACTGCGACAGCGGCTCATGTCAGTAGCGAGTTGATGATCTGTAAAGGAAAAGATATTCACGTTTGGCGCATGGGACAAGCCCTGGGCCGTTCGGCGTCAGAATGAAGGGGATATGTACAGGAGCTGTGCCTCGACCCCAGACAAATAGCAAGTGGCGAAGAGAAATGATAGTCGGTGGAAAGCGGGTAGCGGACGACGGTTCAGATGCCGAGAACGGCGGCGACGACGACAACGACAATGGAACAAATTGAAATGCGGTCATAGTTGCTACAAAGCAAAAGGAAAGAGGCTAGAGAATGGTGGGGTAATGAATGCTAGTCAATGCACAAATCTCCAACGGGGAGAGCCCACGGGGAAAGAGAAGTAGATTCAGGACAAAGCTAGTAGGGAGAAGAAGTTAAAGGGGAAAAGCGTACGAAACGAACGATAGCGGTAGTCATTCAGATACCGTAGCTCGGCAATGGCTGCACAAAACAGCAAGAGGGCGGCACGAGATCAGTAGGTCCGACGAGAAACTTGTGCGGGTATATGTCGCTAAGGAGAGGGAAGCAAAGGCGATGTTTTTGGCAGAACAAGAGGTACTTCGAATTAACTACTACTGGTGACATTGAGCAAACAACAAAGCGTGCAGACGGTTAGCACCAATCGTCTAGAAAAGATATCTACCATATTATAAATAGTCCATTTCAATGTGTAACTGCCCTTTTCTTTTTCCGTCGCCTACTAGTACTTTGCTGTCATGACCCGTACCCTTATTAGGCTTACCCGAAAGACACAGGTAGCCCCATTATTGCTGTTTCCGCCCCGTAGTGAGATGCCACTCAATAGTAGTAGAATAGTTTTCTAGATTACTGTATTACAATGCGTCCATTCAAATGTTTAGAAAGGCAGAATTTGTTAGGCGTTTTACCCTATGGTCACTTGAGGATTAGAAACCTAAGCTTGTTGAATTCATTTGAATATGTGCAGTTTTCACTTTTCAACCGGAGGAACAGTTAAGGAAATAAAATAAAGGCTTCGCAAATCGTAACGGTAATGTACGGCACAGAAAGGGCGAAGCTGTTCGATAACTGCTCGAACTATAATAATATTATTCATCGAAGACTAGTCATTTCGTTATTTGGGGCTTTGATAGACTTTTTCCCCTTACATATACCGATCCCGAAACTCGACTGACGCTTCTAGCAGTCGGTAATGGCACGTCACGATAGCAGACTACAGACATAGACTACATGGAGGGCCTTTACAAAGTTGAATGGCTCCATGACAGTCACTAGAGTTATTCGAAAATGCGCGCAGAGTGTTAGGCCCTCCTTGTCTGCTTCTACACAGGGTCAATCATTTTACGCAAATCAAACTACACCATATCCTATACAGCCTATACAGGGCGGCTTTCGGTGCACTACAAGAAGTCTGTTGGTAGCGCGCATTTTCTTCGCTTTCGCCATCGTTTTCGACGGATAGATCCCCCGTAAAACGCAATTTCCTCAATACCCACAACCTGGTTCGTTTCCCTGTTCCGTTCGACATCATTGAACCAACAGGGGTGTTCAGTCTTTGATTGAGTCGACGAGCCCAACGCCCGCTATCTCTATATCTTCTGGCAGCTCGCGAGTCTCGTTTTGCCCTTATGGGTCTTGAGACTCATCGCATCAGCCATTTGCATACGAGAGACAGGCGGGTTGACGTGTCCACTGCCCCTCAACGATCGAACGACTATCGGAGTAGCCGACGTCGTGAACTACTCTATCAGAGCAGCGCTGTTTGACTGTTCGACACAGGGCGGACAAAGAAGACCGTCAGACCGCATCGCGTATTAGCCAGACACGCTCTTTATCTTTCTACGAAACTTATGTCGCCTCTAGCTCTGGCCAAAAGTCACTGCTCGCCAAACCCCTTTCATACCTTCGTCAACTCAAATGCCGCTTAACTCTGGTGACTTGTAGTGGCTCGATGAGAGAGCGAGCCAACTCTGTGCACGCTCCTTGTAGTACTGGGGGTGTTGCGAGAACTTTGATCTAAGCTCTACGCATCAGAAAGTGTAGACATAAACTGCTCTCTGGAATCAACAGCAGTCACCGAAAAATCAGTTTTAAGGCCACACACTGATCTCAAAAGAAGCTACGTACTACGCAGTACACAAATAACTATCTCCCTGTCTGATCGCTTCGATGTCATGTCTGTTTCAGTGGAGGAATGGAGCCCCTTACTTTAGTGGTGAGTTTCACAATACATTACTCGATGTAATCCAATGGTTCTTATAAATAGTTCTTCATTAAAGGAAACAATAGAGCTCGTATGGGTACTGAAAGTATAAACCACCATAAATTAGTCATGCTCATACTGTCCTGTTGTTTCTCGCATGTATTTACATAAAGTACCATTTTTGAAACCGTCATCTCGAATGCAGGAGGTTTCGAGCCCACCCCTGATTTTTGACAGTAGCTTACTGGCAGCAGAAGCACCAGAAGTGCTCTGGCATCATTACAACTTCAGATGATAGGTCGGATAATTGCTGCGGGTCATTCTAAAGGTACACAGACTAACCAAGAGATATTCTAGGCTTTCCTTTATTTTCAATCCTTTGATCAGTCCCTCCTGCAATCTTTGAAGGCAAAGGCGGTTCGCTTCCCTAAGACACGTGATTGGCTTTTTCTGAAACACACGACCGTTGATTAAAAGGACAAATAACTGAATAGGGGGTGATCTGGGTGCGTGACTGGAAAATTTGCTGTGGCGTCAGCCTGCCGACCTTTTAATTCCTGATCTCCGGAGGTATTAGAAACGTTATAGACGCCCCTGCAAGCTGCACTTGGATACTGAAAAGGGCAAGTAAGATGCGTTGCCTGGAAGGTCGGCGGAACCCGAACCGAATCCTGACCGCGCTACTCGAGATTCTACATTTAAAAAGCGAATAGGTAAAAGCGTCTAATTTGCAGATCATAGTTGCTCGACCAAGTGCTAAGCGGACTGACCTGTTACAGCAAGTCGGTCGCGGAAGATTGGGTTCTACTGAGGAGGCTGGTAAAGGATAGGATTTCACTTGGCAGCAAATCTGCAGTAGAGGAATGATGTCGATTCCTTTACGCCTAGCTAATCTGTTCGTTCACTTCGGTTCGAGCTGACGCGTGGATTTTTGCTTGCCAATGACTTTTCACAAGGTCCCAAGGAGTCATGACAAGTAGGTTTCAACTTGTACGAGTTTTACGTCTGCATGGATAACTTTGAAATGTGGCTAGAACAGAAACACCTGTATAACTATGATCGAGGGCTGGGTAAAAATTACTAGCGCATATCCGCTATGAGATTACCAAAAGCTATGCTTGTATTATTCATAACATTCTCAAGGGTAGAAGAAGAAATTTGTTCAGAAGAAATATGGTTGTCAGCAGGAAGGTTAATATAGCCTAGTGGTTCAGATCGCCAACGGATAGCGGATGTTGCAATTAAAGGCTTTTATAGTTTTGCTGCATGAAAAGAACAGGACACCGGTACTAATTTGATATTTCTAATTTCCGCAACTCTCTTTTATTCACTGGAAACAACCATCTTAAAAGGTCACTAGATAATACAACAACCTGCAATATGCTATCAAAGATATAAAAGTAACTATGATGGGGATAGCTTAGCCCATTGTTCTGTTATATAAACATTTATATATGTTACTTAAACACTTTAAAAATGGCCTGAATTAGTAAGTCAATATAGCTCAGGTTCACCGGCTTGTTTCATATTATACCTATTATAGGTTGTACCTAAGGATTGCACTAAGAAACACAGCCGATCACGCTATCTATAACACTGACAAGTTCATGCTGTTCGGTTTCTGTTGGCAAGACTACTTGCGGGATTTTATCATCCCGTTACGTGCTCATTTATGATACCCATACATCAGAAGAGACACTGAATACTTGTTTATCACAAAGCGGTCTTGTTTCTGTTAAAGCTTAACGAGGTACGACGGCAAGCCGCCGCCGCCGTCTACCTATCACTTACTACCGCTATATAACTAACATCAAAACAGGACAACGCGAAATATTTGTGAGAGTCATTAGGGACAAAAGACTGTTTTATCCTGCGGCAGCACAATTTACTAGGACCGTCGGTTCCTGCGGCTGCACTCCTCTGTGATCTCCCGCCTTCCGCATTGCATGCGATAACCAGTTAGTTCCTACAGGACATTACGGCTGACATCCTTAAAGCCGCTGGCGAAGCCTGGTCGGCCGACCCGGGCAGATTTATGATATTTCCGACCTTAATGCTGCCATTAAGCCGCCTTCCACTCGACATTCGCCTCTGACTTCGCTCTCAACATTTGGCCATTTAGTCTCATTTTGGTCCATTAATGGCTTAGCTTAAGTGTTGCTTGGGCTTCTCTGTGTGTGTATGCCTGTGTTTGTGAGTGCGTGTTCCTTGCTCTGACGACGGAAACAAGCTCAAGTTGCCGCTCTCTTCCTCCCTCTCCTCCGCCTTCCCTGTCGCCTTGGTGATGAAAGACCTCGGGGTGAAGCGGAGACAGGGGCTAAGACATTTGCGGTTACGCGAATTACCATTGCCGATGCGAGACAAGAACGAGAAAAATGAAAAGAACGTGCGACGCGTTCATGCGTCGATACAAATTTTTTAGATGCGTTCCTACTCAAGAAACAGCAGCTTCAGCACTAGCGGCTATGTTATTGCCAATGAAGACACAGCAGATTATTGCCCCGTACGTTAGCCTCGAACAACTGTGCATCAACTGCGTAGAGTGGCTACAATAAGCTTTAAAGGCCGGTTGTCTGTGTTTCGAAACACTCAGTTTGTGGTAACAACAGTGGCGATTGCGGCTGTATACTTCCAATCAGCTTGCGCTCGGTAAAGAGTCCAGTAGCTCTAAAGAGTTTCTACTTTTCTACGTCCATCGGAGCTTGTTGCTTCGTCCAAGGCTATTATCTTTACTTGGATGATCTTGTTGGTTATTGGGTTGAGATGGGCCGAACTGGGCTAGGCCAGTCGAAATGGAGAACACCAGCTTTCTGGCTAGTAGCAGCCATAGCATATGACATATGCATCGCAACTTGCAATTTCGAACCTAGACTCGAATGAAAAAGTGCTTATGTGCAAGCTTTATCAGTCGTATCGGCAGAAAAGTACAAGCGGCTTGTTCGATAAAATTTATGTTGCCACAGTTTGCGCTTCTAATCGTAAGCGCATTATACAATGGGCAAATTGCCATATCAGTACCATAATATATGCCACATATATGGATACGAATCTGTTTATGTCCTTGTACAAGATCACAGACTCTGTCTGTACACAATTTGTTGGGTTTTCTACTCATTGCATAACGTCAGTTGTTAAAACGCCGATAAGCCAAGTAGGCAGATTTGACTAGCTAGCCCTTTGGCTGCGTAAAGGGTTCGCCTTTTCGTGACGAACTTCTACTAACCTCCATAGAACTCGGCCACAGAACATAGAACAAGAGTAATAACTGAAAAAATGGCGCTGCATATTCCGCATCCCTCGTGCCCTGTACAACTAAGTTTGCCTGAAGCCAATCGGTAGGCGTTCGGATCTCCACGGAACCATTTTACAAGCACAAGCCAGTGTTGCCAATAAGACCACCTTACCTCATTGCTATATTAAAATTACAGAAAAACTCTATCGACAACCAACTGACGCTAAGCAAGCTAAGTAGGAATACAATGCTAAGGGGAACAATAAATCTGTATAACAAATGCCTGCTAAGGATTTCTGCTGCTCTGCCATTCCTGGGACGGGTATGCTACGAATGCTCTCTGGCCTTGCCATCAAGCAGATGAAGGAAAAGAGAAACTGACAAAGTAGCTCGATAAGGGAAAAAGGTTCTGCAGACAACGAATAAAGACCAAATATATATATATATATATATATATATATATATATATATATATATATATACAAGCATCTATCCGGGGGAAAATCACAAATAATAAGCAAGGGTAGCACCTGGCTTTTTCTTTTACGGGCTTTTCATTGGCTGAGCAGGTATAAAAAACGCAGGCAGATTGGACAACAATAGTAAATGGAAAAGTTTATAAAAACATATAAGAAAAACGCCTTAAATACCAGGCTGTCATGAGATGGCCTTTCTGCTCATAGAACTAGTTTTTGACTCAACTAAACAAGTGTAGTACAAATATATGTATTTCTACAGAAATAAATACAGCTGAATATTTTTTTGTCATATGTCCTTCCTTTTAATTCGTGGACCTATCGGCCATACAGTGGCACAGTGCGAAAAAGACCCAGGGCCTTGTCGGCTAAGCTTTCCTGCTCAGTGGAGTCCCAAAAAATAAATAGTGGTCCCACTTACTTCACTCACGACCGCCGTAGAACCTAACTAAGTTATTGGCTTCGCCAAATTTCTATATCTGCTGAGCCAGGAATCCATATCGTGGCATTCCGCTGATAACTTATGCAGGACCCGGTAGCCTTTTGTGTAAATACCATTAGATATACGCATAATGCCCCAGTGATTTAAATATTATAGTAGAATTTGCCGCGGTTGGCTAGCAAATACAGGCAAACAGAGAATTAACAGACGAATCTTATTTTTGCGATGTTATGCCAATCAAACACGTATTGCCAGAGCCGTGTTCGTGGATTCCATTCCCGATTTTTCAGTAGTAAGGGGTATTTTCACACGTCGCTGAGCAGCTCAATAAAAATTGGACCGTTTAAAGACTAACGCATGCTTTCTTTCTATTGGAAAAGGCAAGTGAGTACCAACCATAGAAGTCACACAAATATGAAAAGCCAGGAAGCAGGACGCTGCAAACGAGAAGAAAGCGAGTTGAAGCTGTATTCGAGCGACGTACGCAACCATAGCAAACCGAAAATAGCGATGATCTCCGATTATTCGCTCAATTTCGGCGAACTGACATCTGTGCCACTGCCATCTTCTATCTCTAAGGCAACCTCATTCGTTCGGTTGCATCACAACCCTCCAGTGCATTTTCAGCTCGTCCTTCAAGCTGTACACGTCGCTTACCTCCCTACCTTCGGGTCCACTGATTCATTCCTGATGTTCCGTTAGGGCCCTTGAAGGCATTCGCCCCTTCCACAGTGACTTCCGGAGCTGGTGCGAGCAAAGGGCGAAAAGATCCAGTTACTCAGTCAGTTTGTTTGAGTTAAAGGAAAACGATCTTTTCTTACGGCCACGACATCTACGTAAAACGTCTACACTCCCTGAATTTGTTGATTCATGTACTCGTTAACGCTACGGCCCTCATTCTTCAATTCTCGTTTCAGTCACTTTTGCGCGTTCTCCCCGTTCCTGGAGCGGTCAACGGCTAAAGACACATGAGATTTGGCACTGCAGTAAGAGTAGCTATTTCTGGGTTTTCCGCCTCGCACGTTAGGTAGGTGGAATGGTGGGTAAAGGAGAAAAACCAAGAGCTAGGGGCATCCGACGACAGCAGTAAAGGTTGCTAAGAACCATTGGCGCACAGCATTCATATTATATTTGGACCAGTTGAAAGATGCAGGGGGGACTGAAACTATAAACGCTTTGCCATCCGCTCAAGAAAGTTTCAGGCTCTGATGGACAACTAACTGGCTGTGAGCTGGAAAGTGGATAAAGTGCTTGTGGTGCGGAAGAATTGTAACCTTTGCGATCTGGAAGCGACGAGCTAATACAAAGGACTGTAGCTTACTTTTTGATGTGCACGATTATATCATAAAATGATTCAACTAGTGTCTTTCAAAATAGGACCAAAATACGGTACAAGGTGTATCGGCATCTAAAATTTTAGAAAAGTGCCAGTCACTTATGCCGAGCTTGCCTTGATAGCAAATAACCTATTTTAAGAGAAACACTACGCAGATTAAATGGAAACATGAAAACAATAGACATCTCAATCCAATAGAACCAAACCCAGCATCTCACTGATGTACGCGATGTGTTCTTCTTCTATGATGATATAAAATGTTTTCATGAAGGGTTAAAGGAAAAGAAGCACTTAATTTTTCTGATCCCGCAAATCACAGAAAACCGTTTCGGCTAAGAATCCCTGGTAAATTTCTGTATAGGCTCAATCTTTACCTTTCTTTATTTCTCAGTCTATGGGTAAAAGGGTCGTGGGACCTCAGCTGTGGACGGATCAACTATCAATAGTTGTTGCACCACGATGAGCATGTTTCCATGACTGCCTAACTAAAAATGGCGCTAAGTATCGCTCAACGATTGGCTTCTCCTAGTATAAAACAAAATGTGTCCCCGCCCAATCGACATCTCAAATATAGACCATCTAATATGGCTCGTAGTTTAATAGGCAAACGCGTTGTCGCTACCCTACCAGTAATAAAATTCCACTATCTGACATGGCTTTACTGTTTAGATAAATTTATGCACGCGATAAACAGGTTGTATATCTATCAGCAAAGTTACATATTCGAACTTTTGACAGCCTCTTCCTCTGGGTTGAGTTCAAATTGTACGTGGTTGGTATATAAGGTATTTTGAATAGTAATTACTGCTAAACGTGTTATAATAATAAAAACTGCAATCAAGTAACGCACTGATATGAGGGAAATGGTTTCTTTATTCGAAAAGATTCGATCCTTTGAGGCAGTACCTAGCGTTTGTATGCAAACGAGAACCCTCTCGTTTGTCGCGTTTCACCTGTATAAAAGGCAGCCTCTTTCAACGCGGATTAGCAGTGCACTCACCTGTAATAAATAAAAAAAAATAGATCTTAGACAGCACATCTTATTCATGGTGTTTCAGTTAATAAAATAGGTAAAAAGTATCATCATTTACTACGTATAATACATCTGCTTATCCAGACAGTGGTAGATAACATCAGAAAAATTGAAATGACACCTGTGATTATAAGCGTGCTCATGCAAGATTAACCTTATAGAGATCCATTGGATTCAGAAGTTTGTATAAAATTCAAGTTATTAATTCTTGTACAGTAAAGCTTGTACTCTTAACCGAATACCGTGTAACAAAAAAAAACTATTCGTCTGTGACCTTTTTCGCTTTCTGCAAAGAATTTTTGTCTAGCTATTATTGCTAGATAGATAACGACCGCTGCAGATACCGGCAAAAAGGGCAAAATGTGGCTATCTCAAAAAAAAACCTAGGATGTACGCCTTTCTCTGAAATAAAGAATGCACCACAAAAGGTTGGTAAAAGAACAAAAATAGCAGAACACTACCTAGCGGAGTACGTACTATAAGGCACGCGAAAACAAGAAACGCCAGGCGTAGTACAAGAAGGTTCTGCACACGAACCAATGAGGAGATTCGTCTCTGAGAACGCAAGACCTACGTAGGACCTCAACTGTAAAAATGAAAACGGATACAAAACAGGATGTTATTCGTCCTCATACGCCCTTCCTCTTGTTCTTTAACCCCCAGCTATTCCCGGCGCGGTTAGAGATGTTTGGTTTTTGTTCAGAAAACGGAGCAACGATGGAAGCACCCAAGCGTGCGGGCCAGCAGAAGCAAAAGTTATATACATTCCAGTGACCGCAAGCTTGCACCTGGGAGCAGAGCTTTTGCGCGGACGCTTTTGCGGCCGTAGAGAGCGTCTGCTATTTCCCATGTTTACTTCTTGTCTTTTTCAAGCATCGGCAACAGCAGCAGATAAAGAAGAAATCTAGCCAATTTTCAAATTTCAACGGTACTGTCAGCAGCAGCAGTGGAATCCTGGTCTTCACTCAGGTCGTTGCATTCCTTCACTCTTCTCGGCGTTCGTCCCGTGGGACCGCTGTGTCTACCTACATTTTGTACGGTCTTGGGCTGCGTCCTGCTCCTACGAGACCTGAAGCTCAAGCTTCTATTGAGACTTCTCTTTCTGCTGAAAGAAACTGCTTGCCTACGGCTTGTCTGCGTCAGGGCTGAGGAAAGTGCGGAGACAACTTGGAGGCTTTGTGGTAACACAGAAGGACTTGCCTTCAGGTATCTTCTGGATAGCGTAATACATACGAGCTGCAGATACTCTGCGATGTTGAGACCTTTTCTGTATTGGTTAAGGTTAGCGGCGACAACAGCGATAAACGGCGGGTGCGAAGGAGGATTTATGGTGAAAAAGGTAAGGACGACGTCCATCCCGGTAGTCGTGTACGCCTCAATGTGGGCGAAACGCAGGAAGAACGAAACAATTTAAAAATAGTAGTGGGGGTCCTTCAGAAAAGGCTCAAACTGTCTCTTGATGCTGGTGATAGTTAGGACATTTGGCTACAGCAGAAGTTGTTTTAGAACTATTGAAGTCCTGACTGGATTAAAGGATTCAGAAGCTATTACTAAGCGCGAGCAGGATGATAAACGAATGACAGTGCCCTGATTCTCTAAGACCGTACTGTTATGTTAACGAATAAATAGAGCGAACGAAAGCTTTTTCTCAAAAACCTGTCACATCTTCACTGACGGATTTAACAGGAGTAGACGTTTATTTTGATTAGCATAGGTCAGCTTGAGTAGCATTCAATACAGCTTTAGTTGAATGCGACATGCACAATTTGTCGGTGCTGCCGTTATGGGATCTTTAAAATGTAAATGGTAATGTTAGAGCAGCCTGATCTTTTCGATAGGCGAAACTCACATGCGTATATATGTTAGCTAGCTAATATTATCAAGTAATTTTCTCGTAGATGGAACTAACATGTTCTATGCATGGATTCGTATTTGCTGATGAAAGAAGTCGCCAGGTAACGAACCAGTAGATAGCATGATTAATCTTGTTAAGGTTGTTTGCTTGCTTGAGCACTTTATATTTCGACTTTTAGGTCCGGCATCGCTATTAGGCTTTCCGTCAGAAGGCTGACTCCCAGCACAAAACAAAGTGTGCCTATGCGCGGCTTCGCACCTAGACCACAATGTGTCCCTAAGATTAGCAGGCGGACACGTTTTCTCATGAACTTTCTTTTGCTATATCAAATCGTTAGGTGTACTTCTGTTTACAACACGCTAGAGGTGGGCCAAATCGCACTACTTACTGTTTAAGTCGGGCTGAAACATCGATTCCTTATAAAATACCGTATTTTTATTGCCTAATCATGTCAAACATGTCGTGCGACAGAAGGGGAATAGGTGTTGGACGCCGCGTTCTGCTTGAACAAAGCAAAGGTGCAATATCTTGCGTGCTACGGGTAGTATAAAATGAAAACACATTTAGTTCGGTTAGACTGTAATGTAGGAACAGGCCCCGGCACGCTTCCCGGAGTTGAGATTTGCTGAGACTTCAAATTTTCTGACTGGAGAACAGCTGCATGCATCCTGCATATATAAAGGCTGAATGGCGCATTTCAAACAGAGGATGAACAGTTCCCGAAATTACTATATTTTATTGAATTTAATTTTAGTTTTCTCTTAAATTTGTCCTACATACTTTTATCCTGAAGTACTTCTGTGACTAATATTAAACATATTACATACTGTTGCCCTTTTTAAAACATGAGTTAATTGTAGTAATTTAAACTGGTTAAACTCGGTAACAGAATACCAACAGGTAACTATTAGCTTCATTTTCTCGGTTTTGATACATTGAATATAAAACAGTATTTAAAATGATAAATGACCGTATGTATCCCAAGTCTGCTCATGGGCGTTAACAGTCGAAGAAATGTGTCTGCTTTAGCCAACAGCCGCCGGAGACCAAAAGAGCGTTAAGGTGGACACGAGCAGAAGGAACGACAGCTGTGGAGAAACAGAAACAACAGCACAGCGCTGAATTGAAGAGGGTAAACACGATCGCTTTTTTGCCCCTATTAGAACGGGTTCGAGTGATTGTGGTGAGCAGAAGCAGGTCGTACCGAGTACAATGATATACAGAAGTTCGGTTCAGTTTGATAAGAAAGAATACGTGTGGCAAAAAACGGTGGAGGTAAGAGGTCACAGTATGCCTGTGGATGAGCCCAGTTCCCAGCTGGAAGCGAAAAAGCCGGCGAACCACACTAGTGGCAGAACGAAAGAAAGCAGCAGTTACATTCGTTGTCGTAGGTCTGCAGAACGTGAAAAAAGGCTGTTTACTAAGCCTCGCTACTGCTGTTACCAGGAGCTCAGCAGCAATAGGGTAAAAGCGGAAAAGTATAGCGGGGAATGAGCGAAGTGCAAAGGCAGTGATGACGTCTTGTGGTGCTGATGACGAAGACCCTGTCGGTCATGGAGGTGCAAGCGACCTAAATACGACAACTAGGACAGGTCGGCCGCGGTGGTCACCGCTAGCAAGTGAGAGCTGTAGCGGTAGCGACAAAACGGCAACAGAAGGATTCTAGTAGGTAGCCAAAAGCAAACTGAAAGCAGGGAGTGCGATTGAAAGAGAGATGGCGGCAGAAAGGCTGGGTGTGACTACGACCAGGCCTAGAAGGAGCTAGACAAGCTAGGAAGAGCCAAGTCGCCAATGACAGGACCAAACGGTGGTTCAACCAATACTAGTAGCAGGGCAACTCAATATAGTGTCCGAGAAATGACTGGAATGAACAGTCGGAACAAGCCAGACGTTCGAAACACGGCAAACAAGAAAAACACAAAACATTAACGATCCAGAAACAAGCAAACAAAAACGAATGCTACTCAGGCAGAGTGGTGAAAAAGGACCCTGTTAGTAAGTACGAGTACGGGCCTATGGAATGGCGATCGAATGATCTTGAAGGAGTGAGAGAAGCCAAGGACGTCAATTCGAAACGAGTTAGAAGAACTAGAAATAGCTGTTGTGTCCATCCATTAGGGGAATGCTGTATATGCAAAAAGTGTCGTAGAGTTACCAACGCTATTAGAATCGCGTTCCTTAGACAACGAATTTTCGGTGAAGAAGAAAGCTGATTGTTGCTAGCTGAGAGTGGACGATAAATCAATGCTTCTAAGAAAAAAGAGTTTTGGTCAGCTGCAAATAGCGATGTTGCCATTTAAACACAAATTTACGAGAACTTCGTCAACGGTTATTAACCACCTTGTAACACAGAAGTTTTTCTTGCTTAATTTGTACCTGATGTTCGACCGTGTGCGGCTATACACGCAGAGTAGAGGGGGTATAGAAAAGCGTAGGATAGAAAGCTTGAAGGCAGAAGGTAGGTCTCATACTACGTAAACGGCCCTTGAGCCAAACAGGCTTCATTCGGGGTGCTTGAGTTGTGGAGATAACCCGGCCCTATATTTAGATCTAGTTAATTGGTCTGACCTTTATTCAGGCTATCATTCGCAAATAGCCCTTACTTGACCGGGCGGTTGAGCCTGGTGAAACGTTGCCGAAAGACACACTAGCGGAATGGAATAGACCGTGAAGGTCGACAGTGTCGTTCTCCACCTCAAATGACTCCGTAATGTGCACATATGCACCTACTCAGATTGGTGTGGTGCTCAATAGGCACGGATTAACAATGCACTGAAAGGAATGACGTCGAGACAAATGGTCTAGAAGGGGTCCGTTTCCTAGCTGCCCATGTAGCTAGTGGCACCACTTCTATAACAGGCATTGCACATATACTATTCCACATAATTCGGGAAGCTAATCAAACGTGTACCGCTATAATTAGTTAATATAGATAGTCAATGCCAAAAGCTAGATATTACTGTGCTTCTTTGTATGAAACGATGTAATGTCTAATTAAAACTATAAAATAATACTGAAATCGATGGTACTCGTTCGTAGCGTTCAATAATCCTTTATCGACCATGTCTGTATAGTTCTGGTGTACAGATGATGCAATCGTGTCTCGTCACTGCATGCTGATGCAATTAACTTGGGCAATAGACGCGGTGCCTACTCAGCTTTACATCAGGTATTCATTTGGAAAAATCTCGAGAAAAGATGTACGTTTCTGTAACAGCCATTCTTTAGCTAGCCTTAGATTATTTGATAACTCCAGTTTATAAGCAATAGTAATAAAAGCAAAGTGCATTTTCCTCAGTTCTCATGGTAGGATATATCTCTTTCGACAGTTGTCGTTTGATAAGTGAATTAGCAATGACTGATTGTCCGCATTATCCACAGATCTCAATTAATTTCCGTTTTCCCAGTCTAATACTATTTCTCGTTGATTATTATCACCATCTCTAATAACGTCCTACCATATTTTCTCGTTTTGTAGCTTCTGGTCCTTGTAGTTTTAGCTTTATTTATCACGCACCATTTCCCAAAGCACTTACATCAACTTATAAAGGTGCCTGTCAATTACTTCCATCTCTTGTCACGCCGTAACGTTATTTTCCTCTGACGTTCCCATCCATTATCGCTCCGAATTCATCATTACGAACCGTGTGTGTATTATATATATGTATATATTCACACAAGGTTCACACCACATGTATATATGGCGTGAGGTTGAGCTACATTATCCGAAACTGTTCTCACCAAATTAATATTGTTTTGCACCAATCAAAATCACGGTAAAGTAAATGAAAAGCATCAAAGCTTCTATTGAAGAACAAATGTCTGCAGTTCCTAGTTCTGAAGCGGGACGCCACAGTCAAAGCAGCGTATAGCTTAAACAAGACACTGTTGCCGTCAACGAGATCTACCTTCGGATGGATGCACAAACCGATGAGTACGCAACATAACGAAACAGCTCCACCTAGCACGCATACACCCCTCCTTCCGATGTGCCTAACGACATTTCTGCGACTTACGTAGCAGACGATCTATCCAATTAGTCTGTAGGCCGTACGTGATTCTTGTCGACCTACTAGCAGAAGGATCCAACGGAGCAGGCAATATTGTCGACCTTTTAATCTCACACTTTTTCAGGTTTGCGTCTGCCACCCATCCGAGGGCAATCAGCCAGTTTGACGACCTCAGCCAAATGAAGGAGGTGCAACGTTGCACGTGACGGTAGTTGCAGAACTCGGGAGCAAAATCTAAGTGAGAGCGATGTATAGCAGTGTTGTGAGCTGGTGCCAAGTCAAAGAGCAGCACAGATGAGAGTAAGCGAAAAAGCAAGCCTGGGCAATTAACCAAAGTTCAGGCGCGTTCAAGCAAAAGCAGGTTCGTTCAGTGAACCCACCGCCGCCGCGACCACCCGACCTCTGCAGGTGACACTGTCGGCCTGATTCCAGCAGTTCGTCTCGTACAATTTCTTTCTATCTATCTCGGTTTACTGTTCTTTCTTCCACCAAGACAAACGCAACACTGGCGGCATAGAACCCCTGAAGTTTACCATGGCCCGCCAACAGCGCACAGCCAATGTTCCGCCAGAAGCAAGAGCCACGCCTTCTGCTACTAATACTAGCAACTCGTATATGGAGACTGAGGACGCCAGCAAACCTCGACTCACTCTTGTTTTCGCGCTGGGCGTAAACGGCCAAACGGAGTAATAATAGATTTTCGCCAGTGAGTCTTCGCGTTGTGTCAGAGATAGCTGAGTCGCTGTCTCGGGCTGAGTTCGGTTTTTCGCCTTCTTCCATCTCTTTCGATGTTCGTCTTCGTTTACTCAGCGTTCGCCTAGGCGAAACCTAGACATCGCGCCCATGGCCTCGTCATTCTAGTCCAAGCTACATAGTTCCTACGGAGTAAAGGTCGCCCCTATTCGTCGATGTGAGCAACACGCTCATACTTACAGTTCACAGCAAGTGGTGAACAATAGGCTTACCGGCTGCTACACGTCGAGAGAAGGTAATGGAATGCAAACGTTCTTTTCCAAGAGGCATATATTTATATGTATATTTACTACCTTCGTAGCTTCGCATCGCAACTTATTCCTGGGAATCTGTTTACTCTACTGCTCGTGCTGTACGTAATACTTTATTAGAAAAATAACGTGTTTCACATATTTGTATCTGTTGAAAACTTTCTTCTCTTTTGACTGTATCTAATCGGATATGCGTACACAACATCGCGTTACTCAGAGACTCAAATTCAATACTACTACAATTTTCTCAAACGGTTGCTACACGACGTTGGGTTTTGTGTCAGAATACGCTAATGCTCTGGGAGTTAACCAACTGAATTCGAACTAACGAAGTGCTCGAAGCAGAAGTTCTGCCCGCATTATCTTAATCATACCAAAAAGTGATGCAAATTGCACGACCAGCAGTTTCTGGGGTCTGCGCTTGACCTGAGATGCCTTACGGCTCCAGAGATTTATTGGACACTACTACGGAATCGGTAAGGTCCGTCAGCTCCGATGCGTGGCTACGCAATCTCCGACGCGTTTTATCAATGAGGACACTATGGCCTATCATCGTAAACCTCTTTATTGGTGTCCCGTTAAAACATTTTAAGAGGTAAAAGTGTTTAACGATGTCAGTGTTTCAGGTATTTCCATATTGTAGACTCATCCTCACGCAGTATAGGACAGAGAGAAAAATGTACACCCATTTAATTAAAATAAAGCCTTTTGCCGTGGCCTACAAACGCCCGCTTTTTCGTGATGAGCAGATCAACGCATAGTTTAATTCCAGTCAACGGAATTCCAAGCACGCGCCTTCGGGACGGCCTTCAGCTAGGCCAGCGCCTCTCGGCCCCTTTTTCATTGATATTGTTGACACGATATACCGGGAAGAGCGTAGAAGCCCCAAGAAAGCAGGCGAACAAGAGAAAATGATTCGTATGTTAATACTGAGCATCAGCCAACGACGAGGGTTCGGACGCGTTCTGACTTAATGAAGGGTCGCGAGGTCACCCGAGGAGGATCTCATTGAATGGATCAGAGCGCTCGGGGAGACGAGGAAGAAGGAACTGATATAGTAGTAAAGTGATTCTGCGACGACAGCTATAAGATACTGGAGAATATAAATATTTCTATCAATCCATTAGGCTTCGGGGTTGTTTTCGTAAGAACTGGATCCATTTTGCAGAAGCAACAAGCGGCACAAATTATTGTCTCTCAAAACCCCATGCCTATAAGGTTCACGTACACTCACCTGCAATGAAAAACAAACAATGTTATTAGTAACTCGGCAAATATTCGGCGCGATTGGCAGGATACTGATACAGATTGGATGATTCTAGAAGTGTTTTATGTAATCTATTAAAAAAATGTATCTTGTCCTCACTGGTAAAGCGAGACCATAACATAATGTAATGTAGGCGAACTTGGAATAAGTTCGACAAACGTTTTGAAGGTCGGTGGACGTTATTCCAAGACCTCTTATTGCTTCAAAACATTTTTTTTAACGTATTTTTTACATATTTACAAAACATTTTTACATAACCCACGTTTTAAGGCTGAATAATCCATATATAAAGCAAATAAGCCAGAAAAAATAAGGGAGTCTACCTGCAGAAAGCATTTCTTTTCCGACTTTTGGTACATTGCAAAGCTGTACCGTCAAAATTAGACAAGACGATCAAAAATTCATGATAATGGTGTCGATCATAACGTTTGTTATAATGAACCTCATTCTCGACATTTGTAGGCAGCTATAGTTATGTGTGTAAAAGTATGCAGATCGATTGAAATTAAGACAATTTTGTTCTACCCCCCTCTTGAAGTTTCTGCGCAGTGATCTACCGCAGCACCTCTACTTCTGCCAGTAACCTCCCCACCCTTTCCTTAGCAAATGTTAACTCCGTTCCACTTACTTTTCAAGCTTCGGCCTAACGATTCGTATTTTCCCGAATTCATTTATTATTTACTCACTGTTACCTTACATAGACAAAAGGTGTATGCATAGATATGTTACTTGTTTAGCAAACCCGGATCAGTCTTGGAGACCTAAACTAGTTCAGCCTATGCATGTGGGCTTTCTACATAATACTGAATCGATATCTATTATGAGAGCCTCTCGGTCACTTATTTCTAATCAGGCAATACTGGCTGATATTCCACGTGACCAAAATAGACTCCCGAAATCTGCTCCTCGCAAGCAGGCCGTCGATCGTATTCTACGCTAACGCCATCTTGTTTCTTGCGTATCGGCGAGCACACAGCTGTGGTAGAGCTTATGCACAAACAAGTGGACCTTGTGAACACTCTTGTTAAGACCCCACTGATACATTTCCACAGCAGACGCAGATACAAAGAACTCAGCGAATCCCTCCTTTATTAGTCCGGGTACACCAGTCGCCTGCTTCTATACGAGTGCATCGGTGAGTGTTAAAGGAATTATGGAGATCGCAGGCCTTTTCTAGCTTTCTAATGGCGGCCGTTGTTAAACTAGACTAAGAATGGTCCCGTTATGATGTCCCGTTAGGATAGAAAGCATCATCCGTACAGAACTTCTTACGCCGTACTCCTAAGAAAAACTTATTCGCTAGGAACAATAACAACAACGAAGTACGTAAATGAAAGCAGACGGCATAGACTCGACGGTTCAAGGCAGGCGCTGTTTTTGAGGACCAGGATTCGTTTAGTCGCGACACAGGCAGGCCAGCAGTGAATTGCTGCAAAGTAAGCAGACATTAGAAGTGCAAGGGACGCGATGGCCCAGACTAAAAAAAAAAAAAGGAATTATAGTACATGTGTTGTAATGATATGATTGCTAATTAAATGGATAACAACCAAACGTTCGCAAGTTTATTGTGGCAATCTGTAGAGCTGATAGTTTCTCTAGAACAAAGGAACATTCAAAAATAGATTTATCTTTGGTCAAAAATGCTGGTTAATTTGAGATAATCGTGTAGGTGACCCGATAATGTTATTTTGTCTTTTTGTTACACTTCGCATAAGTCAATAACAACTACCCTCTATGATACACACTTTAACCATACTTTTTTAAAGAAAGAGTATAGTACTAAAACGGTTTTTGTTACCTGTTTATCGATTTTTTTTTTTTTTTTTGATAATCAAATAATGTTATTATTCATCTAAAATCGGTGTAACGTAGGTTTTATTATCTTTCTATGAATTTTGATTTCGGATACGCTGGCACATCCCTTTATCTCTAATTTGGACAAAAAGCAACAACAGGTACGTTGAGCTTACGAACGGTGTCTAACATTCGGTCGTAAACAACGCCTACGTAATTATTAAATATAATATAAATATTACGCAACGTAAATATTAAAGGAGCAAGTGAAAAACGCGAAACACTTTTTTCGTACCTATATCAGGAAGTTTGACCTATATTGCTTAATAAACAACTTTTCTGCTAAGTTAAGTCTGCCCTTAGTCTTCGTCTATCCAGCCAACTTTGAGCCTATAGCAATCTTCCATAAGCCCATCTCTTTATTCACTTCCTATAGAGATTTCGCTAGAGATGTCGAGGGGTTGCGTCAGGGTCATCATCGCATTAGGCAAAGAAGTGTTAAAGACACCTCTACTGTCTAGGAAACTACTTCTGATTATACTTCAATACTACATTTCAAAATGCACTTTTACGTCGTATGCAGCGCCCATACCGTCAGACCTGCATATGCGCCTTTTTACAGTCCAATGAACACTATTTCTCAAAGCAAGTCAGGATCAGTACGCGCGTACGTTCGAACCTCAGTGCACTCGGTTCAAACAGTAAGCTGGTAGTAGTGATGCGATTAGCTTGAGATTCCATTTAGTCTTAAAGCGTAAAAGTTCGATGAAGACCAAACGACTATTTCGCTCCGGGTTTCAATGCCATGGGCTTTCCTTGGCACTTCATTCTACGTATCGCCTACTTGATACACTTTGTTGACAGTATATCTTTTACTGAACGCATAAAGCATGCGAATTTCCAAAGAAGGGGTCGTTATACCGCACAACTTGCCACTTAGGCAACGGCCCTTGTCTATCCCCGCGTCCCAAATCGCCCCGCCTAGTCCTCTGTCAAGTGTCAACAGGCACTGAGCAACAAAATGCTCTTACAGCTCCGTTTGCATGCTTTGTAGCTGCTTTTCTACATATATATATATATATATATATATATATATATATATATATATATATAGCAAGCATCATTTCTATGTATACGACTGCTTCGATTACTTTAAGCACATACGAAGTCCCTAGCCGCGTATCAACCACTTTCCGATGACCTTCTTATGTCTGAATAGCTAACCTTTGGCCAAGTTATATCAAAGACGGTAACAAGAACTAGTGGAAAACGCCGAACCCGCCCTGCGCACACCTGCACTATTAGCGATAAGGATACAATGCTAGGATGCAGTGCGTCAATTTGATAGTGGCTGTCATCCTTTTTCTTTTACTCTTCCCTACGTCTTAGACCCGCCCCACCCAGCCGCTACAGTTTTTCCTGTTGCTTTTTGTTTATGCTTCTGGTACGCGTTGTTCTTCCACTTTCGTAGACTCTTGTAATGTTTCAGCCTTCTCAAATCTCGTTTAGTTCGAGTTTTACGAAACGAGAACAACGTGCCGTTTCAGTCTCACCATTTGCAAAAGGGATCCAGAAGCGTATATTTTCCTAATCGATCAGTTTTTTTTTTGTGACTAGTTCGTACGATTTTCTTTGCCGCCAGACGAATTGCTATTGGAAAGCTTGCTTGCCTCGATATCTGGCAACTTTGCCATTACCTCTGCAACTGTCACAGCTTAAACTTTTTTCGGCTGTTGTATATTGTAAATATAGTCGAAGAAAATCAAGGTAACATTCTTTTTCTATTCCCACCCTGTCTCCCCCAGGATGGATGGGTCTTTAATCTTACGAGTTGTTCGGGTAAGTAGGTCGCAGTAGTTTCAGCGATGGTTAACAGTCAACCGAAGCTCATAGCTACTTTATGTACCATCCGCTGGTTCGTGACTCGATTTTTAGAACCAGACCAATGTTGGCAGCTGAAGATGCTCACGTTCCGGACTGGAAAAAGGCTCGAAGTCGTTATTAATGTTATTAATAATAATATGTTATTGTTTTCAATGAATTTGGCGCTTTTGTTGTCAGCACCCTTCATAGTCTTCTTAGTTTTCTACTTCTGAAATATTTATGTCGCCTGCTTCGTCGTTGGTGACGCAGGAAATCACCCTATAGGCTGTTCTCATCGACACCACCATTACACTCGTGAAGAAAACAAATAATAACGAATAACATAAATACGTAATGCGAGCTTTAGAGAAAAAAGAAGGGGAGATTTCATGTTGGCGATCTTATAGAAGGGCATCTTGGAGGACTCATAATGACTCCCGATCTTTTTTTGCTGGTAAAGCCAACGCCAGTCAATAAAAACAACAAATAAATCAATGTTAAAAGCTGGGAAGTGTAATGCAGGTATGATAAAAATATTTTTCGTATGTGTTCCCAATTAACTGAAACCATATAGAGCGCAACTTAACATATATACGCAAATTACAGTAGGACAGTGCGAGCTTAACGCTGACAACTTACTCTAGACCTTGACTTTATGTATATAAGAATGTTTCAGTGTAATTTTCTTTTGCCGATTGACGGGGTTGGAAATGATTTTTAAGCGTCCAATTGCAATCCGTTTGCAATCAGTGACCTACGGGAAGGAGACACGACAACGACCTTTACATATATCCATACGTCATATCACACTAGCAAAAGCTGAAAATATTGATTTAGTCAGCACTCAGTCACCGAATGCATTAGCACTATATTGCCTATAAGTTATAAAGTGGCTTCAATGAACTATAAACTTGCCAACATTGCAATGGATCTCTTGTAAGATCTTGTGTTTCGATTGATTCCCATCTGTAAAATATTCGAATGGTGCTTTATGGTAGCAGCGCGTAGTAAAATTCTAATGGCTCCATTAACTAGTTTCATGGTCATCGGGCTGCTGTTATGTTATCGGTTTGAAGTTCACAGTAACGTGCAGTAAGCTCCCCACAATCGAAACGGTTTGTTAATGATCAGACTGAAGCGCTCGCAAAATTAACTTCGTTTCACGAATACCATAACGGACCTAACTAATACGCCCAATAAAACTGAGCTTATCATCCCTCTTACTTTATTACCTGTCCTCTGCATAGGGCACGCTGTCTATGCAACAACTTTGGCCATCGTCGCATGTCTATGAGGAAACACCCGATGGGTTCTTTTCCACAACGAACCCGTCTTAGACTGTACAGCTAATCGACGGGTGAGAAAGGACTTTCGACGTTAACGAGTTGCCTTAGCTACAGTAGTTGCTATTTAATTTGCTCTTATTACTACAGACTACTAAATTCTGCGTAAACGTGAGGTAACTGTTGCAGCTCACTTGCGCTAAACGCTATTGAGGTAGATACAAAAGTGCAACGCAAAAGACTAGAGGCATGAACCGCTTTGACGTCGGGCGTTCAAGTGGCTAAACTACAGTCGAAGAAAACGTTTGCCGAGAGGCTGATGGTTCTGTTCAGTTGCTGCATGTTGGTCATGTAGTGCGCCCTTGTTTGCCCCTTTCTAAGCCTGACCATTCAGACTATCTGTTTTTCTTGCAAGCAAACACATGCCCACGCAATGTCCATAACGCAAACCGGGTACCGTCATGCTGCCAAGCAGCAGCTAAACACATGAAGGTGTTCGGGCTGGCTCCCGAGTCGTGTGCTAGCGGCGAATCTCGGCCGGGTTCGGATGCATCATTGGAATGAGGCCTCGCGGCTGCGGTTACGGCTGCCACTAGTATGACTGCTCGAGCTGGTTTCCAGCCTAGCGACCTGAGAGATTTGGTGAAAGATGATTTCTCGTCCCTCCATTAAGTCGCGGCTTTTTAATCTGATGGTTTTGCAAAGGCCGTGGAACTCAGATACACCACAGTGGTCGATTGTACTGTCCTTTCATCGTGTGCATACCCTCCATTGCTTTGATCCACGGTTGAGCAATACAGCTGCAACCGTAAGCGGAAGCCAAACAGCGTAGCCTTAGCAGCAGTTTGAAATGGCTCAAACTTATTTCCTAGGACAATTAAGGACGATCGCAACCAGCTCAAACCGAGCATCACCATGAGTCTGTAGAAACAGCACTATGATAAGCCAAAGAAAAACTGAAAAGGCTCGCGATCTCTTCTATACGCACAAATCGAAAATTTACCACCCGTTATCAGAACAGAACCAATCAGCCTGAGACGGATGGAATTATTGGAAGCGAGTTGTTGGAGTTGTCAGTTTTACAGTTACATGAATTGACAGACGGACAACCAAAGATTTTGCGATTAACTGTCTACCTAGGTGCCATTCGACTAGGCCACAGATTCGGTCGTAATAGGTTAGGTGTTTACTGTAGTCGCCCTTTCTTTGCGGCTTTAACTACAACATATACGAATGTAAGTAACCACTCAAGTTCCTCCAAAAAATTTCTACCACACTTACCTATACAGCCAAAACTGCTCTGAAATGGATGCTATCGTTATTTCAGTTACAACTATTCGATCCGAATTAACTTAATTAAGGCTGTCGATTTAACAAGTGGAAATCAGCTCTCATTACAAATCGGTAGGCAAATATTTTCTCCTCTCAGTATTTTCTTACGGCTTTTCTTGTTTCCGGTCGCTGCGAATACTTCTCTTTTAGCTATACGAAGCACATATAAACGTGCATGCACGTTAGTAACGGTTGGTACAAATGAAGCCGTACCATTGGGATACGGCTAAAAAACAGGTTTATCAATCCAATCTGGCCGTATTGGCCTGATTAAGGAACCTGACGTCGTTAAGAACCGTTGTTGCACCCCATATACGCGCGGCGCTTATTATACTCCTGTTGTTACCATGGTCTTCGTAGTTCATTCTTCGTCGCCACTTCGTTCATACATGCTGCCTATCTACATGCTTCATTGTTGAGTGAACGCGCTGAAGCGTTGGCGTTTAGCGACGCGTAAACAGGGAGAAAATAAAATGATCCAAAGACTTTGTATACAGTTTATATATATATAAGTATTGTATACTGCATATAAGTAAATATAAAATACTGCTTCTGTAGGTCAGTTAAAGAAGTATTAGCAAAAAGTACCCCAACGCGGTACTGTCACTTAGCAATACTTACATATCAGGACTTCGAATGTACAACGGGTTATGATACTGGCGGTTTACAGAATGTGGAATAGAGGAGGCGGCTACATCGTAGGTGTCGAAGGTAGTTATCCACGAAGGCACAGTCGAGACAGCTAAGCGGTGTGAAAATAGGGGGGTTAGCTCATGTTTCCCTATGGTCACCTAGCCAGTGGGCGCTAAACTCGGAGAGGGAGAGTGTAGGGGCTGAGGGCATAAAGGCGCTTGTAAAAACGAAAGGGAGAACGTTTGTTAGGGAAAACTCTGCTGTGCTTGCTCACATTCGCTCACTGGTGGTGACTTTATACGCCCGGCTACGCTCGACCACCCCTACCAACGAGATCGCGCGTGTTAGGGCTAAAGGGTAAAGGCGCTGCCATCAGGACTCTCGTAGCAACCCGCTCCCTTGCTCGTACGTTCCTTCGCTCGTAGACGTCACAGCTGGTTAGTTGGCAGCGCTGTTCTAGCAAAACGAATAAGAGTTTACATACTATGACAACGAATGCGTTTCCGTATTGAAGCGATGGAGGCGCCAGCAGAAAAACTATCACTGATTGTGTCTCTTAGCGGTCACCCTTCTTCAGGCCGCCCTTCTGGCCTACTATAGAGAACAGCTGCCTCGGCGACCTACTATAGACTTCATCTCGGCTCACTCCTTTGAATTATATATCGGCATATGCGTGGAAAATCTTGGATTAGAGAACCGAGTGGAGATCTGCTTCTGCTCAACTTCTATGAAGCATTATGTGCACTCAATGAAGGAGACGATCACTGATGAAACTGCTGCTAAAAAAGCTACTAAGAATTCTGCTGAAGGCTATTCGAGGAAGAGCGTTTAAAAGAATTCTTTCCTCTGATATCGCGATACAGAGGTACACTTAGGACCCGTACTTTAGTTGTGCTAAAGGACATCGGATCAGCTGTTGTGTTGCGTCACCATTTTAAAAGGTCCTCAAAAACTATAGTTAACGAGGCGTTGATCTCACCATCGTTTCTGTGTTGCAGACTGTGTAGGAGCTATGATAAGGGAAAAATGTCCAAGGAAAAACTATTAATCGAAAAATGCCGATCGTGTAGACCACGTCCTATCGTTTTTTTATTTCCATATAATTGTAAGCAAAAATAAATTTCGAATTAGCACGCTACTTCAAGGAATGCTAACATAATGAGTAACCTATTTTCGAACTAACTTTCGTACTGAATTATAATAAACAAGCATAGCATGCATAACACTAAAGCTGCATCAGTTCAAAGGGGCACAAATCAAATCAGACATTAACCTGTTTATTCTATACATTATCTCTCTCTCGTCCCAATTCCGTCCCCACTCCTCCTTCTCTTTATAGTAGCATGCTCTCCGTGTTTTCCTTATGCATCGACATACAAAACTAGTCATACGCGGGTCGCTTTGCGTATGTCTGGTTTGTCCATAGACAGCCACTCTGTGCTGGCTGTCTTTGCTGCCCGAGGCTCCGCTTCGACTCATGCAACGGTGGCTAGCTACTCAACCATCGAGCGGTATCTTGCTGAACCGCCTCCAGCTGTACAATGGTTAGGAACTGAGTGTACGTCAGTAAGGCCTGTCAGTAGGGGACAGCGACTACGAACCAGTCAACCGAACGAACATGAACGTACGAACGGGTCACCAACGGAAGCTTGAGGGACAGACAGCGACTGGGGTATCAAGGAGTCCGCAATGGGGAAAAGAGATGAAGACGACGACACTAGTTAGAATAAGAGGAGGAATTGAAGGCTGCGTTTTAAGGGGTTTCGTGGGGCGGCATTTTAATGGACAGTTGAAGCAACAGCAGCGCCAGCAATGTAGCAAAGAGTCAGGTCGCAGGACGAAAATTGGTTGGAGGCGGCGCAAATGGATTGTGAGAAAACGCAGACAAGCCTTGCGCGAACACGCTGCTACGATCAGGGAGAGGTGGGCAGAGGCAAGTCACTCATCAAATGGGTGTTCGTGGCGGTTGAGAGTTAAGCTAATGAGTGACTTGATGGACAGTTCTACCACAATGATATATCCCGACCGACAAGTGTGCCCTGTATCTGGTGTAGTTTTCCGAAGTGGGCGTTAGTACCCGAGCTAAAACTCAGTTCGACTTTCTTCTAACAACACTGATACGATGACCTATCGTATATAAGTACATGGGTGTTAAAGAGGAAGAAAATGGAAACGAGTTTCGGAGCCACCATGGAGCAACTATCTGAACTAACCTCTCCATATGGTGCTCTCGATTTCATTAGTTTCATGAACTTCGCTATAAGTTAGTGACGTTATAGAATCGGATGAAATAAAAGCGAGGAAGCACGAAAAGAGATATAGAGATCGAAAAGACTATTATTAGAGTATCTCCCATCTACTAGGTTTAACAGACGTCCTCGCGTTTCTCTGTCCGCTTTTTGTTTTCACACTTTAAACTAACGCTTTCTATAGGCGGTTCGCTCAAACGGCAAATGTTTTTTCCTTTCAGTTTAATTTTCTTTCTTTGCGGCCTTTTTTTACTGTCGATCGCTTGGTTCTCGCGATACAAAAAGGGCGGCCAACGTGGACGCTAACGGTCATGGAGCCAATGTCAATATCGTGAAATAGACAGCCATGGAACGTTGAAGCTAGGCCCTAAATGCATTCAGACATGAGCCTTACAGACGAAGCAGGCACACGGCACAAGTCAGTTACACACTAACAGATTGTCACTGATTGAGGAATGGTCAGCTTAGTTGATCGTTTTTACCGACTCGGAGTAGCACCTGACACTCTAAGGGGGCTTAAAAAATGTTGCTCTGAGTACGCCCACCCTTACCCTTTTTGGGATAATTTGCTTCACTCGACATTTCGTCCGGTTCAAATCTTTTGTCTTCCGTCTTTACTCTTCTTCTTACGTCAACTTCTTATGCCAAAGAAAACAACCAGTTTTCCTTGCTTAAACAAATAGATGACACTCTCCCTGTAGGCGAGGAACTTCGGCGGCGACGAATGATTTCTCTTCTAAAACTAACAGATTGTCGCTAACAGAGGGGCTGCTAGCTGAAGTTTGTCAGTCGTCTGTATTACAGAGTCGTAGTGGGCAACATATGCATCCAACGCAGCTAAGGGTGCTTGTCCAGCCTGGTAAAAAACGGAGGATTGAGGCAGTCCGGAGTGAAGGGACCTAAAGGCACCAAATGATGGGACAGAAAGAAGGTATTAAAGGAAGTTAGGAATAATATAAGTTTGAGTGTGCAGAAATGGAGAGGCAAATATGAGTAGCACCAAACTCCGCATCCTAGCCTAATCGGCATTGGTAGGCAGACAGATGACTAGTCATTAGTCCACCAATTCGCATCCAAGCACAACGATAATTGAGAACGAGATAAATGCACCTATTTTGTTGTAAAGATTTCACAAAACAGGGATTATGTAAGTCAGGAAGTCCAGGAAAGAAAAAGCCTGACAATAGTGTATTCGTAACTGAGCTCACTAGAAGGAGGGGCTGACTTAAAATCCTAGTAGTGGCCTTATAGAGGTGGCTTCATATGTAGCGACGTAAAGTCGTAGAATCTGAACATACGTAGAAGGTAGCAACGGCTATTGCTTTCGTTGGTGAGAACATGCGGTAGGGCTCGCGACGCAACTAAAAATGACTTGTCCGGCCAGTTAGGGTGTTTTCTTCCGTAGCACCGATGTCTGGCGCAGAAAGAGCTTACGATGACCACTGTTTCATTTGGGCCAATGCTAGCTTTGTTTTTGTTTCTATTAAAGCGTTGAACTGTTTCAATAGGGGAAAATTGCAAGTAGAAACGTCGGAATCCACTAGCATGTGTCTGCTTCACGAAAAATAAACAGCTGCAACCTGGAAATCGTACCTAACTCTCAGTAACAATAACCCTATACAGAACCTTATAAACAAACGCGTTTTGCGATCATCTACAGTAGACTTCACAGTAATATGACGTAACTACGCATCTTTACAGTTATACTTTATTAAAAAAAAAGCCTTTTAATTAACATCAACTTACTTTTTTTTTCATCAACTACTAAGTTCGATCCCGCAAATCCAACAGCCGTCTCGGTCAGGCTTATAACAAAGGAACAGCTGTGAGGGATGGCAGGGATATCGTCTTAGACAGTTCTTTTCTTTCTTCACAAAACACAAATGTTGATTAGCTAGGTAAAACAAATTTGCTATGCACGCGATTTTATTCCAGCGACCCTACGCACTATGCAGCTGGGCTATATAGTGACTGCGCATTATCCACATCGAAGTTTTCGAAAATACTGATTACATGCTTGGTTCTGCCATTAATGCAACCTTCATAAGGGCACCGTTAACAGCAGCAGCAACCGAAGTTATTGTATCATGCTTTTTGCTTCATGTACATATAAAATAAACACGAGTTTGTCCGCTAAACCAACGGATTGTTCCTACTTCGCCGGTGACTGTTTCACTGTTGCTGAAACTGCCGCTGTCTCTCATGAAGACTATACTTCAATGCGTCCATTGGAGGTAAGTACGTACGTAAACGCTTTTTGTTTTCAGTAGCAATAGCACACGTAAAAATCAGTGTATGCGCCCTGGCCACTCATGCAGTCAACACTATCCATCTCACTCAATCCTAATGTCACCGGCAACAACGCTGAGGACCGATCGACCAATTTAGCGTGCGGCTTCTGAGCGATGCAGTTCTGTGCACAAAAAGCAAGCAGGCAAAGAGGCTCTCGTTTCTGCTAGCAACTAAGTCTTACACTAGCAGGAACTACTCCTAAAATCAATAATATGTGATGCAGGACCCAAGTTTTCGATCACGTTGGCTAATCGTTGGACCTTGAAGTAACTGCATGGTAACCTGTCATGGGTAGAAGCAGCACCGGAAAAGGCCTTAAGCGGTAGTGCAGCCCGTGTGTCACGCTGTCACAAGAAGACTTTCAATACCTTTGAGAGTCCATGGTGCGCAGTTCAGTCCGCAGGCCGGTGGATTCATAGGTGGCTACAAGGTTCTAACGCAGTCAACTTCTGTCCAGCTGCTTGGAATCCGGTCCGCGTTTTCAAACGTCCAAGAAAAAAGGGCACGCTTTGCCATTACTACTACTACTACCAGGGTGAAAAAATTTTTAAAGCATTCGCACTTTCGTTTGTATTAGAGATTCGTGCTAGGAGGTGTTTTAGTAAAAGGTCCTGAAGCAACTACAATTCCAACTTAAAAATAAGGCTCCGTCTTTGCAGTCGCTATATTCTGTAGCATCCAGCTTGAAAAAGTTTTGAAGAACATGGTCAATATTGAAAATCAGTGGAGCCATTAAACAACTACAACATATATGTTTTTATTTTTACATGACATTGCATTAGTCGTCTCCTTGATAGGAAATCCACCGTTTTTTTTTTCAAAAAGAAACAGCGTCGTATAACGAAATAAATAGGTAAGTTGTGATATCTATAATATTTATCTACAAATCTCGGGGATACATATGAAGCGAATTTTAAATACAGAAAAGAGACGCAATGTTCGTTCTGAGGGCATCAGCCCTCCAATGCCTAGCAGAGACTCCAGGCGTGGGACTGGAAACCTTTAATTTTAGGTTGTTTTAGCGGACATGTACAACATCTATAGAAGCCAACCAAGCATACTTTTTTATTTGGATTTTTGTCTATAAATAGCACGGGTAAAAAACTAGATGTGCATTAATGAGGCGCACACGTATGCGTCGTCAATATGTTGATCTTAGCTACATTAATAGGAAAACTTCATATATTTGAGCGTTACCTCAAACAGAGCCTGGCACACGACATGTTTCATAGCAACAATATTGAACTAGAATTAACGTCCGCGCACTCGTTTTGACTCTGTTCGGTACCATAGATTCTATAAATTTAGATGGTTTAAGATAGGTTTAGTTTCAATTACAGTTAGTGCAATGCCAAAAAGCTAATTGACATTATCGATATGAGGTTTAGGGGGATTGCGCTGGGGCAGTTAGAGGGCTAACAGAAACAACAATATATTATAGAAAAAGATGACAGGCCCACATTTGGCGTTGACATAGATAAGTTTGCAATTAAAAGTTAACGGAGCCTATTACAAACGAATGTTCGTTGTTCATACGACGCGCTTTTGATTTTGCTCAGGCACACTGTTGGACTATTGTGGAGAGCAATTTAAACAGGCTGAGAGAAGCGTTCAGGGCGAACGTACACGGGTTAGTCGGGGTGGAATCTAAGTATCATGGTCTTAAAAACAACCCGCTCTTGCCAAGGTGGACCAAAAGTTTTCGAGAAAAACTGTTTATCGGCAAACAACAACAACAACAACAACATGGATGGAAAGGGCGACAGATGCACGCAAGAAGTTCTAGCATTAGTACCCCTGGGTGGCATGAAATCGAATCACGTTCTGATTTGGTCAGTTTCGACAGGGTGGCTTCGTTGTATGTCGAAACGCGACTGGGCCCAAGCAAGCCCAAAATGCATCGTTGAGGCCAATGACCTCGTCCACCTCCACTCGCTGGGAAAACTCTACAAGTGCTGCTCACATATACGCATGAACATCTGGGTATAGGCAGATGAGTTCTCATGAGCGTTCATCCGCGTCCAACCATTCTGTCGGCATACTAATAGCAATATACACATGCCATGTATTTTAATGAGAATGGTGGCCAGGAATTGAGCTTAGATTGCAAGGATGCTTGTGTCTCGGATGACCTGTTCTGCTATTTGAGCTTTAACCTCTCACTTCTCCTCCCTAAGTTCTGAACCGAGCGCCGGAGCCTTCGAAGCACTCGGCCAACTGCTTATGTCACATTATTAATAATAGCAAGATGAAGTCCTATAAAGCAATAAAACGGGGCAGTTCATAATGGTCGACCCGGCAGTGGTGTTGATGTGTGTGACGTCAGGGATCAAAGTCTCTAACATGGACCGACATGCCAGTCAGTAATGGGATATGTATCTTTAGCTAGTTTCAGGACACGGAAAGCCGTTCCATAGAAGCCGGGTTCTGCGACAACGGTAACCTGCTAGGGACCACCTGGGCGTTGACAGGGGCGTGGCAAACAATGAAAAACTACAGTGCTCTTACCGAACAGCTAACGTTCGATCTAATAATTTGGGTTGGGCCGTGGTTTCACGTATCCATTTTCAGCTGATCAGCTCTATCATGAGGGTAATTGAATATGTTGACAACCAACTGTATCTGTTGGAGTGTATTACTTTACCATATTGGAATATATTTAACGTACTTCGTATTAAGCGTTCATTAGAGCTATGGTACGGATATTCTCTCAACCGATCAACTATCTGTGCAGAAGCCATTTCCTATATTTTGCATAAATAATTGTAATAGACTGATAGAACTATATTGCAAACGAACAGACATAAGCTTTCCTGAGGACAATAACATTGGTGATTATAACTTGCGGCGTGAGATATTCAATTAAGGGTTTCAAGTAAGTTAGTTAAGAGTATAAGCTTCTAAAAACGTTTTTCATTACATCTGTTAGCACACCTTTAATGATTCAGTTCAAAAAAATCCAATGTTAACCACGTACTTAATTGCTATTTTAGAGGTAGATAGGTAGATAGATACAATCTAAATAAAGTTCATTAATGTAATAATTAACATTTGCAACGTAATTGCAAAATGATAAAAAATGTTTATGTTAAAACATGTTATGCGAAATTAATTTTAGGTATTTTTTTTTATTAAAGCTATATATATATAGGCAATATATAATGTAATAAAGGAGTCAACATATGCTGTCAACAAAATCCAACGGCTAAAATATCTGTCCAAGCTCTACCCAAATCCTTCATACTATTATTTGCTTCATTATCGATTCACTGATAGATTGCGCCAAATCTATCCGATCAACTTTTTCGTATATTATGCCCTTATCTGTCCTATCGGGCCCCTGTGTCGAATGAGATTGACTATATATATATATATATATAAAACTCGGATGACGCCTATCGTGATCAGGCGTATCGGTTTTGCGTAGATATATATGTATTAATATTTAAATAGCTAAAATAAATAAGAAACAAATTAATTCTTTGCATTTTTGATCAACGCTTTTCATAACAACGGGCTTTTAAAAATCAAGCCTACGCTGTAAATCGTACAGCGTCACCGATTTACAGCGTAGATTTGATCCTTAAAACATCCTAACAAAAAAACGTCTATTTGCATCAGGTTTTGAAAAGGAGGCAACGTACCTAATATATGCTCTTATATTGCGATGATAGTGCGCAAGTGCTCAGCCTTGTGGGAAGCTAAAGTTCTTCCAAGTTCGAATTTAAACAATGACTCTTCAGAAAATTCAAGTAATTGGCACCAGTAACTGTAGTGTCAAAACGGAACGATTTAATTGAATTTTTTGAGACGTGTTATTTTTAGCTCTAACTGCTCCCATATATGTATATATATATATATATATATATGGAAGCGGTTAAGGATGAAGCAGGGCAATGGTAACGTCCAATCGCGCACAACCCCTACATATATTATATTATAGCTTCAATTTATACACGCCCAAAGATAGAATGATGATTCAGCTTTCATCTACTTAGAGATTAGGATGTAAGACATCGGCTATGATGGGCCATTTTAGGCGGTCTAGAGGGCATTACTTACCCTCCCACCCATATGCGCTTGTTTCTTACCTGGCCAACACCATATACAGATTATACGATGGTATGTATATATTTATATATTGCATATATGCTAAATCTAATATTTTTTTAACATTTAGCAGTGGTTCTGACGACGTAGTATTAGTATTAAAGTCGTCCTAGATCAAGGAAAGAACAAACTTTTCTCTGTCGATTTCATTTGTTGAAGTCTATCGGAAATTTGGCTCTGTGGCTTCACCGTAGATAACCACAATTGCCACCGCTGAATATTTCTCTGTTTGGGACTTGGGTGCTCGCATCTTTAAACAGGACCGACAGTCGCCAACAATAGCTCTACCGGAATCGACAGGTATTAAGCGGAATTTTTCATAGGCCCATTCGGTCGATGCGAAACGTTTGTGCGACCCCTGTTCCTGCCGCTCGTTTCCTGACACACAATTGTGTCTTTTTTCTTTGATCTCAGTAGTCGCATATTGGTTTGTCATACGGCGTAGCACGTATCAGTCGGACAGTGGATTCGCTGATTTTCGTCTCTCGTTATCATCCCTAGCCCAGTCTAGTTTTTTATACGTGTACGGTGCGAGCAATTCACCTCATTTTACCAACGTTTTCCCAATGTTTCTCCGACCTTGCTCCGGGGCCCCGTTCGCCCCTCAGTCCGCCTTTTCCCACATCGTATCGTAAAAGAATAACAAAGCTCCAGGGCTCGTACCAGACCTTTCTTTTGTAGCCTTTTTCCAATTGCCTGTTTTCCACTCTTTCCTTGCCGTGATAGCCTACCGGCACAGTCCGGCCTCTGATGGTACAGCATCGGGAGCCGCCTCAGGTTCTCTTTCCATATATCGTTTCCAATATCAGAAAACAACAGACTCTTTTTTAATAGCCTCATTGCACTCAGCAGGACGTGTGAGAGAGGCAGGATTCACGAGCGGACGGATGGACTCATATTTGGACATACAAGTGAGCAGGGCAATGCAAGCGTACGCTACATACGACTAAAAACCCCAGCATACTGCTCTCTTCGTCCTTTCTAATGTTCGTCCGTTCCTCGCTTTCATTTCCTACCTAATCTTTCTAATTCAAGCACAAGCCATTGTCATTCGCACACTGACAGCGAGGCAGGAAACGGTAGGTAATCTCGCGTGGCTGACGAATGACAACCAAGCCGTGTATACGTAGTGTTCAGTATACGGCCGCTGTCTCGACAATGCATCGGTGATGATGGTATTGCAGTGACCGCGACAGAAAAATCGCTCTGGCAACGATCTGACTCATTTACGTCTAGGAATTCTTTGTGGTTTTGAGAACAGATGCAAGCTGGCTGCTTAGTTACTTACCACGATACGCGTACGGTATTCGAACATTAGCCAAGGTAAATATGTTATAAACGGTTACATACTTCTTCAACCAGAGGACATGAGTGACATGTGGCCGTACGCTAAATTGTACAATGTCTGTGATGTTTTTAAAAATGAATGGAATCTCTCTCGCGAAGTGAAACCTTCCAATAGTAGTGTTTCTACGAACGTTTTCTATCGTGTACGTGTCCCAGAGAAAAAATTTCCTTGGACATAGTTGATGATTCTGCACGCAACATGATCAAAAACAGGAATTTTAAGTTGTAGATTCCGTTCCGCAGATGGCAATCGTTTATCAGGAATATATGTCTATAGTAAATAGCGCTATGTTCTATACAGACAAAGAACAGATTAATCAGACATTAGGACCCATAAAAAGCTTTGCGCAGTATTTTTTTCTTCCGTTTTGTCAGCGTTACATGCCGCTTTGTGGTTAGTCAACAATCTGAAGGACTTCGATTGACTGAACCTCCCAGACACTTGAGTGCTCTCTGCTTACATGCTCGCACACGGAGGTACCATCATTTATCGGTTAGTGCCCACGTAATCACAGTGGTGCAGACATTCCCAAAACGCGTCTGATCTCAATGTAAGTACGATAACGTGCCAGAGTTGGGAGCCAAACGGAACAGTACTAAGTCGTTCACTATTATCAAAAATGACCATGTAACATCATCCAGTTCCGCTATTACGTGGTCGTGCCAACTAAACGGTCGTGTTGTCAGGTGCGTCCGTATGGGCATTACATCATGTCCCTTAATATCGCTGGCTTTGTGTTTCTCACACGTCATTGAGTGATCAGTATGGATCCACTATCCCCGGATCCTACTGCTGTAAACGCCCTGCGACAGACCATAACGGATATTACACAAGAAAGTGTTGTCGTTGTCATTTTCAGCAAGGTCACGTGGGAGGTCACGTGAAACCCCCTCGACCACGCGTGACACGTGATAACACGGACAACGGCCGTTGCTTCGAGACTCCAAGAGAGCCAAGTGGGTCTAATGGACAAAAAAGCATCACCGGCCTTCCAGCTTCGACGTCTCCAGTAGCTTCCGATTGATATCAATGAGAAAAGCAATTGATATGACGCAGAAGATAGAAACAAAAAAAGGAATATCAAGTTTTTAGAGCGAGATCTGGTTGTTTGTAGCCAATTCCCTGCTTGGTAGTCGAAATAAGCCTAAAAACCCGATAATCCTAAATGCAATCCGTCAAACGTAAGCTATATTTAGGGTCACCACATGACGAATGTGACCGAACTGTGGACTGCTTAAGCAATTGCAACTCTGATTAAACTAGCGAATGTTCAAGTGTGTTTGAAGTATGCTATACATATTTAATAATAACCACTGTGTACATCTATAGTATGGATCATATTCTTGAAGGTTTGAATAACATAAAATACTTAAGTTATTGCAATAAAGCGCCAATTTATAAATCGAATTCAAGTTAAAATACATAGCTCCGAGAAATTGGCATATGGAAGTTAGTGGACCCACTGGAGCGTCAAAAGCTATATTCCGACCATGAAAAAAGGGCAAGCCATTTGTTCAGAAATCGACCTGTATATTTCCGTTACATATCCGATGACAATTAAAGGTTGACTATATAAGGTGCTGCGAAAGCAAAATCTCAACATCGAGGAACTTTGAATTCACGCCAGAGAAGACACGTCGTTATTTATTATGAAAATATACCCAGCTCGCTCTAATGAAGAGGATTCCGCAAAAACAGCGAAAATACAGTGGTCCCATATTACTTCAAGTTTTCCCTTAATATATATTTTGTGCCATGTGGTCGCGCTATCCTTCCCTATCGTTCATAGATGATTCTGCGTTTCGGAATAAGACAGTCTTGATCCGTTGTTTACCTCCAATTTTCAAGAAGCCACGAACGGAAATTTATCCAGTTTCGCCATCGAAATACACGTTATTGTGATTATTACTACACGTTTCGATATAATTTCTATTTCCCACAAAGCTATTATTGACCCAATCATTCGTATTATTGTACTAATGCCTACTACATCGGATCTTTTTCATCGAACGGTTTCAAAGTCTACTTACTATACTCACTTCTATAGGATGAGCTTGCGGTGCTGGCTTCATCACCGGACCTACACTGTTCGATTAGGCTGAATAAAACAACCTTTCGGGTGAAACCGTTCACGACCAACGAGCGGTGACCAGTGGGAAACGGACATAAATGTGGACTATCTAGAATAAACCCATGCGTTATACAGGCGCAGTAAACTAGGGTGGTGTATGTTTGCCGCCGTTTGATCTTGTTGCATTGCGCTATAGCATCGTTCTCAGCCGCAGTATTCCCAGTCGCTTTTGCTCTCTTGATTTTGCGAGTCAGGACACTAACTTAAAAACTACGGAAAGTCAGAGCAAACAAGGAGCAATAAAACGCCTTCAGAGCAAAAAACGATACTTAATATTACAGTGTCGTGAGCGCTACCAAAACCAATTTGCCCTCTACGGTTGCCACAGCAGCGATAAGCAACAAAAACCTTTGTCCTGCACAATGAAAAGTGCCATAAATAGATACTCCTCAACCGATGTCCTGCTGGCCGTAGTCCGTGGCCTCCACAACTTGGAGATACAACCGGAGATGAAAAGATGGCGCCAGCAGTGGCGCAGTCTTTCATCATTAAGCTACTGCCACGAGTAATGGCGAGTGAGCGTAAGTATTCGTAGAACATTTTTCAGGGTTTGGCGATGTCATCACTTGGAAATTAACCCGAACGTAATAGGCAAGGTATCGTTTAGGGCTGAACAATTGGCATCGCTGCTATATGTACGCCTATACTATTGCGCAGGATTAAGTGTATAATGAGTTGTTATAAACATAGATTATGGCGCGTCAACTCGATAAAGAATAGAGTGTGCATGCCTTAATGGCTTTGTCCTGTAATCAATTTAATAGTTTAATAGGTAATTTAATAGATAATAAATTGCATAACTGCTTGATTTATTTAGAAGTAAATATGTAGTTTTTCTGAATCGTAATTAGTTTTTCCTATTATTATAACCAACACAGTATACCGGACACAACTGTCCAACTTCTAAATGATTCTAAATTTCTCTTTCGTTACCTATTACGATTCCCCCCCCCCCTCTCTCTCTCTCTCTCTATGTATATATATATATACATATAGGGTCAGCCTCAATGGGTTAATGGCTGTTCTATTTGCCAAATCATGACGTCTACTAAGAACGCTGGTCTCAAACCCATCGCATTTACGTTGCTTAAAAACCCAGCCAGTTGGCTAACTGGGTTAGTCAACTGAATGCAGTTTACAGTCTCCCGCCACCAGTTCACCTTCTCGATAACGATAAGCCGCAGAAGCCATTAACCCGTAATAAAAGCATGAGTATGGGAATGTCAAATGGTTGTTTTGCGTTTAAGGCAGTAGCTGAACTGAGTTACTCGACTCTGTTTGTGGGCCAGCGTTTTAGATTCCAATCTACGCAAATTCATCTTACTCATAACGGTTATTTACTAAATGCTTTCTCCCCTTTCTAAAGAAAAGAAAAAAAAAAAAGGCGACCTAAATAAGTAAGGGGTAAGATTAAGCGTAAACGTAAAGTAGATTTTCGCGCTTCACGGTAACATGGTCTGACAGGATAAACCACGTATAGATCAATATTTATACCCACTTTTGAATAAAAAATCCTAATAGTTTTTTTCCTCCCTTTAATTATATGGATGTGGTCTGTGCATCATAGAACCGATGGTTCATATGACTAAGGAGATTAAATCTACTTATGTAATATTCGTCTCTCCAGTGTGCTATCAGGATGAGTTTTCATTGATATAATGTGTTTCTCTTAAACTATATATAAACTATATATATAGAACCACATGCGCAATCTTTTGAGTATCTTTGCTTAGGTTGTTCCTTTTCAATTCTTTTTTTTGGCCCTATTTTTCGACTATTTTCATGTTTTGACTTAGCTACGCCAATTAGTTGAAGCGCACAGAGAGATAGCAGGCCCGTGCCAGGAAAAGCGGGGCATCCAGATAAAAAAGGTATCTCAGCAGTCACGGTCGAAGGCATTAACGGCTAAATAGTAGAATGCCCTATAGTGTGTGAAGATGTGCAGCCTGCGGTGATGGTTGTCTGTTTCAATTTATACGCACGTGATTCCACATATGGACCGTATAAACGCATAATAATGACAGAGAACGTTTTTCGTGTGGTCAAAAAACACTTCAGTGTAAGACGAGAAATTACATAATACCCTATGGTGATAAAGAATCAAAGTGCCCGAAAGGCATTTTAAGCAGATCCCATTTAGTCGGGAAAAAAAAATAGGTCTTTGTTCACACTTCATATTTGCCATTAGCTAAAAACACTCTGTTAATATGACTGCTACATGAAAGCAGCTTTAGAATCGACAATGCAGGATCATAGATAGAAATACGAATATATCATCTGGTATAAAGCACATTGAATTTCCCAGTGCTGGCAAACAGAGCTCGTGAGACCTTGTCATCCGGTAATGCTTCTATTATCATAGACGTGAACGCTAGCTTCTGTCGGTGAAAACTTTCTTTAAGGCTTTTAAGGCTTTTAAGGCGTGATGTTCTTTTTGGCTCACTCGTATAGCGCATTGCCAAGAGCTAACAAGGATATTTACAATCTTGTGGTAATGCAACCTGTTTTACTTCGTTGCAGTGTCTGCTACAGCCGTAATACGAGTGACATTTCCAACAATAGTTTACATTACTTTATCAATACTAGAAACTAAACGATCCATATAGCTAACAAAACTCACGTGGGAATCACATTTTCATAGGTCTGTTGAGAGACCTCAAGTAAATTCAACGGCCTCCGCTCCATCTAGACTTTCCGGCTAAGGTGGGTCCTTGATGCTATATATGACGATGATACTAAGGGCCTATACACATGGCGAGAACAGGTCAAGGCGTCACCAAAGAAAAATAACGGAAGTCCACGATATACACAATAAACAAAAAAGGGGAAGGAAAGATGCAAAGATATCGTAAGACGTTACAAAAAAAGGGTTTGGCCATACATGGTGCACCTGGCCAGGAAAAAAAGGGTTTTAGAAGAAAAAGGTCAAGTGCGGCATGCGACCACCGGGACAAACTTGGCGATAAAAGCGGGCGTTTGCCAATGCAGGCCCTACTACATTTAATAAACAGTGTTTTTCTTTGCATCTCGGGAGACAATCAACTTGTTTTTTTTTCCTGGAAACGTAGCTATTGCCGGCCACATGCGGGTTGGATTTGTGATCCTTTCATTTCCAGTTACTCTTCTTTCACCGGTCAATTCTTATTGTATGAACATTTTAATATGAACAAATAATACAAATGTGTAGATACATGCGTGAAAAGCAGGTCGTGAAGACCCAATACATAACATGTAGACCCTGCCTTCTGTTAAATCTAGGATTTCGAAATAACAGTATGCATGTTTTAACTTCCTATTCGTCATGACATAGAGGTCGATTTCAAAAAGGAAACTGAAATAGAAGAGGAGGTTTTAATGTACGTAATATATGTCACTTCTCAATTAGCAGAGCGCATTCACAGTGCCCCATACATATGAATGTATGTATGCCTATGTCTGCGGCAATTCAAGTGAGAAAATAGCAGATCAATACCATAGTAAGCGTCTGGCACAAAATACGTGCACAATCATCTTTGTATTGAAATGTGAACTGATGGCCTTTTCTCTTTGACCCTATTATCGAACCAAAAGGCTAATTACCTTAATGTTGACTACGTCGGTAGCCTTTAACAGGCATTCGTTGTCCTTTTCAAGTGGCGCTCAAATAGTCTGATAGGTGCCTTTTCAGTTAAACCTCAGCACTATCAAGATACTGCAGGTCGACAAATCTCGCTTCAGAGTGCAAAGATCCTCTTTTGCGATGCGGTCTAAATCATGGGGGCAACGGAACTGAAGCCCGCAGTGCAGGTCTAAGATCACAGATCGAACACCACTTGATATAGTGTAAGATAAATGGCCCAAATGCTCTCAGTGGCTGATTTACAGTTCATAACTAGACCTACGGTATTCGATAGGGGAAGGAAGTTTGGCTTAACCGACCTCGCCGTATCTCGATACAGTTTTCTAGTTCCTATGTATAAATAAATGGATACTTCAGATGCGCATTTTTGCTTGCCTGTGTTTTTCGTGAAATGAAGATGACGGAAGTTGAAAGCACGAGCAGACAACAATCGTTTCCCCGTACCCTGTGGCCACTATATCAATGTCAATATTTCTAGAATTAGAAAAAAAAAAAAGTCGATTATGTTATACGATTTACTATGTGCTCACCTTTCGCGTATGTCGTTTTTTGATGTTTTCTGGTGCTTTCGGCATCGAATTGTGCGTTGTTCGCAGTTGTTTTCTTTATGTGTTTCCCCCACTACATTATACAGTCAGATAAGCCATTGATAAGAAAATATGGGGAAACACTGTATATATGTATACGGCCACATCCATACGGTATATGTCATACGGCTCCACGTGGTTATAAATCGTTTTTCAAGTTTGTGAAGACCCGTTTTTTTGTGTGTATACTACTTCCATAAATCGAAAGGTTGGTTGCCTCAAAACGAGTCTGGAAGGAATATGTGAAACACAATCTTCACGGAATAACGCTCCCCAAATAGGTGCGTAAAGTAAACCAGGCTTTCAAGTTACTAAGTCAAATTAGGCTAATGAACTTCCGGTCCGTTTTAAAACGATATGCATACGAAGGATTTTATAGGTTTGGTTGGAAGCTAATCTATGATGTGTGTCTGGTAATGTAGTTTGCTCCAATTAGAAATTTCCTATATATCTTTCCGCAAATTGCGGACGAACTTTTGTACACATACGTACGACGATTAAATATCGCATTGCTATATAACGACACACGTTTCAACTACGTAGGAATAAGCTGTTCTCCTTTAGTTCCTGCTAGCAACTCACGGAAACGGTGGTCAGCTGAGTAAATAAGGCAATTATGTATAGACACCTGAGTGTATTTAGAATAGATAGGGTAAAATGTACGCTCTCTATAGTGTGCAGTTACCCACTGTTCTCGGTTTTGTGTTTATTAAAAGACAAAGTGTCCGTGTTACTGTCCTCCCTTCCATTTCCTAATTTTGTTTTCTTCGCATCTAAGCTAATATTAAGTATAGCTTTAATTTCATTGGCGTTACTTTGCTCCATCTATCCTATAGGCAACCAGCATCCTGCTGAACTGCAATATTTTTATAAGCCTGTTTTAATATTAGCAAATTTGATCCATGTTACAGTTAACCTAACATAAATTTTGATTCTATTTCGTTGCAGTGGTCTGAAGACTCGGTCGTACGAAGGCGTAACAGCTAGCCATTGATGGTAGCAAACCTATTTCCCTGACTATTAGCTGGTCTCTATTACCTTATTTGCAATGACTGGTTATATCTAACCGAAATTACATCTTCGTCAACTCCTTACCGTAATTCAACTATTTTATTAGAATGTTCCAGTAATTTCGTCACCCTGTGGAAGCATCATCGACTGCAAGTAACGCCTTGTCTTTGAGACGTTAGATAACCTAAACTGTAGTTTACATAAGAGTAGTTTCTTGCTCAGAAATTAACATTGGCCTCTATAGCAGAAAGAGATTATCCGTTTCAAGGCAAATACCTCAAACATTGCCACAGCTTAATGGGCGGCCTGTTTTTGCGATGCTTTACTGAAGTCGTGTCTTCAAATTACTGAGGGTTTGGTGCCGTCCTGGCCATGTTACCTGCTAGCCAAACGTACCATACTCTCTCGTCCAAAGATACAACACAATATTATGACAAACAAGAACAAATTGTAGTCAAATAAAAACTATAAACAGTGTTCCATGCCCATAAAATATCGTTTAGCGCCAGGTGTCATCTGTATGACGCCGATTATAAACGATTCGATAGTATTAGCTAGGTCTTCATTAGCATTCATTTGGCCTTCTATAAAACATAGACAATCGATGGCCCCTATTTATTGTGGGCTGGAATACGAGACGGCACCGAACATCGCTTGCAGGGCCTGTTGCGTAGAAGCCTTAATTTCTAAAGCTTAGCTTTGTATTGCGCCGTCGACTGGTTTGACGACAATCATGGAAAATTAACCTTTTCTGTTACCGTAGAGATTTTTGTTACTTACCTGTAATTGAAAAAAAAAGAAGCCTGTTGATATTTGGTATACGTTACGTACAGAGTAAAATGTAACTTCTTTAGAGGCAAGAAATGATACGCTTCTAGTCAAATAACTCTTGTTCTTTGCTACTGGTAAACTTTAGTCGTTCATATTCAACCCGTTCAGCCTTTATATGTATCTCAGTGTAACATCTTTTCTCAGTTCTCAACTGTGCACTCGTCCTATATCCGGCTAAGGGTACACATCGGTGAAGCTTCTTGACGCAAGTAGATCAGTAGATACGGTAATGTAGCATGAAGCCTAGATTGTTATGAACGGTAACACGTCCTGTTATTATTGTCTTCGTGTACCCTTTATAGACGCACGCACGCACGCATACACACAGGGTACTATTCGAGTAAGAGGAAATCAGATGATTCATTACGCGATAAAACAGACTGACACGATAGCAAAAGCGCGCGGTAAGCAGGGAAGGGCTGTAATAATTAACAACCCTCACCGTGCCAAACCAGTGGGTTGGCCCTGGAGACGCAACCATACTCATAGATGTCTCTACTTAGAAAGGTAATAAGTTAAAAGGACGATAAACGCAACATTCTATTTCCTATAAATATCGCCTTTGTGGTAAATTAATTACAATACCGTAGTCGACCAAATTCGTCCACAGGGTGGCTTGTACGCGTCCGAGGCTGCGTCAAAATTGTACAGTCGTAAATTAGGGAGAGATACCTTTCGATTAGAAGAATTCTCATGCTCTTCTACAAAGGCATTGTTTCGGGTACCTTTTGTATGGAATAGCCAACATTGTACATTCGCTATCTTTGTCCCTTTTTCACATTCACTACAGCTAATCTACCTTTAGATTAACCACTCGTACGATTGCAACATCAACGTGCCCTATGCTTCCATGTGACGGACTAGAGCACACGAGTTCAGTGACGGTATGTGTTGTAGACGGCGAAATACAGAGAAGTCAACAACAAATGAGCAAGTCAGAAGGGATCGCAAATGATGCTGGCTTGACAAAAGGCTACGCCGGAATGGGCTGCTATGGCGAATAAAGGCGATGCGTTTAGTTACTTCAGTGCTCGTATGGATACCCGTAAGAACAATAACCTGGCCCGGGAAAAACTAGTGGCAAAAAGACCTCTTTGCCCAACTTAACTTTTTTGAAAGAGGTAGGGAGTCTTGGACAGCGATAACGACCGAATTAAGAGTGGCGCCACAAGCCAACTTTTCTGAGTAAACAGTGAGACAGGCAAATAATACTCTACTACAAATATGCTTATACCACTAGTTTTGAAGCCGTGATGAGTTGACGTAAATCATCACTAACGTTCTAGCTTTTCATAGAGAACAAGATAAGCTGTCACTTTCTTTCTATTTCAGGCCATTTCCCTCTTCGTTCCTGTCGATTCATTCTTTGTGTAACTGCGAATACAAGTATATATATATATATATATATAGCATATGATCTTTGTACGCATTATAGGCTACCATACGTCTAATGGGTATTTTATCCTGCGTTGACGACCTTGGAAGGACCGTAACAACGTCGGGGCTAGAACGACACTGCCTGTACTACGAATTTCTGGGACTCTGCTCGTTCTTCGTTGCTCCATTCGTTCCTATGCAAACGTCATCATCGTATCGTCATTTGAGGCCAAAATCGAGGCTGGTGCCACTGCTATGGTATTGCTATTATTACTACAATTGCTAATAGGCCGTACCTACATTTTCCTTTTACCAGCCAAGACCGGTCCTTTCCATACTTTGCAAGCAAATTCTTTTTTTGTAGGCATTGCAGAAAACGCTGACAAGAGTTTCTCACTATCGTGACAAATGCGTACAGTTGAGGCCTGTTGTCCCTTAAACGGGATTTATATATCAAACTCTGTTAAAAGAAAGACGCGCCGGAATGTCAACGAATCAAGACAAGTGCACATAAATACAGAAGTCCACAGGCTCATCCCCATACAGACAACTGCGGACGGCAAAATGCCTGAAGACACTCTCATGCATGAATGTTTGGCCGTTTCAACTGCCCGTGGCTAAAGCTCGGTTATACGTTCAGGGGACCATAGTTAGCCTGGACACGTACGCGCAATAGCTGAACATCGCCTGTAAGGACCGCTTGGCAGCTATAGCTGCTTATTGAGACTCACCAACACGGCAATGTCTGTAGAGCGCAGGGTCTCGGTCCCCAAGGGCCGATGGGGAACGACGTGGATTGCATAGTAGACGCCGAAAAGGAGCAAAGGCTGACGGCTACGAATAGTTCTAGGGGCACGTACGATCGTAGCAGCCCGAGCGATGCTCGAATCTCCAATATCCTCTGAAGGGAAGAGACGTCGGGGTCTCTGACTTGCCTGCTCTCGCTTCCGTCCCTTCTCTATGTTTTGCCCTCGATGCGCTTCTGTGCATGTCGTATATTGGTCAGTTGTCATAAAGTGATTAAAATAACATGACGACAGGTAGTCCCAGAACTCAGGTAGGTTTCTAGATGGAATAGGTATACATAAGCTAAATAGAATTTATCGGGTTGGCATAAATTTCTATTAATGTTAATGTGCTTAGCTGTAGAGCGAAATAGGCTTAAATAGTCTATATCAAGTGCTCAGTATGGCAATATACTAGACCCTTCATTGTTCTTTTTTGTGAAATAATTCAATATATACATAATGCGATACATACATGGTAAGTTACATGAATACATAATTTCAGCCAGAGGTCTCTGTTGTGTCCTTCCGAGGCTTTTCTCTTTTAATTTGGTACATTTTATTTAAAGTAAATGGAAAGTGTCACTGAATGACAGTAAAGGCGATTAAATAAACTTTAAGATGATTATATGGGAATACTCAATGATTCTTTTTCGTGCATTGCTTGAAGTTTTCGATACTTACGAATTAAAGTGCGTTTCATAAGTTTCGCAAGACAACGATCTAAGGATGAGATCCAAATATTGCTTTTCGGCAAACGTTTGTTCTCCGTAAAATAATTTTGCTTTTCACACATTTTTTCCAGATCTTATCTAGGTATTAACAGATTCTGCCTGACGTATTGAAGTCAGCCTCGGTCTCATTCTGCATAGTTTTTCAAAGACGCCTGTCATGTGCAACAGGATTTTCTGAACGGGTATGAACAGAAATTGTACCTCCTGTGCTGGGCGAATGTACCCTTTAAGTTCTTTCGTTATATTTAACCAGGCGCAGAGTAAGGCACGAAGAAGGACGCAGGTAATATGATATAAATTACGGCCCTGTATATATGAGGCAGTATCAAAAGTTATTTAGATTTGCCCAGCAGACATTTGCATAGTTTTGTACAGCAGTGAGCTCGTTGTGTGCCATTGCAAGGGGTCTTACTATTCCTTTGATTAGTAAGACTTATCATAAAGGTTTTCGTCGTTGCGAGCTGTTTGATAGCTGTTTCAAGGCTATATTCCAAATTCGGAGAGAAATATAGCACACTAACGATCTGCTACAAAGCGATGAATAGAAAGCAATTCTTATCTAGCAGTCAAAAAGTGAAGTTCAGGCTTTATTTTTCTACTATGAGTGAATTACTACAATAGACAGATATATTTATTTATTTATATACTACACGATACGTCGGTTTCGATTATGAGGGTCCATAACTAGCATTGTATGACCCCATACGCCTGTGTCTATCCCCATATGTGCGTGCGTGCGTGCGTATAAGTGCTGATTTAACATGAAATTCATTTGAATAAAGACATTATTATAATACATGTAATAACTAAAGTTACTTTTATGTGCAGCGTTCCTGTGAGTGACGGTGTAGGCCACCTGCTGATTACAACTGCTCGTAAATGGTCGCTAAATGATTACATTTGCCGAAAAGGATTATGAGCCTATTAGCGTACTGTTTATCTATCATCTTGAGATTGATATACATACATTCGTCATTAGAATGATGCTACTGTTTCGTCGATGCGGCATTTCTCCGAATGTCGATTGCCCCATAGTTAAGCAAACTAGAGTCAACGACCCAGCAGCAGATGCAGTCGCTAATTACGCGTCCATCCAAGACAGAAGGCCAATTAGACGTATTACCACGTTCGACAGATAGCGGCTATTTAGATGCCAGGCTCACGTCCGAAAGTATGGAGTCCATTATCGCTCTGACGATATTAATAATACTGATAATGGAGCCATTAATATTTGGCTAACTATATTTGGGATGTATAAACTGATGCGTTCACAAGATTGTTAAGGTACACCCACAGCGTCATTATGCCTTCGTCACTACTTCGCAATAATCTTTTCAGAATGTGATACCGGTAACTTGTATAACGTTGCCTATAAGAATGTCTGAAGCTCTACTTTCTAGAAAATTCTCAAAATTTTTTCTTTGTTTTTTTCAAAATTTTCAATTGTTCTGCGTAACTGACGGAAAGTAAGTTCAGTAGTATTGATCTAATGTATTTTTTATATTACATTTTTGGCGCGGATTGACAAATAATGACAAATTGCGCTGCTTCCAGTAGTAATATTCTAAGTTGGTGTATGGAAGTAATAGCTCTCGTCTAATCTTGGCGGTTCGACGACCACCAATTAACCGGATTTATCTATGTGACCCTGATGTCATCCGAAAAAATACTCACTTGCAACTAAACAATAATACTTTTATCCTTCTGTTTCTATCTTCGACGTGCTATAGTACTTTGTCTTCTTCAAGGACTTCGAGCTAATTGGCCCATTTAACACAGACATAAGTAGGCCCATCTAGACGCTAAAAAAGGTAACGTTCTGAAAGCTTCACCATGTAAACGCCATTAAAAACCTTACAGATACGATAGTGAATCGGCCTTGTTATTACTACAAGAGTCAGTCGACAATGAGCGATAAACCCACTTCTAGGATTTCCCGCAAGTTGCTAATTTGGTGCTGGCGGTACGTGCAGCTTTCGCTTTTGCATTCTACGTACGCCGACTAATCTAATTCTATTTTACTCGCTCACCACAGTTTCTTCGACTGTATTCCCTTTACATTAAAGAGTCTTGCAGCAGGACCTTCTCATTCTGTACTTTCGGAAGGTAAGGAGGGAAAACGAACATAGATGCACCAGGCAAGACGAAGTCAACATCGAAGTGGTGCCGTGTTTTCGTGTGCGTCGCCAGATCTCCCTCGGTATAAGTTCCTGTGTATGCCGAGAAGACCCAGGGCCTTTTCCAACTAACTCTCCTGGACTCATCTTGTACTCGTCTACTGTATAGGGGCTGTTGGGATTTGCTGTCTAAAACTCCGTCCCGTCATTCTCTCACGGCCTATTCTCTCCCTATAACAACTCCATTCTTACATACACCGTTCGCTTTGTGGCTAGCCGGTTATTTTGGGTCCTGCACGGGTAACTTATCCCCAGCTAGCTATATTCTCCAGCAGCTTGTGCTAACCGTATGTGCTGTCCATATTGACGCATAGGGGCACGCTGGCAGACGGAACATGACTTTCCGCCGCGGGGGGCACGGAAAGCGGAAGCCTCCATCTACTTTGTATGAAAGTAACAGCAGTAGATTGCGCTATTCTGCCGTGGCGGCTGTTACGTAGTTCTGCGGTCGCATTTGCTGTACTGCGATCAACAGACAACGGTTTACTGAGCAACGGTTTGCTGCAGATACGATGAGGTCCTGGTCAATCTGACTAGTACAGGCGGTCCTCGGTTTCGCTCTATACCGATGGCCACGGTTGTAGGCTACTGCGTTAACTCTTGCCTGGTGAGCTGCTTGTCTGCCTGGGCTATTGCACTTCTTCCCTTTACCTCGTTCTTATTATCTTTGCCTGTCGGGTCCCTTTCGCGAGCTACATGTTATTTCCAATATCCGCCACTCGCACAGCTGGCACAGAAACCCTTGTTAAGCTAAACGGGGAAAAGGCAGCTCCTTACGAATCTGTGTCGGTTCGAACACTCGACGGAGTTCGTCGACGCCTTGCCAAGGAAGGTTGGCCAAACAAGCCTTGTCCATTGCAGTAAATGGATACGTTGGTAGACACGGTCAGTCGGTAACTAGGAACCATCTGCCGCGGCAAACAACTTGTTCGGTAGAAGAAGGCCATGGCATTAGGTTTCCTATTGGAAGGGTTTACCGGATGGGGAAGCCATTAACGCTTGTGGTAGAGACTACCCTCTGTGGTGGAACCGAATATGGAAATCACCTATGCAATGATATAAGCATAACCATGTAAGTATGCATTTATATACATACGTCGCATATACGGACACATTAGTGTCAAGAGATACGAACGAATCTACATAGAATATACTACTATCGTCCTTATTACACTCTTCTGAAAACGCTGACTGCTGCGGAGTAAGCCGAGGCAACGCATTTCATTTGGCGGTGCCAGGCATCGTAATGCTCTTATTTAGCATTTGCTAGAATCGGCTTGAAAAGCACTTATATACAGCCTCGTATCTACGAGTGCATAGGTTTATGATATTCAGTTTATGATGCATTTAATGATATCATCGTAAATTAGAACTGCACATTGGCAGCGAGACAAACGCCTGAACAATTTTTTCCAGCCACAATTTACGTTTTACGTTACGGCTAGTTTTTAAATGTTCAGGGTTTAGTTACATTTAGGTAGGTTTAGATGCGAAACTGTATCCTAATCGCGGTCATAAGATTGGCACCATGATAATCTGTCAAGGTAGACAGTGTTGTATTTTTCCATATTTTACGTTCCGTACACTTATCATGTAAACATTTGTTGGGTTGTGACAGCTTGCTAACTGGGAGCTTATTAAAAACCTGGTCATCGTAACACGATGAGAGAGAGACGAAAGAATAGCAGAGTCCTTTCTGACAAAGAGGTATTTTCTTGAAAGAGAAGGCCAGAGATTGAATAAACAATAATCGACCGATTCCTGCTACCCTTTATTAAGTACACTGGAACAGGTTTAGTAAATTAGTATTCTGGGCTCGCCCTGCAATGCGCGCTTATGTTTGACGCGCAAACCTACATCGAATACGTATTGCTTTTCCTTGGCATTAAAATGTCGGTATTAAAATGCCTCTATACATCGAGTTTTATTGCCGTTAGGCTATAAAACTTTTCCTTCGTACATCAAAGGTATCTCGAAACCCAGTTGCTAATGAGGATCATGAAGGACTCTAATATATGAGTGAATAATTATTGATTTATGACAAATATGCGAATTCCGTCTAAGTTTCGTCAAATAACGTATAACGCAATGTACCTTCCGATGTTAATTGAATTGTATCAAACATCAATGGCCATGACTCTCAGATCATGACCGGCCGCAAGATAGACCTGCGCCTGTAAAGAATTGGTCCTATCTTCCGTAACCTTCGACTCTTTTTTTTCCTACTAACAGTAGGTCGATAGGAAATCGCAGCAACTAATCGTCGGGCTAAAGTGGCCCTTACCTTAGGTGACGGCTACCACTGATGTCAATACCGTTGCCGAATGCGCTCATGCGGCCTTTTCCCATTCGCCAATGGCAAGACTAAGGAGGAGAAGTGCGGTGTCGGCAAATCACAGGCAACCTCCAATCACTGCAAGAGACCAGGCATCCATTGTACCGTAAAGTGACACCGATATGCTGCAGCTTCAATGAGAGATATTGTACGTAATAGGAGGCATGAGAAAGGGAGACTGCGACGAGATGGTGCACGTACAAAGCGTCCAGCCACGATTGACACACCCGTGGCATTACGTCGAGAACCCCCAGGAAACGTGGATATGCCTGGCATGCATCCGGATAATGAAAGGTAATCAGACGACGGCTGCGAGGAGGGAAAGCCGGCTAATAGAGAAAGCAGTGGAAAAGGTAAGATAAGGCAGGCGGCCTGCTGAAGCAATAGACCAGGAACTGTTGGCTGAGCAGCTGCTGCGAGCGAGATTCATTGAAGTTATTGGACAACGTAGGCATGCTGATGATAAAATGTGGCTTTGAAGAGCTCCCCTTTGCCCTGTTGGAGAGGTTGACCATAGAAGAAAAGTGCGGAAAAGGATTTGCCTGTAAAAGGACCCTGCACGGGTGTGCTGGCAAACGAACGTTCCTATCCGGTTCGTCGTTTTCGTCGTTCGCGCTAGCCGCTGGAGGGAAAGCTGTAGATCAAAGTTTGCTGGGTAGAAACCCCCTAATCCGCGTCAGGAGCCGCTTACTTTGCCGAGTTGCTACGCGTTTCAGCATTGTAGTGCTCCAGTGAAAAATTGTTGGCTGTGAAGAAAGACAGCCTTGCGAAAGGCCAATAGCTAGAGAAGGCGAGGCTCTGCATGAACAGACGAAATGAAAGCGGATTGCAATTGGATGACGAAACCGCGACCGAGATGAGGAACGGAACCACAAGATGAGGTATTTCATTTGATGCCGGACGTCAGTAGACCGAGGCCGGACCGCCATTGGCTGGTTGGATCTTGACGATCATGTGGTGCTCATCGGCTTATCGACCTACGGATATTCTTGCCATGTTGCAAGGAAAATACCGCCACCATTTAGGTGGTGCCAAAGCGGGCGATTGGCTAGTATTTAGCCCACGCATCATTTACTGCCGATGAGAAGACCAAAAGTCATATTTAAATGAATGCCCTACGCCATCCCTCCTCTTTCGAAACGCCTAATAAGGATTGCTGTAGTCGTTCAGGTACCTGCATACACGACGATGTCAGATGCACATCGCGAGGTCCTTCGACCTCGGAGTATACGTCGCTACCATTGCTCTCATTTTCCGTAATGGAGATGATGCATCAGAATGAATCAGAAAAGAACATAGTAATAGAGAAAGTCGCATCTTTGGCGAAGATGCAATCGAGAATGGTGCCATCCTGCACGCCGCTGTGACCCGGCTACTTTAGTGGGAAGCGTGGATCAACGCAAAGCATGAGCGACCAATAGTGGTTGGTAAGTAACTAACCAGTATTAGTTGTGCAAGATCATTGCAGGAATCACACCTCAGCTATCAATACCCACTTGTAACCCGTACTGGGTCCGGCATCATATTGAAGTGGGAGTCAGTAAAAGTAAGTGATGGAAAGATCACGAGCTACACACCACATAAACCCACGCATGCGTATCAAATGGCGAGTGGGTAGCGCTCATTCGTGCCTACATGCAATGCAATAGGGAGGGGAAGGGCAGGAACGTAAGACGACAGCTCCGGCGAAGGTAGTTAGAAGGATCAGAGGATTACTTTTAGTAAATCTCAAAATGCTTCCTTCTTCGAGGGCAACTAAAGCAACGAGCAGACCACGTATTTGCCCCTTGCTTAGTTTTGCCTAACGCTGCTGCTGGTTTTGCCACCCCTCACATTCGTCGACCATATTCCTTCACTGGACCTTATTTGTTGTTGGACGGGATTCGCTTTCTCTTCGTTGAATCTGTCGTTTCTCTCTGATCGCCAATCGTCGATGTCGGCCACCGCCACCGATCAATAGCAAACCTGATTTCTCCGCCAAGCAACTAATGCACGACCCGTGACACAAGATAGAGATTGGCAGAAGATCGAGAAAAGCGACCACAACGAGCTTCACGGCTTCCCCGCTGCTTTCGTTTTTGCTTTCGGAAATGTACATGTGCATAAAGAAAGTTCCTGTCGTACGAAGGGCCATCTACTATGTCGACGTAGTGACGACTAGCAGAATAAAGAAGTGAATGGATGGCAATGGCAATAAGAAACGACCTTCTGTAGTGTTGCCTGGCACGATGCTGTATAACGCGCGGAGGTCTAAGAAATTAGTTCCCATGAAATTAATCCATATGGGACCTTCATGGGACAAGCTCTTGAGCTCTGGATATTAAACTTGGCCAAATAAATCGATCCGTCTAATAGATACACTTGGCATTCGCCGTTGACCCTAGTGCTTCGCGACTGAATAAACTTAAAGTGAGATCCATTAAATGCGATAACAGGAAGAAATACTATGTAATATTATTAGCACTAACTTTGTGTATAGAATATATTGGCAGAGAGGGGAGTCTGCATTCATGCAGGGCACGTCAACACGACACCGCGGCCAACTAGACAATCGATGCTAACAGCAGGTTCACGAGGTGACTGCTGGGCTGAAGGGCAAGGAGAACGGAAGCTGCTCGCTTGCTAGGCGACTGGAAACAGTGACAGCGTCCCCCAAGATTGAACCAAGCCCTAGAGAAAAAGCTGGGAGATGGGTTGAGGGGAAAAGGGAAACAAAGTAATTCGGCAGGAAGTGCCTTCGTTGAAAGTGCTCTTATCGAAAGCAAAGGAAGTTCACCACAACATTGGTACGGAAAGGGAAATAATAGGCACTTCTGCCGCTGAGCCACTAGGCCGACCGCAAGTTATTCGATGCGAGGCTATAACCTCGTGAAGTTGACACAAAGACTGAGAAATGACGCGCGGTTTACACTAGCATGGATGGCGGAAAACTGAAGATAGCTTGTTGCGTTGTTGATGTTCGGGAGGTAGTTAAAGATCAGTTCAAACTTAATTTCCAGTCCAAGACTTAATTCCCTTGACAATATGTTCATATAGACAAATTTAAGATGCGAAAGCATCTTGCAAAAAAATAAGCTCACGATTACGACATCTTCAGACACTTCCCTGCGACTTGCGTGTTCTGCTTTAATGTTCTCGTAAAAAATAATTTATGTTGCGTGTTTTGCGTTTCGGCTATTTTACGAAGTTAGTTGACGTTAGGTCTATGCAGATGATGTCTTTCAAGATTACATCTCTACAAGTTAAATCTATTCAAAATGGATCTGTTTTGATCGTTCCTCAATTGTCTGTGATTCATATTCAAAGAATCGCGCGCACTGATGTCAGACGCAACATCAGACACCATGCATATGGAATATAAATATTAAAGCGGTCAGAGACATTTTAGACAGATTGCCTTTGCCAACTTGGGACGAATAAGCTTGAACCCATTTCTCCACATGTACTAGCTTCCAACATAATAGGGTATCTACTTGAGCCTAAATATTTCCATTGTAACGGGTTTTGCTATCCAGCAAAATAATACGAACAGTGGACGAATTCAGCTAGAATCTCATAGCTGAATTCTATAGTTTTCACAGAAGACTGATTATTGGTCGCAGCTCGATTTGAATCTGCTCCGATGGACACCGGCTAGATAAATCTAGTAAGAATGAACACTTAGTATGCTCGTCAAAGGAATCTGTCGAGCAACTTTTTGCGAATAAGGTTACAGTATCCTATGTTTCATGTAGAAGTTGATGCCAACTTTCAACTATTCTACAATGTGCCTCTTTAGTACTAATAGCAAATCATTACTTTTCCATTGGGCTCTCGTCATGTTGGTCATCTATCTTTTTGATTGACGTTGAAACGGTCCACTAAAGAGCACTTTTACCACAGATCGTTTAAAAGATTTACATGCCGAACAAAGTGCGCTTTGATAAAGGATTCAAGACGAATTGATGGTCGTTTCAGTCAGCGTCTACTAATGGACATCATCACATTGTTAATGAGGTTGCTTGGACAAATGAGGTCCTTTCAGACGAAACGAAGGCCAAACTGTGACAAGCTTTTTTCCGTGGAAAAAATAATTGTAGCAAACCAAGCAATATCGCTACCCTGACGACCAGCAAAATACAATAGTAATGGCAAAACCCTGTATCGGCCACAGCTCAATCATATTTTTATAACCTATTTGCGGTACCTTCTATCTGCTGCCAGAATAAGGAAGACCCGGAAGAACAGAAAAGAGCTAAGGGGAAAAGCCAATAAAATCCTGCTGGCAGAGTTCGAGTATAAGAGGTGGAGATCCACAATGAGTATAGTGATAATAGCGGTGATGTTGAGAAGATGGCTCGCATCGATATGAGTCGCTCATAAAAAGCGGCTATGTATTGCTTGAACGATCGCACTTATCCTTACACACCTAGGCGCGCTCCTTCCATTGGAAACAACCGCCTCGAAAAAGATCCTGATCTCAGACGCGTTGTTCGTGTATATCGGCAAGCATCCTTTTTGTCCTTTCTTTTCGTATCTCTACATATGGTGTAAAGACTTTCACAATTGCCCCTTAAGCACATTGGGTTTAGGTTGCCCCATTTATATTAGGATGATTAAAGATACAGCGATGTTTCAATGGAATGACACGCCTTGTGTCTGTCGTTTATAAATTAATTTTTCATTTTCAATAGACGGCTAGGAATGAAGATTAATTATGCTATCATGACAATTTTCAGATTTTTAAGATTCTCATTTGACCACAGTCACGTGCAAACCTGTAGAAAAGTTAAGATCAAACACACAACGACATATTTGTTTAGTGTATCCAATTCCTTAGCCTGCAGTACATTTTCTATTGTCCATTCTATATTTGTTGTTCTGGTTGTATGCACTTAAGCATTTTAAAGTGCGGGTTAAGCGTTGATTTTCCTCAAGATGTCGTAGACATATTGGCAACGTATAACTGCATACGACCCGTATGATATTCGGCGACAAATGAGAAAATCATTGGATCAAGGCAAAAGGCAAACTATGAACCTCTCTTTCTTTGCTCTTCCTTCCTTACCCCGTCCGCTCAGTCAGGGGTACCTTATTTATCTGCACACTGTTTGACATTGGAGTAAACGAAAGCTATTAGAGAGTTCTTTTTATACTACACGTACTCATTTCGTATGCGGAAAATCCTATATAGCTTCTCTATAACCTAAAGTAAAGCTGAGATAAATAGTCCAGTTTGGATATATCTGTGTCTATCTACGTGCATGTGCCTGCACGTAAACTTGATCGTGTTATCAAATGGTGCACAACAACCATGACGACGGCGACAACGTTGACGCCTACGGCATCGCTTTGCACGAGTGGTACACAACGCTTCTCTGATTTTAGCGGATGAGCGGTTGCATCCGTCCATAGGGGTATGTCTCTCTTTTTGTTTCTGCCTCTTACGGAAAAATGACGCTTTGCAGAGAACAGCATCTGCCCTGCTTCCAGAAGGTAACAGAAACGATGTTAGCATGGCGTACAGTAACCATAAACTTATCGTTTTATCTTTGCAAAAGCTGCAGCAAGGCTAGCGGTCTGGCGCCCAAGTCACTTCTCCTTCGTATCGCTTTCGCGCATTAGTGGCCATAATGCCTTATTGTCCTGTAGTCACCCATATTCTTTTCTGTCTCGCGGTATACTTGTGTGTGCACTGTGCAACTCTTGTGAATGTCCGAGGCAGAAGGTAAACGGAAAGGGCTCGAAGGGGCAACCATTGCAAATGCATAGCCAATTGACTACTTTTATTGCTATTGCTACAGCTTCTGATGGCTTAGATAGCCATATTTTATTCTGTCATTAGACTCAATCCTACATCCGTTATCTGCTATTAATCATGAGAAGAGGGTGGGGTCAGTGGACGGATTCAGTTTGTGAGTTTCGGTGTGCGCTGCGTTTGTCGGCTCGACTGGCGGCTTCGTTGACTTCGTTGCTATGCCCCTGGTGGCAATAAGAAAAAGGGTAAGTCTGGATAGAGAATGGCGGCGGGCAATAGAGTCGTTCCTAATTTTCTAGACGTTGGAACCAACATGCAGCTTCCATAAAATAGCTTGACAAATCGACATTCATCTGCTATTCGAGCCTTTTAGGCCAACTAATCTCAACCGATACCCGTCCCTCTTTGACGGGGATCTTGAAAATCGAGTCCACCTGTCCGATAATAACTCGAGGGGTGGGCAGGGTTTAATATATTGCCAGAATACATTTAAGAATTAACGCCCCTACAAAGAAGCATATACACACGCACGTTTTCGTCAAGGAAACCACGAATCCTGCTGTGTTCGGCGGGCGCTCTTGATCTAGAAAGACAATAAGAAGTCCGAGCAGATTACTAGCACGAGCCGTCTGAAAAATTTTGAGCTATTTAAATCGAAAAATCTATCTTTTTTTTTTTATCTCCATTGCCCCATAATGCTCCATAACAGTCGTTTAGGAGACTCACGCTTGACATCGTTGTTGTTGCTTTGCGCCAAAAATTATATTGCCTTATATTAGGGAAACTCTTTTACATTCACCGAACGGCGGAAAAGCCATTTTTTTAGAACACGGTAAAGAAAAGAACGCCGTCGATACTCGGTCCTCGATTTTCATTTCGTTTACTCCAGCCGCTTTCTATCGATAGGTGCCCTGCTACTGTGTGTCCTACCATTAGAGCAGCAATACCCTGTCATGGGCATGTCACGGAAATGTTAGGAGCCTTAGACGTGTCCGACTCTGTGCAGTTAATCCTTCTGGCTATGTGCATACATCTTCGCGAACCCCTGCCAACTGACCGGCCGAGCTTACTTTTCTCACGTCTATATTGCAGCAGAATTTTATTCGACTAAATATTTTCTATGATTCCAAATCGAAATCGTCCTTTGTCACTTCCGCCTGACCCGTTCCTACGCGTTTTGCGCTGTTTCGTATTCAGTGACTCTTATTGGTGAATGGAAGGACAAAAGCTGCGTCCTTATTGGTGGAATGGAATGCGTTTTCTATTAATGCTTCTTAACTTCCACCGTTCTACTCTTTTACTCGCTCGAAAGACGAATGCGATTCTACCCTTCCAAATGCTGCTTTCGATTGACTCGTTTCTGCCTTGATCAATCTGTGCTTCCTCAAAGTCTAAGGGTAATAAAATACGTCACTCCACGCTACTGAGCAGACAAAGACCACTGATGTCATTGATGCTAACAGCGTGCAGGAACCGTGCTCGTAAAAACAGATATTCGACTATGATTTGGCCCGTATTAGTTTCTTAACTAGGCTTAGCTCTCTGTTCCCTATGCAGGCGGGCGTCTAACCGGGCGTCTTTTTAACACCATTGAAAAGTTGTGTCGTTTCTGTCGATGCTCATTTTAGCGAATCTGAAGGTATCAGATTTGCACCTTTCCACCAGATCTCTTCTATACGGAAGCATCACCTGCGCCGCCAGAATAAGCAGGATCTATGTATTGACAGCCGAAATTCCATTTTGACCACAAGCCTGTCCTTTGCAAATGGTCGTGCTCTCCTCAACTACTTTTTTTGAGTTGCTTTATCGGCATATCCTTTCTTTCTGCGTCGCTTTAGCTTCAATTCTTCTGTTCACACCTATGCTCTGTTCGAGTCATCCGTTATCGCAACCCATGCGCCTTACTTATTCCCCAGTTCTCGTCATAGTTAATCCGTAAATCTGATCGATTGCCATTGGAGTCAAGCGTCTGTTTTTTCTATCTACCTTTTAAGGAGGCACGGCTCGCCTGCTCGTCCGTCTTGACGGGCCGATAGCAGCTAGAAGCGAGAGTGAAGCCTTTGTATGCTGTATCTTTCCCCAGTTTTCTGAAGTACTTTTATTCTAGTACCCACCGACACTCAGGTATAACAAGGGCACATATGATTCACTTCGAGTGTAGTGCTACTGCATCGTTTTTAGCTTTTTGGTTACAGCACGTGGAGAGCAATTGCTGCCTATCCAGAGTCGCTTTGCTTCGATGTTCCATTGACTGGGCTAAGCTTAAGTGACGCCAGCCATCAAGCAAACATCGCTAGTTAGAAGAAAACAAGGCAAAATTTAATAGAAGGCCAACGGTCGAAGAAAGTTTGGGGTCACTAAGTTAAATCTCGAGAAAAGGATGGGAACGGCAATGACGTCGGAAGAAAAAAGAAATTAAAGACTATCTAATGGTGACGCGTGCACACGCGAAGTGTGAAAAATGGGAAAAAAAGGAAGATATAACAGAAAAAAGTTCTGAAAAGAGTTTTTAGAAAGAAGGCAACTTGAAAACAGTGTCGATCCCTCAAATAATCTTCTGTCGGCTTACTTTAGCTCGAACTCTTTCCTATTGCTTACCCAAAATTTGGTAGTTTTGCCTCCCTAGAAAAATATCTGTAGACTTTATCGTACCCTTATATGCTGTAAGCCGTTGATATTGGTGCAGTTTTTGCTAGTTTTTACCATAGACTCTGTGCTTGTAAAACCAGTGCTTTGTCATTTCCACGTATTGCCTTATGCTTTTCCTCGTTTCTTCGATCTTACCTTTAGCAATAAATATCTATTCATATCGTTGTTTGTTCCTTTCTTTAATGTCTTCGCATTGATATAACATCAACAGTAAGTATACGAAATCAAGAGCGATGTTTCAACAACAACTTAAAACTCTCAACTAGAGACTTCAACCCTACATCTTTCCAAAATATGCTCTTGACAGCCGTCCCTTTTGCTCCCTTACACCGAAATCAGCAAACAATAACATTGAATTACTCTATCGTTATCGCGTTAATCTCGACATTGCAGTCAAACAACGTTTTATTTCTTTCAAATTTCTCGCATACCACCAAACCCTCAGACGTGAACGAAGCCATGCTATACGTTCGTCAAAAACAGCTGCGTCATCAGGAAGCGAGCCGAGTATCGTCGAAGTAAGCACCTCAAAAGCTACAGAAGAAGATAACGCTACCGTCCAGAAAGCCTTGTCTTCTTCAACGGGGAAGGTTATTCCCTATTTTCGGAGTATCGACGCTTGTCCCTGTCGTTCGACTTGGTTTGGCAGAGTTTCCATATTTGTGGATCTCCATCCTCTTTTTGCTATTCAGCGTTCTTACTCTTGCATTACCTTTCCCGCTATGAATGCTCGGACAAACAGGTTGATCCAGCACATCATTAGAGTCTTTTGCAGCAGAAATGGCAGCAGCTTTGAGGATCCGTTGCTAGAAAAGTAAGGAACTGTTTGAGCTCATCAGAGTGATTAAGCGGCCATCGCGCAGACAGCCGAAGAAAGAATAGATCTGGCCATAGAAGGGGCGGAAAATAGCTATGTCAAATAAAGGGAAAGGGGCAAAGATTTGGAACGTCGTTAGCGATGAGGTGTACGTGCCGTCGTCAACACCAACGATGTATGTACTACCGTCGTTGCCTGCGCCACAAAATTGTCGTAGATGAGAGTTGATATGTTTGTGATAACACGGGTAAAAATAAGTTGCGTCCAGACAGTGTTAGACGAGGGGCAAAACATAGATGGAGAAGATCAAGAAGATAATGAACCAGTTTGGCCGCAAGACACGAACAAATCTGAATAGTGAACGATATGAAAATGAAGTTTTTGCAAAACGTAAATTGCGACACTATCGACATTGGCTGCTTAGAGACGCTTTGAGACGACGCTTTTTAAAACAAATAGTTGGATATTTTTGAAAGCTGAATAATTAATGCGAACTTACTAAGCTTCTATTTGTAAAAGTAGCTTTTGTGTGAAAATGAATATGTTAAAGCAAGAAGCCAATGATAGCAACAGTTTCATAAGGTACTGCCACATTGTATGATTACCCAGAAAACTACGCTTCTGTTGAAGTAATAACGGCTGACATAGTTCTGTGATAACCATATACGGCTGTTTTTTTTTTGTTTTTCGCACAAACGATAATAATAGTAAAAATAGATCGTTGCCTGTTTGAGATTCGTCCCATTAGCTTTTTTATGTTGAAAAAAGTTCATACAACTTTCATGAACTGGTGCTCTTGTGCTACCTAGCCAGCAAGCTCGGTGTCATTTAGTATTTTAGCCCCTCATAAAGCAGTGAGCAATGTTCTATTCGTACAGAGAGAAGCACAGAACAAAAGTTGAAAAGTAGATATTCGCTTGTTTCCCCCAATGGAAAACGCGTAGTAAGTCATTAGCGCGCAGCTCAAAGCGACCCCCTTCGTATTTCGCAAGCGTTCATACAAAATGCACTACAATCTACTACTATGAACGTTTACGGTCCAAATCTTACAGCCTTAAAGAAAAAGGATGGCTCAATAAGGCGAATCGCGTCCATATTCTAAACTGGCATTCAGTAAAACGTCAATCCAGTCTATGGTGATACCTAGCTTAGCGTGAAGATCGAGGGTGAAGGAAGAACAGCTGTTCATTCGGTGAAAGCGTTTATGATAGCAAAAGGTCTGCCTCGGGTTTTAGCTAACCTTGATTTTGGAAACGCAGCTAACATTATTCGTCACAATTTGTTCTTAGCAGAAATAAACCAGAATGCACCAGCTTTGTCGTCGAGGGTGTGACAAACTTAACACGAACCAACGCTATCCGTCGGATGTGTAACGCAGCCGCTTCCCTCATGCAATAACGTGCAGCTCATCAGACTTATCTTTTATATTATATTAGATATTATTATTTAAGCAAAATATCTTAAGCTAGGTTGCCTCTTCGCTATTTAAGATAATATCACTTTAAGGAGACAAGTAGTTGTGATTACTATCAAATGAGACACGATTTAAAGATGTCTGTCTTTTCACGTCACTAGATGTAAAGTTACGATAGTCGATGGGAACCTATAGAACAACGATCGAATATACGGTGCTATAAGAAGAATACCTTCACAAATTTATCGGGTTTATTTAGAAGATCTGAAAGGGGTATCTATTGCTGTGCAAACGATTTTTTCAAGGCGTTGTTAGAAATACATCTTAGCTATACGCCCACAGACAAGTTTGTGTATCGAAAAATGCAGCTTCGGCTTAGCCAAATTTACTCAAATTTTGAGCGCCTTTTCTATAGTAGAATGCCGTAATGATCGTCAAGTGAATATCGAAGCTACGAGGCACATTCCCAGCGAAGCACTAAACGTCGACCTTATGAACCTTACGTAAAAAAGGACAAGCGCACTTTTGCACCTTAGAGAAGGGGACTTACTATATTAGGTTGCGTTCGTCACACGGCACCTTCGATTGAATCCAATTGATTGGTTTAAGCTTTAATCTACAATAAAATTTGTCCGCGCACGAACAAAGCAAAAGATAACGCTGTTAACAGGGTAAAGTCACAGATATATCCCAATCGTCTGGAGGGTATACATAGAATATCGAACTTCCACACATAATCAGTAGCAACAAAAGACATGTCCTCTCTATTTGATTCCTTTCAAGAAATAGCGATGTGTCTTCTCGCTCTGAGCCAATGGTTACTTCTCCGCAATCTAAGATCATGCTAGATTTGACATTATTCCGCATGGTGAGCACAGAGGCTGGATAATATAACTATATCGTTAAAGTTCCCAGGCAAAAGCTTAGTATAGGACACAACTGCTTTACGATTACCGGTCTGCTCCTAGGTGCATTGCAGCGCCGTACGCGCGGATACAATGAAGATATGGAACTATGCTGACCTCGTACCATGACAGACACCTGTTCATTTCAGTGGCAAGAAAGGATCCTAGGACCCGTTAGTTAAGAGCCTGACAAAATATACTATGCACAATACAATAATTTTAAAACAATTTTGATTCATGAGACGGATGACAAAAGGGGAAAATAATATCCGAGGCAACTGGTGTTCTTTGCAGATTCTACACGCAGTTTATCATCTATTCTAATTACACTTGCGTAACAAGAACTGGATAACAGTGAAACTACATATCTAAATAAGGCAATAATAATAGTTAAACTGGAATTTTATAACACTGGCAAACCAAGCCATGGACGTTACCTATTGTCTGGGTCAGCTATTGTTAACTGGCGGTCGTTTACGCAACAAAAAAACGACTAAGGCTGTAACATTGTTGTATATCGACGAGCTTTATCGACTGCGGTTTATTCGTTCCCCTTAAAAAAAAAACCGATGTAAACGATAGCACAACGACGTAATTAACGTCGCTTATAATAGATGTGAAAATACTTCTTGTTGTACTATTGCTCGCCTCAGTTAATGTGGTTTTCTGTACCAGTCTACGGCTCGGATGTTTTAACGGGCTTCGATTACGCATTACCGCCTAGCGTATCTACGGAAATTGTAGCGAACGGTAGAAATATGCAGCAGGGTTGTGCATGCATGGGCTTTAAAACAGTGCTGATGGCTGATAATAGACCGTAAAGGAAAAATCCTCCCTTGCCTTTGCTGGGACCAAAATTGACTCAGAGCTTCTCGGCTAACGATTCTATACCACGCAGGATTACTAGCCCTAGAAGCGTACATACCTGTACAACCCTGGAAATGTAAATCGTTTATATTGCATTTGTGTACAAGTCCCGCAACCTAGTGCTTTGATAATCAAAGGAAACACCTATCTAATTTAGAAGATGTTTTAGATTCAGGTATACGTTTTTAAACAGGTGTGTGTTAAAAAAGAGGTGTGAAGACCAAAAAAATACAACGATTCTAAAAAGAGTAATTAAGAGAAGTTTATTTTTTAATACTATATTTTGAGTTTGAGCAAAAGCTGGTGGAGCACGGCGAAACTGACATGCATTTAACATGCTACGTCAAGACGTTGCATTAGTGAACGAGACTTGCAATCCAAGCTTTTATTCGTATGCGTAAAACAAAAAATGCAGAGAGACTGGACACCGACAGAGTCTGTCCTGCTTGTCTGGGGCCTTCTCGCGTTGCCTGATGCCCGCAGGACTCCTAGTCAAGTCCTCCGTATCTAGTGAGTCGAGTGCCGGTAGTTAATCACCGTCAACGAAGCTCATTTGTTCGAGTCACAAATGTCCTTTCCCAAGAGGATAAGGCTAAGACGATGCGATTGCATATAGCTGACTAGAACTAAACAAGGAGCAGAGACGGTACAGGACCGCCAGGTTTGAACGGGCGACTGCCCGCAAGTTTGCAGTGCAGTTGGAGGAGCCGATGCTGCTTAGACAAATGACGTGCATGCCGCACAGGAGATCGATGGATTTAAATGAAACAAAGTAATGGAAAACAAGAACGACATTAGAGATGAGGAAATCCTTGACAAAAGTAGAACATACGGTTTATTGATTTCATCAACGCAAATTAAGAGTGTCAGCAGTAGCCAAGGTCTAAGACTTTGCTGCCTTGTCGGAAATATCCCGCACCAATAATAGCAGTACATAGCGATAGTCAGAGTTCAGCAATCCTCAAGGCTAGAAGGAAAACAGCCCCTCAGCAACTGTAGTCTGGGCTGTTCTCTGCGGAGGAGATACTTCAAGCGGCAATGTCTGATGTTGGCAACCAGTTGTAAATATTTCCAATATAATTCAATTCAAGCAAACCACCAGTTTCAGTTAATTATGTGACGTATAGTTAAAAAATTAACTATTCAGAACAATGCCATTAGTAATGGCCCTAACTGAATCTAGCAAGAAAGTTACCTACAAAATTGATTACCGGTTTTGTCAGACCGTTGGGTGGAATCAGGTAGTTCTCAGGAGACCGTAGGCGTATTACGTGATAAATGTCAGGTAGGCATTAAGGCAGTACGCTGATAACGTCCTCCATCTGGGCCTGCTGCATGAAAATGGCCAATCAGAGCACCCGACTTTGCCGTCCAATAGAAAACGGCTAGTGGAGACTAAATAAGTAAAGTATCTAAAGAAAGCAATCCCGGAGCTGGTAAAAGCAATGGGATCTCAGAAGAAACAAGGAAGCAACACGGTGTAGCGATACCAGTTGATGTACGTCTTGTCGATGTAAGAAATGTGCTTCTGTTTTTCCATACCAAGATAACATCATAGCGATAGCAATAGTTAGAAGAGCAATAACGACAATGTCCATTAAGAAATTCAATGAAACTTGCTTATATGAGGTTCCCAGATAGTGATATCGTTTACAACATGCAAAATATACTTATGTCTCATTCATGGTAACTACTGCAAGCAGATAACTCATATATACATATATATATACATATATGAATACATAAATGAATATATTCATCTAATGCTCAAGTGCGAAGCCTCCTTGATTCAGTGTTTATTATAATCTAACTAGTCCTTAAAACAGCATAAAAAGTCAATCCTTCAGCCCAAAGTAGTCCAGTCCTAGCATAGACTATCGTACGCTAAAGTCCTCTGAAGGTCTATTTACAGGAGACTTATACTCGAGGCAGAGATGCAGAAGTTCCGCAACGCTCGCTGCACTTAGTCTGGCTTGTACGGCCCTATCTACGCGCGTCTCATGATCTACCGTTTGCTTTGTAAGCTGAAATAATTCAATGGTGGTGGTTCTTCATAAAAGTGTGGTGGTATAAAGCCAGCTGTTTCACAGTCCGCTTTCTTAGACAGCGGATCTCCAACTTCGTTCGTGACGTGATTTAAAATAATCTCTATGAACTATAGTCCAAAGAGAAATCACATCTCTAATTTGTATTACCACGTGGTACGAGCGGGCATTTCCGCCGGACACAACTTATGAAACTTATATCGTTCACAGATACCGACGTAGCAAACAATATTATAGTTCTCAGTTTTTGAGACCAACGGCGATGTGCTATGGACTTGAGATAGATAGATTCTTTCTCTTTGTTTGAACAATACACTATATGCGGCGTATAAAAAAAAAGCTGCAAGCGAAATGTTTTCTGGAAGGAATGAAATAGAAGGGCGGGATGCAGACTTTAACATCCTGCTTTGAACGAATTTCGTCCTTTCAGTGCGACTTACGCAGAGAATGCTTTGGCAAAGCAACTCCGCAGAAAAAGGTCATAGACGTGGATGCCCCACGTCTCAGAGTCAATCATCAGTTGCGCTGGCGTCGCCGTTATTGGTGGCTTCACGGGTTTAAACACGCGTGCTTTTAAGAACCAACATTGCCGCAATCTCACCCCAATCGAAGGATTAGGTGATGTTGCGTCCCAGACTTTTTGGCGACGTCTTTCGTCCCTCTGTACCCTCGTACGTTTCAATGCAAGCCTTGAGATCCAGTGTTTTGAACCGACGTTGAAAGCACAGCCATTATAGAAATGTCACTTTCATGTTCCTTTTCATCTATTACCATCGAATCAGCTAACATTGACAGCGGCAAATGTTTAGATGAAACGTCTGTCGAAATAAAGTGAAGGACAACATTGATGACAGCTGCGGTTCTCTTGCCAATATTCTGCCTTCACGACTTTTGTTCTGAAGGATGACTATTCGACGACGTTCGATTACGCTGTGATTCTAGCACGCGATGTTGTTCGGCTGTCTGAATAATCTATAGAGAAGAAACCGTAGATTCTCGCACGAAAACGTGTGTGTCTCGACCTTTGTATGCGTTTTAGTAGGCTACTATAGTAAGTACGCGTTGCACGTAATTCATCCATCGCTAGACTTGCGTAGAGAACCCATGCTCGATCAGGAATATCGCGAACAGCAAGAGTTAAAGGGCACTTCCACCTTCAGACCGGCAACGACCACCGAACAATGAATGAGGATCAATGTATCAGCTTTGATTCCTCTCCAGCGATGAAAGCGATTCGTTTATCTTGAGATAGAGGGGAAGACGCGTCAAGCCAGTCCAATGTATGTAATTCGCTAGGAACATTTGCATTTTTCGGCCGCTGCGAATTTCGTGTAAACCTTTGCTGACGGCGGTTACGAATCTATACCGCTAATGAGCTACATAACTCGTTCACCGTAATGTATGGTTTTAACGGCCCATTCGACCGGACAGCATACATAGGATACTCGTTCATACATTATAGGATTACTTGTTGGTCACTGTAACAAGATGAATAGGAGATCAACTCCATAGGCGTTAACCATATATATATAGATAGACACCTTCCGACGGAGCCACCTACTCAGTGATGCGCAGGTGTTTGGGTATCTATTTTTACATAAAGCGAAAGGAACAACCTAAAGATAAGCTCACACATACGGAAAAACTAGGTTTACATCTCATGCTGGGCTAAAATTAACTAATTATTCATAAAATTAGAAAGGGGTAAGCGAATCATGACTGTAATTATTAAATGTAATTACTTTTTATGGACAGTAACAGCGTCATAGCAAGCTATTTAGCTACATAAATATAATAGTAATAATAAAAATACATTGAGTCCAGAGATTCGTACAAGTTACGATTGTCCCCTTCACGTGCCTTCACAATGTATGCCTTCATCTAGTCAATGGATTTCGGCCTTCGTGCAAAGCTAGTGGATAATAATAAATAGGAAGATAATAATAAGTACAACTTTCCCGTAACGGTAACTACTCACAAGCGTTAGACAATACGAAGCGGCCCAATAATGTCAAAATACCTTTCAGCATTAAAAGCCTTTGTTGACAATAAATGGGGTCGAACGACGACAACGTCATTGGAAATGCATTATTTACGTGCTGTTATATATCAGTATCTATTAGAATACCCATTCGCTGCCAACGTAAGCCTGAAGTTATAATAACTTATCCCTTTTGATACACTCTATACATATATGTGCTGCTATTTGAGACGCGCGTACAAGTCAATGTTCAACATTTAAATGCTACACGTTACACGGTAATCTATTGTTCGATAGTCGTCATTTATTAATACATCAATTGCCATTCAGTGTTAGTGCTACGTTATACACTTGGCAAGCTGAAAGGCCGAAGCTGAACGTTTCGGCCTTATTAAAAAAAACCCAGAGTGATATCGCCATTTTCTACATGTTTATTCTATGCGAGAGGTCGCCCCGACGTTTGTTTTTACAGGCCGATTCAATGAACACCATTTGCTTCGCTAGCTGATGCTTCATAGTGGCAACAGTCGAACATTACAACCGAAGAGTGTCGATAACCAATGCCACGATATATCTATTTTATAGTTGTTGTTAACCACAGATTTGATAGTTGTTGCTTAGGGCGTCTTTGTCTACCAATTTGGCTCGTGTATATGTGATTCTTAGAGAAAACTCTCTAAATAAGCCTAACTAATATTAGTACAATAGTAACACTAAATTACTTTTTAAAAAACTTCACGATCTAAAAGACAGAAGCAATTTTCCTTCCTTTAGTTCTCCAGCATCCTAAAGGTTGTATGAACAGATAACACTATCTGTTCCTATTTTTTCTTTCGATATTTTTCCCAAGTCGAAAAAACATAGTGGTTCAACAGCTAACCTCATCTAGGAACTACTTGCTTCAATCACTTGTCAGATCATCCGCAGGCCCGAACACATAATGATGCAAAAATTCCTGAAACAGCTTCCACCCAGTAGCACCCCCGTTCCCTCTTTGAGGTGCCGCTACTGTCTATTTTGTCTGTCTGTGCGTTAGGGAGACGAGTGTCATGCGTCAGTGTGACCTCTGGACGCTTTTGTTTCAGGCGCAACAGACTACAATCCTATCCGCTAGAAGCGTTCCATGGATTTAGTATCTATCGATCCTTAACGGTCCGTTTAAATTTCCTAGGTCACTATTTACTTCCGTGCTATCATAAAATGCTTTTGTCTATTCATCAGTCTATTTTGCTGTCTGTACAATAGTTGCTTTATAGCTTAAACTGTTTCAGTCAAGAGCAGCATTCCCGTCACATGACATTTTGTACTGGTGATTCATTTGAAGGAAATTACTACTAAACACGGTTTCTAGCCTCGACAAATACCCACCGATCGTTACGGTACGATGCATTTGGGCCTACTACGTGCAATGTTTGCAGCTACCTCGTATTTATTCATACATTCAAGTAAATTTATACCGGACGATGGAGCGTCTCAATAAGTGTTGGGTACGCGACAAAAGAACGGCTGCCCGTGATTTCATTCTTTCAAAAGTTCTTTTTTTCTAGCAAAACGACCCAGATGCGACAGCAGTAGAAACCGACAGAGAGCCTTGCAGTAGCTACAGCTACAGTAATCGTAGGACAATGATGAGGTTAACGACTCGTCACCTATCTATCTTAGGCCGTGCCCGTATTGCTGCAAATACATCCAAGCAAATATGACTTGACGGCAGTACTTATTGGGCCTTAATTCGTTGTTGGCATCTCGCTCACAAACAGATACAAAATCTCGTACATGCAACTGTTCATTACCGTCGGAACAACAACAATACTTATTTATAGTCCCCTACCCATTCTTATTAAGCGTTCTACCTAGATCTAAATCTACCTGATGAACTAGCAGTAACAATATATATTATCGCTACGATTATGTTGGACGCACGCGCGCCATGTCCAGCTCTAACGGCAATCACAATAACAATCTTCAACAATGCGATCGGAATCATGAATCAATTAACGCGACCCAGCCACCAGTCGGCCAGCCGACCGACCGACCGACCGACCGACCGACCGACCGACCAACCAACCAACCAACCAAATGAGTAAATGGATGACAAAATCACTTTGCTCGTTCGTCTTCTTTCTCTTCTTTTCACTCTTGCAGCTAACCAGAGTCCGAGGCCATCGATGGAAGCTAGACGAGGGCCCGCAGAGGCCTACTGCATTTGCAAGACCTGTTGGCTTCCCCAGGGACCCCCAAACAGTTTGCTGTTCTCTTTGCAGCACTACTTTCCTTCTCTGTTACATCATTGGCATTGCACTATTGCGCTCAGATAATATTTGTTTAGGGGCGAGCTGGCCCACAAGAGTCGAAACCTCAAATAAGGCCTAAATCGACGAGATGGGATAGGTGCGCAAGCCATAGATTTATCCGTATGTGGCCATTCTGTATGTTTACACGGCTGAATTCTGTTGTCTTCCAGGGACCACTGTTGCCTTAGCCATTGTTGTTCGAAATCAGCAAGAGATCCTAAAAATATACGTGAAACTCATATTGCTAGTTATCTCAAAGCGCAAAATATTCTAGGTGTTACGTGCGACATCTCGCAATGTTTAAAGTCTAGGTGCAACGGTATTAGAGGGGCAGCAAGTTGAACAACCAGCTGCAGATAGAAACACTGTAAGCCTCAGACAATGGAAGTGGCATTCGACAAAAAAGCTTTAGTTATATAAGCAAAGTTGCTCGGTATTAAAGGCTTCACTGCATTGTATTGCTCATTTCGAATACCGATCAAAGATGGCTAGGGCTCAACAGGCCTTAGGATTGATCCCAATGATATTCTGCTGTGGTCTGGCCTAAGCCAGTGCAGCCACCAGTCGGTGGAAATAATTAACTTATATATGATTAACTATAGATTGGTAAACCGAAAGTGAATCGTTGTTAACTTGTAAGAGGTCTTAATGGCCTGACAGTACGCATTTAGTTTCACGATAGTTCGCTAAGTGCATAAGTTACATCGATCACGCTATGACGGTTTCCCATACTGCATAGCTGCACGCAACGGGTAAGCCTAACGAAAAATCAAGTTTATCCATGGCGGGAATGATATTCGTCGGCAGGATCTGCCCTACTCGCGTTGGCCACACTGAGCATAGGACTCTCGTGGAATCATAGGTATTTCCGAAATGCAATAGCATCTGCCAATAGGCTAGATGGTGTCTGCCTGTCGGGACGATATAAATCGTTACTTATCATAACTCCATTGCAATTACGTGCTTGAAAACTGCTAATAACGATAGCACCTAATGGAAAACAATAAAACCTATTCGTTACGCTGAGACGAGCCAAATCTTCAGTGCTTTTAAATATCAGTTAACGGTTCGGGAAGATTGAAAACTGAATCGTAGTGTTTATTCTGTGATAATGTCAATTTCAAAGTTATATTAGTTCTCTTAACTAAAGCTAACACATTAGACAAAAAAATGAAAGCTTAATTCATTAGTTACTCTAACAACCAAACTTACCCAGCCGACCATTGAGCAGATATTACAAATAGCGCATGGGTTACGTAATGAAAATTAATGCCTGTTTAATTAACTGTTTGGACGGTATGTTCGTACCAGATGTTTATAGATAGGCCTCGAAATCTATCAGGAATATTAGCAAGGAACATAGCATTGTTCGTATCCTTCTTGTTGGAGAGGTTTAATGAAAACGGTTGCTGCCTTATGGGGATTTTAGCCGTTGTCTGCTTTCCACTTTTCAGTTTCAATTCTCTGTTACTCCACATTGTTGTGGGTGTTGATGCAGAGACGTTCTATAGATGACGTATTATGCTTACAGAAGCACGCGATATTTCTAGCGATTTAGTTCAATAGCGCTATAGCTTAATTAAGCGAACGCCTCTACAACAAGTAATTACAGATACTTCTCGAGTTCAAATCATATTACAAATATCAGTCGTAGACGTTCCATTATCCAAATAATTTCATTGAATTTCAAATTTATTATATGAAGGGATACAAAAAGGATTATATGAAACAGTGATCATAATCTATCTACCAAAGCTAGCTAACTAGCTAGAAAAGATTCCAAGGCGAAGTATCTTAACAGACAGAGTGAACGTTTCAAACAGAGACGTTTAAGTGACCCTTCATGTATATAGGATGCCTCCGTTCGACGCTCATCGGGCCAGCAAGACGCTACAATGGATGCTGGTCTCCCATGACAAGTGAGCCAACTGCTGAAACATAGACGAGGCCGCTCCATAAGTTGCACACCTTTCCTGCAGACACCGCTATATCATATACAGTAAGAGCCTTTGCCCTATGGGTTACATTAGCCCATCGATATTTGTTTGTTGGTTTGCTGAGGCGGTAAATCTTGGCACATCTTGCCAGAGATGAACAATTGCACAGTCTGTAATAAACAGCGATAAGGCCACTCATAAATCAGCTCGCTGACTTCAATGAGAAATTTGTTTGCCAAAGAGAAGTTTTTCGTTGACATGGATAGCATAGAAGCCTCGAATGGGCAACTCGGATGCTGGTAATCCTTGGAGCAGCGTCGTTCTGAGCTGGCGGCCAAGCCGGGGATACATCGAGCTTACGGCACAGTGCCACCTGCTACTACTGTGTTGGTGTCTAGCAGACTGAACATGACTAATACGTTTGGTCAGGACGCTTCATGTGTCTTGACGTTGATGGTACTATTCATATTTGGAGCAAATGTTCATTGAAGGAAACAAATGTTCGTCGAACGTTTATCTTTTTCTAACTAAACGCCAACATGTTTTCCTTCGCGTCGCAATTTATAGAAAATCTACTATATTCGGTCAATACATTTTTTGTAGGTCCTTGTCAAAAATCGTCTAACCATCCTTTTCTTGGCTTTTCGTGGGCGTCCATTGCGGATGACTCAAACGAAAAGGAGGCTAAGAATGTGTTAGGTAGAGTGGACAAAATGAGACTCGGAAAAACGACTCTTCTGATGGAATCGAGCATATCGTTGAGCGGCGCACAGCAACAGGGTACTGTGCCATTGTCGACAAGCGCTGTCGAAACGAGGGACCACCATGATAAGAATTGATTGTCACGGCCATTTCCCCTTACTAAGCTTTGTTCTTTTCGTCATATTCTCTTTTACTCCGTGTCATACGGTAAGCATCACCCATATCCACAGTGCAGCAAAAACAAACGCACGACGTAGTAGTCCGACCTAGTCACAAACGGAAAAGCCAGCCGCTTAAGACTGACGCAAGTTAAGAAGTAAAATTTTCTGCTGGTTGGGAGGTAACATTGGGGTGTGGCCACAGCTGCTTAATATAGTTAAGCTGAAATGCAATCAACAGGTAATCTGCCTCTGCCGTAGAGCAGTATGTCGAACAAGAATATCTCGAGAAAAATACGCTCGAAAGTATAAGTAGTTTCTCGATCGACGGTTTATCGAAAAATGCTTATTCCTCATCTATTCGATAATACTATCTATTTAAAGTATATCTTATTTACATAGTATGTACTGTACGTGATCTAGATTCTGATGATTCGAACTGATGTAACGGAATTTTATAGTAAAAAAACCCACATATATGTATATATATATATTGACTGTCCGCGATGCGTTATAGTACACCTGGCCATGACCTTTGTGCTGGTCATGTTTAACCAATTGTTGTCCCTGGAACCAATTGTTTTCCTTTAGCTTTTCCTAGTTTGGGGATTAAGTGCTTGGAAAGTAGCGGGCACTACTATCAGTACTATCGCAAACACTGCTATAAAAAAATGTCCATACGCACAAAATATAATTCGTCAAATATAGCGCACTCGGCCTTTTTTTTTTTCGCGCTGTCATATATATTGTATCAAATACTGTGCTATCGACATACTCTCGGCTTCTTTCTCGGTCTCCTTAAAGCGCTAAGCTTCTATTTTTGCAAGAATTACAAGCACAGTATATTCTCCCTAGCCCAATCCCTACTCAGCGTTATGTGCTAGTGTACCCCTTTGTTGGGTTGTCTGGCTGTTTCTGCAGTATTTAGCGATGAGCGCTATCCGCCCTGTTTGCTTTGTATTTGTTTGTACTGTTGCTTAGGTCTTATTCTCTAATTTGATGTTGTGTTTGTTAACATTGTTAATCAATTATGTTAGGTGTGTGTGATTAGGAAAAACGATATAGTCAATGTAAGCAAATAAAATTTTGGACATTTTTCTCGTGCTTCTATCATGCAACGTCTATATCCAATGCTGAATAAACTGAATTTGAAATCAATTTTATACTTTCAAACAAATCTTGAAACGTTTGCGCCCATTTACAAGCAGCAGAATTGTATTTCACCGTACTTATAGGACAGTACATGGGGAATATTACCACACGATTACACAAATTAATCAAATACACGATGTCTAACGTATTGTCTAACCGATGGAAGGCTCCAGACGTGTCAGGCGTGGCTTTCCGCTGATACGCGATCCGACACGCACGTGGCGATGGGTAACTTATAAAAAAAATTGTGCGGGGAACGTTATGTCTATTCTTTCCCTCCTTCTTTCGCTTACTTCTCTTGTGTGCTTGTCGAATGTATTAAAGGCCTATATTCACTAGTCCCATTGTACTGAGCACGCAGATACGTTGATTATGATTGCCGCTTCTATCATCACCAGGAAAAGACAATGGTACTATAATTCATAGCGTTTGTTTCTGCTTTATGCCAGGCTAGACCTATATGGGATTGTTATTGCTATAAAGGTTTTATATCGTTTATATATATATATATATATATATATAAAGCACTGGTCAATAGAGCAATCGCACCACACAGGTTTGCAGACAGACACGCATTACATAGCTGTTTAACTAGGTAATAATCTCTGAATGACATCTTTATTATCACTATAGAGCGACTGCTCAACGACCCTATTGACTACCTGTATTAGCCCACGTTCCGTGGGGAATTGACTGTAAAGGCTAATTACCTTAATGCGTAGTGCAATGCAGTAATTCTGCTGAACCGCCCGGGTCGCTTCTATCCCTCTCCAAGCATTTTCCTGCCGCAGAACTAGGCGTCTTTCGCCCACTGGACCCTCGTCACTAACTGTCATTGTTGCCTTGATTATCAAATTGCGGATCGTCCAGTAGTCGGTAGCATTCTGTGCAGGTTCATGAATTCCTGTTTCATTTACCACAACACGTTGATAGTGGGAGGACGGCATGCGTCAACTGCGCGTGAGGCGGCTGATGGCAAGCGGGGTGTGCACTCGCCAAGAGCAGGGACCAGGCACGTCAGAGAGCTAACTACTGTGACCCTCACGGCTCGCAATGGAACTCACAGAACGCACAACCCGGTTAGTCCGAGACATCGCACATGGCTGGCTATATCGCATCCGAAAGCCTTGAAAAGTTACGCAGTTAAGCGTCACTAGCCAAGCGTACGATGGGGTGGGGTGGGCTCGGAGTTCGGTCGTATCTTTCTCAGTCCCCCCCCCCCCTCTGCCCCGTTAGCTGTACAAGTTATCCAAGCTCCATAAAACGGAACGCAGAAAGCGACGCCCTACAGAAATAGGAAAATATTTTGGCCTAAGCCGCGAAAATGAAGCAGACACAGAGATATATTCAATATCTATCATCCGGATAGCGACTCATCGTTGTTACTAGACCGCACTAATGACCGTTGGGTGTGTGCGATAATGTCAATCAAATTCAATGAAATTATATTTATTACCTGCACTGGTAGTAGTCAGGTGCTTGATCTGTATAGAACCGTTCTCATACGGGTCTTACAAGATTACAACGGGTGGCATGATATCTATTACAATTAACCCTGCTTCTTGAACATCTATATACATCGCCAGACTCGTCAAAACCCGGTATTTTGTAAAGTCTATGGTAGAACCTACGCCAGCAACGACATGTCTGTTTAATCGGCCTGTCCCTTTCCGCTCGTGTTACTTATCTCAATCTCCGCAGTTTTTGCTACCAGTTCCTAAGGTTGGTTTTAGAGGCTTCCGTTGATGGGAATTCAGCGAAAAGACAACAGTTTAGAGGCGATACGCAAGGCAATTTCGGGTCGTTATGTATAGTTCCAGTACTTCTTTTGAGGAAGGAAGTGCGACTTAGTTGTTTTAAGTTCTCCACTATAAGGCCCAAATGACAGGTGTTTCTCTCCTTGAGGTCGAATAAGCTGAGCGTGGTTTCGAGCGACAAGCGATAAAATTTTATTGTCCATGCGACTGAGACTGCTTTGATACACCTTCCAGTGACGTGTGCGGTGGAACTTTTGCCAGTTACGGAAAAGAGTAACCCTAAGTACGGAAACTGGTTAACATAGGCAAGAGGTGACCTGGCAAAGTAAAAAATGCCAGCGGCGGCTATCCTGCCTGACCCCGTCATCGACCCAGTTTTGGTCAGGTTTATGGTTAGAACCAGATTTTCAACTGTCGTTTAGAACCGAGCTAAAGCTTGTTGCAGTTAAAACTTCTAGATCGTCTGCGTACAAGATGACCTCGACTGGCTTCCTCAGTCATCTTATTCGATTGGGAAGAAGAATAAAAGTGAGCCAAAATTGTCCACTTAGTCAGGTTAGTTGTTCGTGTGAATGGCATGAGTTTAGTCACTCCGTCGTCGATATTCGTTCTGTCCTCGAGTGGAATCGCAGCGAAAATTTGTAACACATTCACAGGGGCGTTCGCCTCGGTCCGCGTGAACATAACCCTGTCCTTGCGGGCCGCGTCGAAGCTGCCTTTAAATCGATGCACACATCGGTATTGCAACTTGTACGGCGTAAAAGCCCCGCACACAAACGCCTTTAAGAAGCCATTTATGATAGCCGCTGCGTTGCCATGGTTAACCATTTGTATCGACGACTGAACGGGTCTTCAGCCATTCAAGGTATTGTTCCGTTGGTGACGTATATGTTTTTTGACAAATCGTCTAAAAAATTGAGGCTAAAGGATGGAACTCGGGCTGTACCACGGCCTTAAGCCTGAAGGCAATGTGGACTCCAGGTCAGGACCAAGCATAATAAAACCACGACCTGTGCCTTCGGGGGAAACGAAGGAGCTATATTGTAGACTGAGGAATTTCAATCCGATTCTGTGCCCTTGGTTTCACATCTGGTGCACGGTATTTATCACATCAAGCACAGGAAAAACTTCGTGGACATGTGCCAGGAGCTCGCCTACATCTATAGGTCGCGTCGAAGCTCAGCATTCGACACCCAGCGCAGGTGCAATTGGGACAGTGAGGTCTACCGCTGTCAGTATGCGGACATGAATGCCTGCGTTCTCTGACAATGAATGGTTCCCATCGAGAAATTTTACCCTATCCCTAGTTACGTCCATTATAAGTAAATTGATAACTGAACCTCTTTTATGTTTCAAGCAGTAGTAAACTACAACTTGGGAAGTGTAGCCCGCAAGCGCGTCTTAGAGGACCGTCGTGTGGTTCGAATTCAGCTGGCCGAAGCGGGCGTCGAAGTTACCGGCGTTGATAAGAAAAGGTAGAGTGAAAATACAACACTTCCAACCACCTGAGAGTTCCTCCGCCAGCAGCGACATTGATCCAGGATCAGCTGGCCGAGCATAGGCTGCTACGAGACAGTCTCTATATGCAACATGTAACGCAATAACATTCTTCTTCACTAGACACGGCGTGAGATCGCCTATCTTGTAATCGTAGAAAACGGAGATGGCTCCCTTAGGGTGGTCCATTACATTCAAGGCGAGGCAGGGCACAGAATAGAAACATAGTGAATAAAAATAGATAATTGGCTGGATCTTCGATAGCACGAGAACGCCTACGCTGTTCAAGGTTTCCAAGGATAATAGCCAAAGTTGCAGCACAAATTCACCGTGTAACTTGGTAGCTTCTCTTCGATTTCAGCCCTCACTGTAAGTTCGGTGATCATCCTCGCTATGATGTGAAGCGTCGCATACCAAGGCCTGTCCTTCTATCGCCAATGCGACCATAATTCGCTTCATGAAGTCTTTGGCCGTTAGGCCGGTTGGGATTTGTTGGCCGTAGTCCATCTATTTGGCGTGGCGCTGCCTCTCCCATCAATTGTCCTTTAATGGCAGCTTCGCATGGCGGTGGTTCATCTTTTTAAAGCTGATCCGGCTACTGGAACGTTCGACTCTGAGAGTCCGATCAAGTCGGCTTGGCTTCCTGTTCAAGCCCGCTCGTGTTGTTGTGATTAATAGCCGTTAGGTGAACGTCTTCTGGCACCTGTCCTTGTTGGCTGTTAGTATTCTTAGGCCTAAAAAAGGCTTTGTCCTCCTGGCAGTGTTGTAGGCAATCTCCCTAACCACCTCCCCTTAATAGCTGTAGCGTTCACTCCCGACGCTGTGATATGGAAAAGAAGAACCGAGAATGTTGCATCTTCTCTTACTCGGTTTCTTCGCAAAAATATCATTTGCTACTTCGCAGCCTTGACGCAGCCGACGAGGGGAACAAAGAACACATGTGCCTTTGATCCGGTCACAAGATAGTTAATGTCTCCGAGAACCTTGTTGATACATTTGTAAATTGCATGCATTAATTATAACCAACTTATGAGGGTAGCTTACCCGGCCCGTTAGTGCTCTCAACACACACACTTCACATCCAACACGAGGCTGTCGATGGCCGTTTTCGACGCTGCAAAAATAGTTACTGACGTTTTCGTAAAAAAGATAATCTTTCAGCGCGGGCTGTACTACAAGACTGAGCTGTCCGAGGGTCTTTCGGAGATATCTGGTGCTTCACGATTAGCTACTGTTACTTGTACCGCATACTGCTGTTTCGCTTGTGAGTTTTACATTTGCTATTCCAGCTCCATCAGTCAATGAAGTAGGAATATCACGAGACTCTGAAACGATTCTATTCACTGATCGAATATTGGCGCTAAGCACACCCTATAACACTATTTGCCAGTGGACTGACTCTATTACGCTTAGAATAATGTATATTAGCATTTCTTTGCGTACACCTGCTGCGCCACGCACAAAACTTTACATTTCTTAGTCGCGATCTGCTCGTGATACGAACTCTGGGTGTTCTCAAGTGTTGGATAGTCGGGTGCATGTAAACTGTAATCGTTTGTTGCTACCTTTCAATCCAATAGAAGACCTGCACGCCTGACTTGTGTTTGTTGATGGGTCTGTTCATGTTGCGTCTGGGCTGATGCGACCCATCCTGTGAGGTGCATCCGAGGTGGTCCGAGGGCGTGTTTATGGGTGAGTTACGCTTAAGCGACGGGACGTACACAACACTGCCATTCGCTACCCTAATTCAAGACAAAAATGCGTAATCGGTCTTGCAAGATCGATCAGCCGATTCTCAAAAGGGGAGGAAGGGCGTATCAGGTGTTTTTAATATATCGAGCTGCCCAAAATGACTACGGCACGATTAGTGCTTAATACACCTAGGGAGGCTCAGTGGGGCTTTTTAAAAAATTAACCGCTCAGCACTCAGCTGATCTCTCTATGCGATGATGTGTATCGTAGTTTAGTTCCATCAATTTACGTTTCAGCCGTCTTCCATTTATCTATCTATCTAGTAGTTTCCTTCAATAAATATTATTCGATTCATGTTTTCATATTGGAAATAATTCATAGGCAAGAACGTACAGAAAGCAGCATATTCTCTCTCTCTGTTTAATTAAAACCTTCTACTGCCGATTTGGAGCATATTACAGGCGCCATCGGAAATGTACAGGATGTGTGCTGAACTTTTCGAAAAAGTTTGAGTAATGTTATTTACGCACGATAGAGCAGTAACAGATCACCGCTTCAATTAATATTGCTGGAGACTCTTTGGTGGAGTTCCGCCGAAGTCAGATATATCTGTGTCACCATGGCGGACGTTACCGCACCACATTGATAGGCGTGTGTAGGCCAATACAGATGAAGCGTCAATACGAGACGATACGGACTATAATAATTTAAGTCATATCGATCTCTAATTAGCGAACATACCTTGGGCTGCATGAGCGCTGCTACCGTGGCAATACACCCAGTAACCCATTTTGAGTTATAGGTTAACGAAGGGCATGACTAAAGCTTTCTATTCAGGTTGTAGCACAAAACCCATTGCAATGTTCATTGTATAATATATATATATATATATATATATATATATATATATATATAATATATATAATGCGCGCATATAGATTATGGTATATTTTTGAAAAACGGATGCAGTTCTTTCAAGGCTTTTCTTTCCTTTCAGACATAATTTATCAACCATATTTTTGTTTTCTAAGGGTCCTTCTTTTTGCTTTCTTTAACCAATGATTTGATAATCTGCCATCGGAAATTTCCTTATTTGAGACAGACGGATAGATAGACAAATAAACAAAACAGTTTCAACTGCAGCTCCTTAGGAACAGAGATAAAATACGACACTGGCTGCACTATACTTTGCACGAAGCAAGGCCTTCGTTTGATACCCGTTGCAGTCTAAACCCTGTCCCATTTCTGGCTTCGAATCATGAATACTTTAACATACGTTCGTTTACAATGCGCTCATACGAGATCGAACGCACAGTGCGTCGTAACGTTCTGCGTCAAGGTTTCTCAGTTTAGCACCAATTCATTCTTGACAATAGCTACACTCCCTACGCATAAATTAGGTGGCATCTTTCCATATCTCTAGAGCCCATCCAATTTCTGTGGTACACTTTTTTTAATATGTTCCGTAAGACTGCAAGCCGCCTCTATACTGCATGTTTCTGTGGATGATCATCGATATAATCTCCTTCATTTCGAGTCAATGGACGAACAAGACCTCTATCCATATTGCACTTAGCTTCTTGTTGCAAGAGCAACATGTGATTATGTTGAGTATGAAGTAGAGAAAAATCTATGAGACGCTTTCGCTATAGTAAAACGACAACTTGTTGCCGCCATGACCCCGACGGCCCGGCGAATCGTTGCGTTCCACTGAGGCACACCGGCTACGGCCTAAACGTCTTGCACTGGAGAAAGGATAAGTGCCGCTACTGGGGTATGACTATGGGCTAGGACCGTAGGCTGCATCAGCGCCTGCCCCAGTAGCAGCAGTGCATTATGCTTGGCCGCGACGCCAGGCCCGCTTGTGCTATGTTTTCGTCGTTGGCCCTGTTAGCACTCCGCGAACTTCGGCGTGAAGTGGACCTAGACCGTTTGTTCCGGCCAGGAGCAACGTGAAGAAAGTGGACACAAGTAGAGAACATGTGCTGCGTGGTATTGCTGTTGATCTTCGGAGTAACAAAAAATGCGGTCGTTCTATGCTACCAGGTTTTTGCAACGTTTCTAGCCTTCTATTCTGGCCAAAGGTCTATGAACGAAGTGGTGAATAACAGGACGCCAAGCCGGAGAAAGAGAAAGCAAGGTATAGGAAAAACTGGTGAAATCGGTGAAAAGAAAAAATGGCCTCGGTCCTACTCAAGGTCAGGGCGATACGCCATACATAAAAAAATACTGAAACACACCTACGTTCCACACTCGACTTAAGATAGGAAAATGGGACCCATTTGGGTCATTGTACCTTTCCTGCTGCACCTTCTGGCCGTATAGAGCTGTCGACAGTGTGTCGATTCATAATCTAAGAAGTGGGCTAAGCTTTTTTCTGTGCACATATTCTTTTTTGCCCTGTACAGGCAGAATGTATTGGTTCTATTGCTACATCTAAGTGCAACATATTGGTACCAATGGGCCTTTGGTAGCCCTTCCGTACCGCCTCGCTCCCATAGTGCCTTTCTAGGATCATTTTGTCGATACAGACATTAATAGTATCGACTAAAGCAGCAGCATGATCAGCGGCATTGGTAGTAGTAGCCTGACCGGTCTCTATCTGGGCTATTGCGTATCAAGAGCTATTCTTGATGGTAATTCCAATGATGGCGAGACGAAAAGGACCGCGTGTTTCTCTGATCTCTATGTTCCTGGCTGTTCTAGCTAGATTGACTCCACTAGCTAATACTTGCCCCTGACCAAGACCCTGGACACACGGGGAGTTGAAGGATAGCCAGTACGTGAGATTAAACCAGGGCGGACCGATCTGGACTTGACTATCAGCCCTGCTAAGTCGAGGGTTACTGAACTACAACTGTGGCAGCTACCAGCGCCCACTAGAGGGACCAGCAGCGTGACCAACTTACACAATCGTACAGAAACGTTTACGTGCATCGCTTTTGTGGTACGTCTTGTATCATAACATATTCTGTAAATGTATACCCTGCGTTTCGAGTGGCCTGCCTGTCAGCGTTGCTGTGGCTCCAGCGGAAAAGGAATTTTTGGATTTGAAACTTTCAAGCTTGTCTGTGTTCCGCCCTTTTCCAAAATTTCTTCTCTCCGTACCCTCTCTCTCGTCGTCCCCGCCCCTTCGCTCTTTGCGAGCGACCCAAGAAACAGGACGACTGTCCTACCCTTCGCAATTCGACAAGATGTGAAAGTCGCACGGCGATAATATAAAGCAACGACACAACCAAATATTTTCACCCCTGTCTATGGCCTAAAGAATAATTCTTCGCGCAACTGCATTTACCAGTATTGCCATTATTGGACCTCGCTAAAGACTCTTTCCGGCACCGCTATAACAATGGCGACCGCCCCGAAAATAAAGCTATGCAAGGTCAATAGGGTATTAAGTGCCACCTCCGCTGCTGTTGCTGTTATAGGTATTCACCTGCATACTGATCGCAATAGCCGTTGTACTCGAGTAGTGTGTCAGCCACGTTCCGTAACGGAACATGGGACGGTCGACCAAACAGAAGAACATGAGACGTCGAGAATAGGGCAAAGCGGGTCGCACCCGCGGCAAACACATGACCGCGGAAACGCAGACAACACACGAGCAAGGAAACGAATGTATGTGACCATAACGTTGATCAGGCGGTAATCGTTGATCCGCTACAGCCGTTACTACCTGACGGCGTTTTAATAGAGGCATGATACCGCGTTGATACGTTGTTACACACTAACACCAACATAAGCAGCGAAATCAGTAAAAGAAGAAGCGTTATAACTGAAGTCAGATATTAAGCTTAGGTCGCGTATGCTTCGTTTTTGTCCTTTTTTTACTCTCTTTTTTTCTTTTTTCCCTCGATCCACTCTCTACATACGTTTTCGTTCTGGAGCGCGTTAGGAGCGATTTAAGTATGTGGAGCAGTGGAGACTGCAGCCAACATTGATTGCAGTGACAACACGGACGTAGCGGCAGAAAAAGACGACAAAGGAGCAGAAAAAACCAAATGACGCTAGAAAGTGTAAAGAAAGTGGTCTACCATTTGACAGTTTTACTGGTCCCTTTTCTTTGCGTACCAATGTTGAGTGGCAGCATCAATTATGGAGCTCAAAAAAATTGAAAGCGGGGAAATCTCACCGGTAGAGGAAGGTGCTGGAAACTACTGCGCCGAGGAAGGGCAGAAAATAAAATCTGCATCGAATCATTTTACCGAGCCTACATATAACTAGTGTGGATCGGGTTATAAAAAGACGGCTTGTGATCCGCGGGAGGAGGAATGAGGAGATTCGTGAGGAGATTTCCATTGCTGTAGCTCAGCCCAACAAGCTATTCGCCCCCTGAAATCCATTTGACTTCCAGCTATCGTTCTGACCCCTGCAGGAGAAATCATATCGAACGAGCTAAGTATAAATAGATGAAATAACAGAGAGGTCGTCGTGCTTGCCGGCAGCGGTTATAGCGGTGCCAATTCAGCGGTCCATTGGAGTGTTCATTGACTCAGCTCCGAGTTGGCTGGGGGCTCTTCTGTTCTCACCTTCATGTCTTAACGGGTGAAAATATTCGACAGGCATTGTTAAGCTTTAATTCTTCACATTGCCAGTCGGAGAAGTAACCTGATAAGCTGCTGCAGGGATCGTATGTAATCCGACAAATATGTCAGGGAGGTTACAACAGTGACGCATGTCTTTGTGTAAAAGAGCGGCGTACGCAGCTTAAGCGCTGCTTTTTCGACGGCACATTGTAGAATGCTGGCGTACACAAATCTTTTTATATTCAAATGTCATCTATAGCATTATGCAATACCTTGCTTTAATTACGTAATTGATGTGATATATATGCTCACACCTAAGGTGTACCTGTGTCTTACAAACTATTCGTCTTAATTCTTGTTTTTTTTTTTTTTTTTTTTTTTGCTAGAGCGTATGCTCGCCCAGCAACCACAACTAGCTTGATTTACCTTCAATTTTAGGTTGAGAAATTAAAGGTAGGATGAACAGTTGTTACACATTAAAACGTGTGTGCTAGCAAACAGTTATATTATAAAATCCTCTTGGTACACACGTACGCTGCACTAACTCCTACCAAAATATCTTCGGGCTACGTAACGATGCTTAAATATAGATATATCCACCACGATGCTCAGTAAAGGCAAAGCAAGGTTACTCCTATGAAGCGCATTTACCTCAAAACGATCTCCACCGTTGGTCAATAGTGACAAGCCATGCATACACATGTCTATAAATTTCTCTTTTTCTTTACCCGTAAAGTGTTCATGTCAGCCATTTCCTTCATAATGCCCGCACCCTTCTGTTGTTGTTATATTACCACTTATTTTTGTTAAGCTCTTGATATAACAACGAAAAGAAAAGTATGTTCTGTTTATAGTACCTGTACCTTTTTATACTACCTGTAGGTTAAACCTACAGCATCAGCAGCAGAATAGAATTTTTGCAATTATCTCACGCCTAATCTAAGGTCGAGCGAACGAACCTATGAACATAAGTTCCACTGATGAAGGGCGGGACCAAACGTAATAGACTTTACGGGCAGCGCCGCTAGCAGCTTCCAGTTTTGTTTACGTTCGTGATGTCAAGGGCGGTAAAACCAGTCCAACGACATAAAGGCCAGGGCGGGTGTTTCAGAGCACAGGGCTTTCTACCCTCCCGTTCCATCGTGTTCTATCACAGGCCGGCTAAGAAACGCCAAATTGACCACTGGCCTCGTCCTTCTTCGTGGTTGTCCTATGCCTGTCCATCTCTATTATTGGCTACCGCTGGCTGGCGGACCAAAAAAACCTTCAGAAACTGCAGTCCTGTTTTCACCTGTCTGGCCCCCTTCTATTTGCCCTTGAAAGCTCGTTAACTCAGATACGATTTAAACCATTTTTTTCTTCACCAATAGCAGTGGCAGCAGTAGCGACGGGGGCGGCTGAGGTGCTGGCCGTGGTGATCGTTGTACCAACTGGTGCATTGAACTGAACTTCGAAACTCGATGGCAGGAGACGAAGGGGCAAAAGAAAAAATGTGTACGACGTGGAACGTTCCAGTGAATCAAACCAAGCGAAATTCCGCCCGAGGAGCAAAGAATGTTTTAGTCTAGTTTATTTATGGCGTCGCTGGCTGTGTAAGGGCGAGAGCATTTGTAAAATCCGAATTCTCGTTGATTCTTTGCTCTCGAAGTTTGTTTACCTCATCAAAGTGTGAAAGTAGAGACAGTTTGTTCATTTGTCCGTTTTCGATCTGGAAATTTGTTCGAACTTCGATGGACATAAGGTTGAGTAATCTAATACTGCGACTTGTCGTTTTGCCGGTAGACGCCTAGACGTGAAAGGAACAGCATTGCCAAAAATGACCGAGTAGTTACTTCTTCTGGAAAAGGTGGCAAAGGAGCGGTGATTCAGGACAGTATTAAGTAGGCACAAATTGTTGGAATGGAAAAATCCCTTGGAATATTACCTTGCAATGTAAAATCGCTGGATTCCTTTTGACTTCTGATGTGTTTGACCGACACTTTGAAGAAGGCTTGCTTATCAAAATCGTTTTGCTCATGAAAAATACTAAACGTAATTCGCCAATTTGTATAAGGAATTTTTAACCTGAAGCTGTGATCGACTCGAATATCAGTTACGTTGAATAAGCATGTCCGTAAACAAGGTCCCTTTTAGCGCAAGAAAAAATGCCCTCCAAATACCTTTGAAAGCAGTTTATAAATTAGCGACATATCGTGCCAATTAATATCGAACGCTTTATTTGTATAACATAGTATAGAATGGTCAGAAAATGGAAAAGTTTCCTGCTGTTGGTCCTACTCACTAAACAATTCAGTCAGCGTAATGAGGAAGTGACGTCCAAATACATTCGTTTCCGCATAAGTTATCCGAACGTTATCCAATATCAGTATGAACTTTCTGTGTAGTTCAAAGTTCGTGTTACGGTTATATGTTGCGGACGACAACTGCAGTGACGAAGGACCTTGAGTCCTTTATTCCGGTGCATCTGATAGCCCGGCGTGTGCGTGTTGTGACTTGATAGTTTTTGGCTTCACTCGTCCAAACCATTCTAGATTGCCAGCTTTCATACGTATTTCCGTATCTTTCCTTTTCTTTACTCGTTCCTTGTCGTTCTACTTCTGCTGAGCTGAAGGCACTGTCTTCTCAGCCCAACGGGAAAACGCGAGACCGATTTGTGGAATTCAGATTCGCATGGATGTTCGTTTCACACTGGCCATGAACGTTTCTTACATTTTGCCCTGCGTCGATATCTACTCGAGCCTCACGTTTGTTCCAAGGGAGGAGTTTTTTCCGTTTTTTCATAGAATCTAGTATTATACACTTTCCAGCAGCCAGAACATATTAATCCAAGGAGAAAATAACGAAGGCGTTTTTTTAGTGTCCTTACTACCTCAACGTTTACTGTTTTTTTTATCCGCCATTACAGCTACGAACGCCTACTTTGCCCTGACCTATGCAGCAAGAAATGCTAACGATTTTCACCGTGTACACCAAACGTAATAATGATAGAGTGATAGATGGAACAACCTCTCATCCCCCGCCTCTTTCTCACTAAGGCATGCGTAGTATATTACGTAGTTTTTCCGCTTTTGTTGTTTTTTCCCTTAGCTCTCTTTCTATTCCGCAATCTGCAAATAGTGAGCTACTATTGTTGCGCCGTACGAAACGTTGTTGCCGTGGAGTTTCGCAGAGAAATACGGATAAGGCAAGACTTGAAAAAGAATAGGACTCGGTATCGCTACAAGGGAACAGATAAAGATAATTGAGCCTAGTAGGAACAAGCTCTCTTAGATACGTCTGTACATGAAGTAGATGAGCACACGTAAAACAACAGAGCAAACATGGGCATCGAAGATAGAGAGAAATAGAAAAGCCTAATGACTGAAACGGAGAAGCCAAGCGACGCTCATCGGGTGCTAGTTTGTCTTACTTCTGCCCCCCATGAAGCGCAAGCGTAGCGTGAAAGTAGCGCACGTAAGTGTACGTCGAGTGAAAATCATATGTGTATTATGTTTAAGCTTCTGGAAACAAGTAATATAAGAGGAATAGAACTCTATCAGTACATCATAGAATCGGAATTTTTTGCGTAGTCCATTGTAAAACGTTTAGTAACAATCAATCTCCTATTAGAAGCTGAACGAATACGTAGTGAATATCGCGATACTAATCAAGAAGGCTGAATGTTATTCTCATTTGGTATCAGAGAGTCTAGCAGAAAATTTCATTAACTAGTCTCTACGAAGTAAACAATTGCCATGTTCTTCTATGTATTCATGAGTAATTAAATGTATGGCCATAACCTTTGTGAATTTAGTCCATAATTACCATCGCCTAATTGAATGGCCCTTTGGTCTACTTCGCCTTAATCGACTGCTCTTAACAACTGTACGAACCCATAGAATAATGGAAGAAGACGAACGGCTCTGGCGAACCGGTCAACACCGGGCCGTAGAAGTAAATATTCTATTTGTTACGTATCCCGTAGAGTTAACAATATGCATTGGAAAACTACAGAGTAACTACGACACCGTATTACCTGATTAACTTAAGCTATTATGGAAATATGGACAGACCTAGATTTTTTGGCTCGCTTTTGTTTGGCGTATAGAAGACGCTTTTTCTTCCAGGTGCTTATCTCGAGTAGTAATTTATGAACAACACGAAAATCGTAAGCTCTCATAGACATGTACTAAAATAATAAATGATGCCTGAGCTTTTACATGAGGAAAGCAAGCTCAGGTACCTTTTAATGTTCTGTTAAAGATCTCGTGTTGTAAGCAGCGCGGGGCAGAGGCGATGAGAGAGTAGTTGAAACAGGAAACTAAGCCAGGCAACCTCCACCCCCAACTTATGGTAATCGTTAATTCACGCTGTTACCGCCAACGGAATCGTCCCAGATTTAGCAAAAGCTGGGAGCGTACAACAAAAACATCAGTAACAATCATAGGGAAGCGGTGGATATCTGTGCCGTATTTATCCCAACCAGCGTAAGCAAAGGCGTTCCTAACAGAATCATACCTTTTTCAAGCTTTTTTTTTCTTTTATTCCAGCATCTTTTCTAAGAATTCTTCAGCTGGAAAGGAGGGAGCTGTGAAACAGAGTAAGAAGACGTATTTAATTTGGAGGCCTTCTACCGAACTGGCGCAATGACAGCAGCAGCATGGTAAGCTGCCATTGCTGTTATAACCCCTGGGAGCGTGGTCCGGGTTTATTAGAAAGTTTTTCGAGGGTCCAACAGGGAGCGAGCCAATGACCTAACAGGACAGTTGAAGACATGCGGTATATCTGACTGGAAAGAAAAGAATTAAATATTTGAATATTCCTGTCAAATATTCTGAATTGAATCGAACCCCTTGAGAGGGTATCTATGCCTCTGACCTCCCCACCGGTGTGCGTAGCTTCTCGTTATCTAGTAGCCCGAACCTATGTTTACGGACGTGTGTCGATGTATTCTAGTCCTTAGCGTTTTCAATCGGCATGAGCATCATAACTTTACTACGCACTTATCCTTGTCGCGCAAAAACTCACTCCACTAGAGTTGCACGGAGAAGAAGGCACGAAATCCGCGGGTTTGAGCAAGAACGAGACGCGCCAATCGCATGCATAATTACTGGGTCTGCGAACAGTACATTGTCGTGCTTGTCGTCACCAGCAGCAACGATTTTATCGTTAACCAATAGGGAAGCTAGAGTAGATTCAATATTACAATCAATATTACCATTAGCATCAACATCTTCATCCCTAGCCTCGTCGATCGAATTAGAGCTGTCCATAGCGGAGTCCTCGCCGCTAAAGGCACAAAGTTAGCAACTACAGTCGCAAAAGAAAGAAGCCCTTTTCGTTCAAGTTGTGGCTAGCTGAGAATCAGGCACGGTCTTTCTATCGTTGTTACAGGTAAAAAGAGGCGCCAGCGTTCCCGATTCGTTTGTTATATTTGCCTGTTACCTTTTATCCTAATGCATATTACGTTGGTGTGCGTTATTGCTACGCTCCACATATTGATCGCTTGATCGTTCAGCGACGGCGCTCTTAGCCAATTCCGTCAATAATTGTTCAATGCGCCCTTATTGCCATCTTGGTAAGGCTTTCCCTTTTAGATTTTTTTCGGTGGCTTTACGAGCGCGGGGTCAGTCTTTATTATCGGCCCGTACTGTCGTCAGCCACTTTTGTATGCTCCTTTGGTCAGCAGCAAAGCGCACAAAGCGAATGCAGTTTAATGTCCATATTTAAACTAAACACAGTAATAAAGAACTGCGGCTTGAAGAAACAGAAGCCTTGAAGTTTTTTTTTTTTTATAAACATCGTTCTTTCTTCTTCTCTGTAATTCACAAATGTCCTTATAATAATCTAACTTGGCCCGGATATCGCTCAAATCATCATAATACATTGTCGCTGTGAAGTGTCACTGTTTCTTGTCTTTAGACAAAATAAGGCAAGGAATGTGGCCTTTTGCCTGATCGGTCAGAATCGTTGGGAAGTACAATCTGTCACGTTGATTAAACATCTAGACAATGCCGTACGTAGTACGTCGGTAGACTTGCTTATTCCGCCATGAAGCTCTTTAGAACACATGCTGACTGCTTCCGGCACTGCAGTTAGCCTCGAAATATCTAAACGTTTCGGATTTTACATCCAGCACCACTGTTAAACATTCCATCAATCGGCCAAATCAAAATTGTCAGAAAAATAGGCTACTATATAGCTTCGAGATATCCACTTCAAGTATAGGTACTCCGAGCAGCTTTACTGACAGAAACCATGCTGCTAATGAAAACTCAAGCCTCCAATATTTTAGGATTCGAGAAGTGCAGAATTTTAGAAGCTCGAGTTGGAACAGGGACGGATCAATACATTTCTCTCTACCTGCTAGAATCTCAAATGGCTAGAATCGGACGCAATAACGTATTCGCCCAAAAGAAAAGCGTACCTTATAGTTTGGATCACGAAGGGCCTTTCCTTTAATTGCGGACAACGAAAACATTTGAAATAAATAATTCTACCTGGTTTTTACTGCCAGTAGATGCGACGCAGCAAGCTAGCCTAAGGATAGCAAAATAGTAACTAATAATTGGTTTTTAAGCTCCAATTAGGCTAACACATCTCAACGCTGGCAACGCGTCTTCTTCCTAAACTGAAGAACGCGTAATGAAGTAGTTCGGCCTTAAGATCGGATGTAGATGTACTTTGTTTCCTGCTAGTAGGAAGCCAGCCGTCTGAATTAACTACAAGTTCCTTTTATGGTACCAACAGTGCCGTCCGTATTGACTTAATTTCTAGCCACTTTCCATTTAGAATAAGGTAATATTCCATTCACTACTAAATTCATAGTAATTGAACGGCAGCATCAAGGGCAGGAAAAAATCGTTGTAGAAACTTCTCGTGTTAAGTAATTTGCTTACCATCAATATATCAACAATTTTATATTGAATGAGCCAATAACATATGCTACACACAAACGGTTTGCCACAAACACATTCGAAAGGCTACTGAATTAATGAAAGAACAAAATTAAAAGCTCTCTATATGTGGATGTATATATGCAGAAAGGTTTATTTATTATTGTTATTATCTGTTAATTTTTTCGCACAAACACAGTGGCTTCCATTTAAGCGAGTGGGAAGAGAAAGGAAGAAATAATTGAGGTGAACTTATTCATATCTTAAATTCAAACGAGCTAGAAACATAGATAGAATCAATATAAAGGTACATGTGTAGCCTAAGTTCCCTGCAAATTCTATCACACCTTTCTAAAGATCAAAATAAGAGTAAAGTGTTACCTACACTATATATTAGTAACTCATAGGCAGCTACATTATATAATGTAGCATTTGTTTTTTGCCGCTTGACTAAACGCTGCAAATATGCACTGAATATGTTGTTTAGGCAGAAATCCTCAGATACAAGTATTCGTCTGAATCGAATCCTAGCATAGAATGAAGTTGCTCTGAAAACATTTGCTTTAACGAACAGCTCATTGTCACGCTACCACAGCCTACAACTTCTTCTCCATGTGTTCCCTTTCTTATTAGCTTCTGGTTTTCACCGAAACACTTAATGGTGCAGGCAATGGCACGGCCATGCTTTGTCACTCTTTCCCACATTTCTTCTTAACGTCCAATGCACCGAGTACGTCTTACGCAACAAAGTATAACCTATCGTGAAAGCAACGACGAGTTTATTCCATCGATATAAAATGCCCCAGACCTGTCTGTTGTTTGCCTTCAATGTATTTTGAAGCCCCTACACTTCTCTTGGTAATATCGCAGAGCTTGTCGGAAGCACAACCGGACCGTATCGGACCACCAAGAAATGAGAACGTCACGGAGTAGGACAGACTGCATCGAACAGACACCTGTTGCGTCTGGACACGACGGCGTCTGTGACGAAAAAGGTGTCTCGTCTGTTAGAGTGAATCTGAAACGCGTATATGCTAATAACGAAGCGAAAGATCGTTACAATGCGATGTATCGCCGAAGTGGATCGACGTGGGGGTGTTGAGAAGCTGGGACACGGCCTCCACGATCACGCGTGGGAACGCAGGTGGCTTCACCGCTCAATAAATAATTCTGCTCTTGTTGTTCATGTTAGCGAGCGACATAATCAGGAAGGACGATATCCGTACGCAAGTAAAGTAAAGAAGCCCTTAGGGAAACACCTGGAAACGGATTCGTATAAGGTGTAACGCCGTCAAGACAAGACTGCGGTTGGTGATGTGAAAAGATACCCGTCTCACATATAGCAGTAACGCCAACAAATGTTGTGGGATGTGTGTTTCAATGATCATTCATCACTAATATATTACTTCTCAATGTGCTACTCAAACAATATGATTATATGTACCACGTTATTGCGATACAATGTAATATACATTGTAGAAATGCGAGCACGATGGAGCAGTCCTTCTCACTCGTCGTTTACCGTTCAGAGGCTTGTAGCTGATAAAATTACTTTCAGTTTCACAGCAGTTATTACCGAAATCACAATTCTCTAATCACTTCAGGTAGACGTTTTCATAAAAGTCATTATTACCACTGGCAATCGAAAGACTTCTCTAGCGCATCTTCTATATTGATAGAGCTTGTAATTGGGGAAAATGGTAACGACATTTTGACAATACCTTGGTAACGAGGTGTAAATAGCTTGGCAGAATTGGTGCCGTAGAACAGACGAACAGCGGCAGATACAGGCGTATATCTGCAGGCACACGCATCTCGAACCCTATTGTCCGATATCGCCGACAAAGTATAGCTGCCAATCAAAACTAGGCTCGTTTTTCTTAGGCCGGTCTGCCTTTTTCGCTGCGGGTCCATTTTTACGAAAATGCGGGCATTGCACATTTTTTGCGACTTACTCGTAAGAGAATAACGCGATTTCTTTAGATGGCCAGTATCATCAAAGATACATACGCCTACATAGCTTCACTTGTTTGAAGGCAGATGTCAGTGCGGATAACACCAGCTTAACGAACTAAATATCCAAAAATATGTCTGCTCGCGCAGACTCGTACCGTGTTGTGGAATATGACGGTTAGCTTGATGTACGCGTTACAAATGAGTAAAACAGTTGTTACGAAATTAACAAATATATCTATTTACTTTAGGAAATGATTAATTAGCCTACGACGCACGTCTTAAAGGTAAAAACACATAACGGAATTGTTGCCAACTGTGATATTTTTTTTCGAAACGTAAATAGAAACAGCCCTTCGGAACAAAGCGTGAGCTTCACTTCGGTACGGTCCACAGCAATGTTTAACGATGATCTATAGTAATAGTAATCTAATTAATCTAGTCGAATAGCTGGCCTTATAATAATGATAATAATAATAATAAACGGGAGAAGAATAAATTGATTCTACAGGCGTGGCCGGACGACTCAACAAATCGACTTTCGGTGTGTTTAGTTTCGAAGAAAATTCAGTCCCTATTCTTCTCTTTCCCAGTCGGTCATTTGCATATCCACATGTATGATCGATATTTACTAATTGGCATCAATGGTACAACACACAACAAACCGGCAGCCATGTTGTAGTCTGCAAACGTCCGTCCCAAGTCTACAGCTCCGTCGCTGTTCCGATCCCGTCATGAAATTACATGAACGAGAATCCGTAATGCAAATGTGCCTATCCACACCTGAAACCCTCGGACACCTAATGCGTCAACATTCCGACAGGGTCGCTTGGACCAATATCCACTTGATTTCACCTTTCGATAGATGTGGCATAGTCCAGCATTAGACTCTATCATGAGTCGATGTCGATGAACCTCGTCCGTCACCCAAACTGCTCGTCGGCTGTCCTGCGGTGGGCACTAGATTTGTGTGTTATTCTAGCGATGGTTGTGTAGGTGACACTTCATTCAATTTCTGTCCCATTGCGGTTCATCAGTGGTACAAATAGATATCTCCTTCATCAACTGCTAATCCATACACTGACGTGCATAATTTTACCCCTCATTCTGCCGGCGTTCGTTCAAACCGGCAGTTCGACCATTTTCTCTACGAAAACAGTTTTACCAACGCACTCGCTCGCGTTATTTAAATAAACTTTCGCACTCGAACTTGAATTTCATTGTCATGTTTCGTTCTTCTTTTTATGTTACCTCGTTCTTTCTCGATCATTGGTACTACGCCGAATCACACAAACAGAGTGATAGTAGCAGCGTCCTGCAATATTACTCCAAGGATTCGAGCTATCTCTATCTCCAGACAAAAGGATCACCAGGCCAACCTGATCTCCTTGACAATGCTCATTTCTTTTTTTCTCCCTTATCGTCATATCTCTTCATTATTTACTACTATCCCAGATCTACCTTTATTCTATGACCTACGTACATTAATTAATTCGTTCATTCAGACAGGTCCATTTCTGCTGGCGCAAATGCTTTCGACCTGTACCTCTACGGCTCAAAAGACGCGGTAATGCGTTTGTTTCCTCGTTTTTCCTTTTGTCCCTAGGCAAATAGCGAGAGGGAGGTCTATCAAGTTTCATCTTCATGCTACCGGCCGCCGGCGCGTCGCCTTCCCCTTTTCCACGAAACCTGCCCCAAGATGGCGAGAACTCGGGCAACGCCAAGCACGCTACCACTTACTGGCTATTTATTATGTAATTGCAGAGGTGTGAACTGTCGTCTGAATGCAAGCACTAGTATCGGAACAGCCAATGTGTTGGCATTTATTATCCGACGGACTCATGGTGCTGCCATTGACGTTGGCAGAGATGTCCATGCGTATCGCTTAATACTAATATGTGTCGGATTTCGTTAGTGTGTGTCACAATTCACTCTCGAGCCAAAAGAACTAGATGGTGTGGCGATCCCTATGGACTCACTCATCCCCTGCATTTATCGCTTGGATTCTTGTATCGTATTTTCCGACTACCACTGACTAAAGCCGTCATTATCTCTGCTTTGTTTGCGCACGAGCACCTCGATGACAAAACTCATACTCGTAGTTGTTCAAACCAATGTCAACCGACGGTCTGGCCTTAATGGTACCAACAGCGGTGATGATGATGTAGTTGATGAGGGTTTAATTTGTCTTCGATGGAGGACGACGTTCCGGTTGCTTTCGTTCTGATGCTGCCGCTATGGCTTCTGCTATCGCAACTGCTGCTGCCATCAAAAAGTCTCTTTTGACTTTTATAACCGTGGCAGAAGATATACGGAAAAACAGCAGGCCAACAGCGGTTACTGAAGCACGAACGCTGAACAACGAGCGGATCTAGCAACGAAGCAAACAATCAAGCGATGGAAAGTTAGTACGTCACCGCCCCCTGGTCCTCTCTATTGCTGCTGCCAAAAATCTCGCTCAAGGGGGTGCGACGAGGTTACGGCAAAGACAGCAACCGCAATAACAATGCAGTATAGCGAAAACCGAGATAGTCAATCCTGCCGACTATTAACCGATCGGCGGCTCAGATACTGAACACTACGAGACGCAACGATGCCGTATACAGTTGTACGACCGGAAGAAAATCGAAGCTTCATGCAATAGAAAAACGAACGACCGGAAGAAGTCGTCAACCACATTCGCCGCTGTGGTGGCGACAACGACGCCGAGACATGACCGCGTAGCAGATCTATATATAAGACGCAGCATACCCTTTTCTCAAGAGTAGTAGTCATTCTGGTTAGTAAAATTTTTTCCGTTTGAACGAACATTTCGTGGCCGAACCGAATGGGCTGACCGAGACGGATTAAAGCTCATTCTTCTACTTTACTTGCAAAGACAAAGACGCAATTAATGGACTGCCAGCGAGGACGCGCCACCATCGCGACAGAAAAAGAAGATAATTTGAAGGGTAAACCACTTACTTGTGTGAGCTGCTAATGCTCGAAGTCCTACTGCTGGAGAATAACACACTCAAGTGGCGATTTCTGACAACGGCACCGAAAAATACCAGCAACCGCAACAGCGATGGCGAGGAACATAACTGGTTCATAGAAATACATCATTCACAGAGCTGTTTATCATAAGCTCTGACACTGCGTATAGCCAGGCTAATGGCGATGCTACAACAAGGTTGCCAATGTCACAGGCCAGCGGCAGGCTTAGAGGAGACCGTAGCTGCGATCACAGTGACATGGAACCCTGCTTAAACCCTACAAATTGTTCGCTAAACTATGGACTCTTTTCAATCGCTATCATCGTGAACGGCGCACGGGTGGCTGATTCTGGTCCCTAACGGTTGTTTCCAGCAAATAAAACTTCACGAATAAACGCCTTCTCAGCCCACCCTTGTGGACCTTTCGTTTTGAGGTTATGACTAGTATACTTCTGCTGGTGATCTACTTGTGATGCCCCAGAGCCGTAGTAACAATAGCTGGCTCTGTGTTTCGCGGTTCGGAGTTTGCGTTCGAAAGTGACCGACCAATAGGAGAAATTTATGGTCCACTTATTTTACTTTCAGTCTGTCGGGAGATGGCAGAAGCGTATCGCGTGGTTAGGCATATCTTTGACAAACATGCATATATTCACATAAAAATGCAGCGTAAAACTGTCGGTCGCGTCGTACCGTGCCATAGGTACAGCGTTTCGGCGCGCATTACTGCAGCGTCAATGAGGCTCTTTTCGTCTTCGGTTGGTCGCCTGTGATCGTCAACTAGCTGCAAGGACATTCATCACTCGGAATAGCTTTTGATTTTTACTATGACCCTAGCAGATCTAGCATAAATGGCACCTCCCTAAACTGTTTACTCGTTTCCACTAAAATGCATGGGCATTAATAGAGATTCACAGAGCTAGCCACATTCGCGTATAGGCATTTAACCCCAGCGTTGGGCACGATTCTCTTTGTTTCCTGGTCATTCAATATCCGCGGTCGTTCGCCAAGTCAAGCAGCACGAGGTCGAAATCGTGTATACGTACGAGATATCGATACGAAATCGCGTGCAGAGCCTGCACAGATAAAAGAAGAAAGCAGACGTCGGGGAGAAGATAAGGCATAGAGAGGAAACTAGGTTTGGATTTCGGACTTAGTTTTATACTCGGTTAGCATCCGGATATTGTGAAGTTAACCAGCCTGCTCGCCGCGGCTTCGCTTCTATTGTCATACATACTAAAAATAATCGGAGCACTAATTTATTCATCCATTGAGAATTACTTTTATTGGTCAGTATTTAATCGACAGAACTTTGCTAGTGCGCAGCGGGTCTCGTTATAAGCCGCTGGATATTTTCCCTTGTGTAGCCCTTATGGCAGGACCTATCTATAGTTGCCTTATAGGACTAAAGTGCATAGTTGAATTCCGGTGAAAAAGCCACTTGAGGAGCTATCTGTAGAGCCTAATACGTAGTATAAGCTAAAATGAGCGCTTCATAAAAGAACTAAAATCCATACAAAATCAGGATAGTAAGATCCTTTTCTGAAATCACAGTATTTCGCTTCTTACGACTAAATTTTTAGTTAAGAAAGCCAAACGTCGCTGGCTTAAACCTCGCCATTGACGTGCATTATACGACAGGTAAGACTGAAACAAAGAAGTAGATTTCAACTGCTAAGCTAGAAATGCGTAATACTATCAAAAACTATGTGTTTTTTTTTTATGAAATACACACCACAGAATATATTTCAACAACTTTCATTTACGCGGCCTGTTTTTGCCTACCCGCATTTAAAGCAGAAAGGAGAAATGAAACAATACTGTTTACAGTGTTACAGACCGGTCTGCAGAGTTATGCCCGCTTAAATCAGGAATCCCATGAACGTCACGCTCCATTTCGCCATTAGACCACGATCAGAAGGGAGCGGTCATTATATCAGTTAACCAGTGTCAACTGCATTATTCTACCACAACACAAATCGCATAGGCACTAAACGACAGCGACATAAAGTACGCTGCTGAAGCACGTCAGTTAATATGTTAGCGAGTTGGGTTTCCAGTTTGGTCCTTCAAGCATCGACATCATCCCCAATTTCACTCCTCTCCTATCCCCAATCGTCCTCTGGAGCAGCCCTTCTTACATCGACTTATCAACGGATTCTGTAATGGTTTTCGGCAAAAAAAGTTGCTTTGCAGAGACAAGTTGAATTTTTCGGCAAGCTGTGCCAAAATTTGCCTTGCGTCAACGATATGACAAATCCAAGATATAATCCAACAGTTCACGCCCTATCGAGCAATCGCTTCTTTGCCGCCAGGAAAAACGTAGCTGAGCAAGGCGACCCAGTCCTACCATGTACGCACTGCAATATCCTGACAACAAAGATTAAGTAGGCTGTAAGTGCTTTTGTATGTTTCATTATACAAGTTTTCATGGCTTCCCGAAATCCTAATTTAGATAGAGAACATGCACGATATTGTCTTTCAGCGTTGGAAAATAGAAAATATCATTTCTGAGTTATTGTGACGATGCCAGGTTAACGAAATATTAACTATTTTGCCTAAATGACTAGCGAAAATAAATTCAAGTCCGATCGCGTCGACTATTTTCGAACCCTCGAGATAGTAATGAATCGAAATTAGACGAAATTTTCAGAGAGAGGGAAACAAATTTTTATATAAACACTGTACGATAACGCTACGTTCTCTGGCGCTAGCTTCGCGCACTCTCGGCCGATCTAGCGGTTAAACGCATATTCGAAGCTATGCTTAGACAGTCCATCTGTCACCTAAATGTTTTCAGCTAAAAGACGTAAACAATGTAGCAACAGCGAATAGAAGGAGACCACGACAGCTGGGCGACATTTGTATGACAACCGCTTTTACGCCGTGTACGCGTCCACAATCACAACTGACATAACTGTAACGTAGTTAAGCTGCATGACGTAATTCATTGTTGGAGAGTACAGGACAGCGATAGAAACTTCTTTCTACATCTGAATGACGCGAAACGTTGAATGAATATAACAAGTCTATTGGCGATACGAGCAGAAGACTGTGCATGAAAATACATTGTCTATTTCGATTTTTGAATTTATAAAGTGCCTTTGTTTGTTATTTGGCACCTATGGTGTCGTCGTTGGCAATCTTTCGGATTTCATATACAGCATATACATGTTTATAGTATAATAATATAGTAATAAAAAAAAACTATTAATAAAAAATAATTTAATAAGATTGCAATAATAAAAAAAATCCCAATCCCCTAAAATTTTAAGTAATGGTGACGTAGCATCAATGATATTCAGCTCTGTAGAGTTTCTAGGAACAGTAAACACCGGTTCGTTCGCAGTTTAATTGCTTACCAAGCCGTAATCGCTATAATTGAGCCCCGCCTGATATATCAAGTATCTTAAAACAGTCTTCGGTTCTAAGTTCCGGGTTTCGTAATACCATACTAAATTATACTTGAATCGACTCATATGCCATGTAAATTATAAATGTATTACATATTAGATATAGGAATACTAGCGCTATCGAAGTAAGTTAATTGTCTATGCGCATATACAACTCTGGTCTCGTTTATCGAAAAACACGAACGAGTCCAAGTGATAAATCCGTACGATTGTTTTATCCTAGTGTCTAATTTTAGTGACTGTGAAGCTATCTACTCGACGGCTCGAATGATGACACTGCCAGAGTGAGAGTTAGTTATTCTTTATGACCGAGTCTTCCGAGTATAAGCTAGCGTACGAATGTGTCAATATACTTCAACTCAGTACAGGAGATTCAACACCATGGATTGTAGTCCGCAAGGAGACTTCAGCCTAGCGCAAACAAAAAAAATAATCATTCAGTACATGATAATACAAAGATAGTTGAAACCCACCACAAACACAGGCTCCAACGCGCATAGTTCATAGAGCATACATGGCGCCATACAGTGTACCATATGTATATCGATTCTACGGTGTTACTTTGATCTAAATCATCGTTATTAATTGATGCGATTATTCGTGATAGAACACAAAATAGAATGTAATCGCACAGATGCTGGTCGTTCGATTTCTTTTTCGGCCTTAGCTAAGGTATTATTAGCAATGGGTCCTTCTATATATGCACACTATTATGCAACCCGCATAAGGACATCCGAAACGGTCTGTTTCTTACGACTACAGGTATCCATCGGCTCTACTGGTCACATGTTACAACGTTATCTGTATCATTGCTCCTTTTTTGTCCTAGAGTGAGTTTCTGCTAGTAGACATTAGTCTACTTCGCTTTTTCACGTACGGAATCGATATGGCTTTGCGTATGGTTGTCAGGGCGTTGCTTATCGGCATCATCGTAAGTAGAACTCCTACATCTACCGTATACCCACTGCGAATTCGAGGGACGGGGAAGTGAGCCGCGACACTCGCTACATTCCTCACAAGACAATAGGGCGCAACCAGACGTTTGCTTCCAGCTCAAGTCTATCATTGCGCTGGCATTCTGACTTTGCCTTCCGTCCTGTATCCATACTCGTGTCCCGGCTGTTTTCTCTGAGGGGCCAGTCTTGTGGAGTCGACAGCGCACATCGCTTACGATAGGTGGCCTGTGTTGCATATGCTTGTATAGCAGAAATAATTCTGTCTACGATTCTAGGTCATCTGCCTTTCACCCGCTCTGCGATTCGTTTATGTTCCTGCGTACGCCCCTTTGGCAGGAACTGCCTCTGGTAGGAACAGTCTTCATACCGAAGCAGGTAAGTGTCGTCAACGTCAACATCATCACCTCTATTATTCTAATGCGAACGGCCTCAGCTCATAAAGCTTCTACTTCTCCTGCTGCTGGGAACAAATGGACGAAGGCGCAGGATAACGCGTACGGGTCAGGTGACGCATGGGACGCATACACACAGATAGACACGCAGCAATCAGCCGCCATAGTCACCCTACTACACAGCAAGATACTATCCACACGAACAATATTTCGCAACGGTTTGTTCTCCGTAGTGAACGCACGTGAGTAGCGGCAACAGTGGCACGGCTGGTGGCGACGAGCCTTATCACATAAATAGAATACATAAATGGATACGAACAGACACAGGGAAATGGATGTGTCCTCCCCTCTTGATGATACATAGCATCATCAGGAGAACAGAAGGCCCAACATAGATGGGCAGAACAGGGCTTTCGCATTCTCTCTATTCGTTTGTCCGCTCGTTTCGTCACCCAGTCGGTCGGCCGGTCGCTTGCAACTGACGACTAGATTATCGTCTAAGTAGCAAGCCTCGACAAAGCATGCTATACGAGTGCACTACCAGATAAAGCCCAGGCGTTGCTGATGGGAATAGCGGACGCAGGAAATATAATAATAGTAATAATAATAATAACGCTTGTGTAAGAAGTGCGGACAAAAGAAAGAAGGGAAAAGGGAGAGGGCACCGAAAGGCAACGAACTGGCAGACAGTAGGTCCCTTCGCAGCAGGGAGGACCTTGCCTCCTCTCGGGCAACCTGGTACTCTGCCGCCCCCAGCGCTGCCAGAAGGCTAAATCTATCTGACCGTGTCAGACGTTGCATATTCAATATCAGTAACAACAATGTTGGCAATGATGTCAACAAACCAAGATGCTTCGGTATGTTATCACCTAGTTTCGAAATTTGACAACTTCTTCGTTTTCCTCCGAACGGGTTATCACTGTGCCATTGTGGAGATGTCATGTGCCGCCTGCGTGTGCAGATTTTTATGCCTATGTATGCGCTCCTTTGTGCTGCCAACGTATGGAAACCGGTTAGAAGATGTGAAACAAGATTGACGTACATAAAAGGCTTTCCGCTTCGGTAAATAGCCGACTGAACTGTTGCGACATATTCGTTTTTCCAAAATATTACTTGTGAAGTCTTTGCAAAAACAAATAAGCATTCAGCAATCGATTGATTTCGTTGAGATTTATGAAGTTCGGGCACAGACAGTCGATTTGCTCAAATCCGTAGTTCAGAGGTGACATCGTTCTCAAGGGAACCGATTTAACATAATTAAAAAATAGACCTAATTAACAGACTTAACTGAAAAAGTAGAAGTGTGTTGAGCCTTCGATTTTTCGCAAATTATAGGCGGTCAGCTTATGTGTAATTATGGAACAAAATCACCAATTTCCGAAAGTTTTAGGCTCATAACAAGGCGAAACGAATAGTGTAAAAAAAGTGACTGGCAGGCAGGTTGGTTCCAGGCTTTTTTTAAAAACTTCTATGTTTTAATAATTGCACTGGCCTCGATGTATGCGTTGGTTGCTGTGACAAACTTTCTCGTATTTGGAGATTATACAAGCTAATGTTTGTCTGTGCGAACTAATAATATGAGATGGGTAGTAAGCTTCAGATGGGCAGCGCAATCAATTAGTTAAGAACGGCTTAACGTACCGCTCGAAACTGCATAGATTTGTATTGCGGCTAAATGTCTTGCTCTATTAATAAATGTTCAGTACTAAGGCGCTGGACGAGACCTAAATGGGGGTTGTTGTCATTATTAATTAAGGCGTATTTAAATCTGGCATTTTACATTGAGCTAGTAACAAGTACCTATGTTTGTCGTACGATGCCTGCCTCGGTCCACCGTTGTGCCCCAGATTATCTCGCGTCGAACGCATTGTGCGGATGTAACAACGATAAAACGCAAAGACGTGAAAGATCTCGGCATATTTCAGATCACAATTCGGATTGATCTCTAGTTTGCACTTAATAAATTCGTAGCCCAAGAATGATAACATAATTAATAATTTTGGTTCATATTAGTTTGATTGGCCCGAACTCGCTTACGTTTCTTGAGAGATTCGTGGCATAACATTTTATCTTTCAATAAACAAGTTACATATCGTAATACCTAGGTTACATTAGGACACGTTACATTAGGTCCGATGATTACATGGCATCCAGTTTTGATATATATATACGGAAGATATGTATTGGCTTTTGTAACATGACGGCTCGCGTAAGATTTTTCGTTGAAATTCAGCCGTGCATAGCTTTAATATTCAGCTATAACATTTGTTTTTATATACTATAGTAGAGTCTGATTGGACCAATTCAGTTGACCCAGACAAAGCCATTAAAGGATCCTAGCAACGGTTATTTCAAGATGAAATTGCCATTATTGCTACTGTTATTTTGGTGACAGCCCGCCTAAGTTAATCAAAAATTCTATCTTTGTCGACATGACGGCCATTCGTTTGGTTTAAAAGAGATCTACGGTCTGTGCTTCGAGCACCACCAATGCATAGAGCCGTATGTTGTATGTTACATTCTGTCTTTGACTAAAAATAACCTTTAACCAGAAACGAGAATTCTCTCTAATCGACCAAAGAGTTCAAGAGAATACACCTTTTCGGGACAAAGGCCAACAAGTTAGCAACCTATGAATAATTCGCGTTTGCGTGTTTCTATGAGTGGTGTACTTCGTTTAATACAGCAGCTTGCGGGTAAGTCGCGCGTTCCAACTTAAACGAAACATTTTTCTCAGTATATCCACAACAACGAGAAAATAAGGCTAACCTGGAAAGACACATACAGAGGTTGCATAGCTACGATGCCCAGCGCGCACTTTACGGCTTTAGTTCAAAGGGACTCAAGACCAGGAAGTTGTGAAGTGCTCCGGGCATTTTAAAATTTACCAATTATAAGCATGCAGGCGTAACCAAGTCTGGATTGTTAATATATAATAATAATAATAGTAATGATCATAATACTAGAAGTGGTTTTTACCTAATTCTCTTCGTCATTGTACAATATGTAAATTCTAAAAAATGGTTGATTTTATTATTGAATCACACATGGCTAGTGTCACTGCCCCTTCGAGTGTCTATTATAATACCCCTAATTTTTCAGTATATATCAAAATTATTGAAAATGACAGAAAAACACATATAACAAGCGAATGCAGAACCTTCTACATTCAATAGGATAGCTAGTCTTGCTCTTCAACTCTTCCTATTGCGTGTAACTGGACGCGAATAGTATACGGGGTATATAAGCTTGCATTATTTCTTTTGTTGTTAGCTGGTATTTGAAAAGCGGCCGCCTCCTATCCGGACGATCGCGCCGGTAAAGGCGCATGAATAAGTAAACGACGTCGAGCTGCTGGCTTCGTTTCAAGAACCCTTAACCGGTGAACTTTTTTTAGTGAAATTTAACAACGTTAACGGACCGCTACAGCAATGGTACATCGGGGGCATAGTCTGCCATCGACGCAAGCGCTGCAGCTGCCGTAAATCCCATTTACGTGAAGGAGCCACTCACTTTCGACCTATTGCAAAGCTACATTGGTTATGTTGTTGCAAAATTGTATCCCTTTATTCAAAAATGTTTTAACGAGGACGAGTAGGCCACAGTATTATTGTACCAGCCAGGCCAGCTGCTGCACTAGAAGCTGACTATTGAGTACGGGTTAAACTTGCCTAAGCTTGCAATACATGGAGGCAAGCTGCGAAATAATATTCGCTAACTCAATGTAACTTGGTGTCTTTATCGGACATCGTCATTGAATATACCATATAGTAATAGGAACGTACAATAAGGTGTCACGCGGGTGTGAGAAGCTGGAGAAATGGACGACCAAAGCTAAATAAGAGAACAAATTTGATGGAAAACAGTACGTGATACGCAGAGTTGCACAGCATTTACTGACCACTGCTAGTATGGAAGTATTGGTATTTGGAAATTCAACAGAAGCCTATTGGAGAAACGCATTAGGGTAATTTACATTGAAACGGTAGGAAGGCGGGTCCGTCAAGACACCGTATTCGAATGCCGACCGGCCCAGCCAGCAACCTGAGCTGTGGAACACTCATATATATAATCATGTCATCTTGCGCACAGTGTATCATACCGGCTTTGATAGATGTCGGTGTGAAGATTTTTCTGTTTTTACCCTGGTATACAGCGTACCTTAGCAGGGCGATACACTTACCTGAAATATAGTAAACATCACTTGTGTATGAGCCTCATTAATGTATACGTTTAACTGTTAGGCAACTTAAGAAATACGGTCTTACAGTGTCTGTCATATTTATCGTCAACAAATATTTTGAAAAAGTGACAAAATTAGCGTATGGAAGACGTAAACTGACAATCGTAATTAAAACAAGCTAATTCTGACTCGCGTTTAACTTATTGTTGTCAGTTCACTGATACTTTTTAGTTTGGCTGAAAGCCACAACCATAGCGACAGTTTGTATATGTGGGTAGCCCTTCCTATTGCCATGTGACCCGATTGGCCCTGCCATCACGGCTTTGCTACTTCCTGTACGTTTCAATACAACCCTCAACTTAGCCCGATAGACGCAACTAGATGCCAGACAGAGATGTGGACATCGTATGGGACGCGGGACTTATGACGCGGTCTATATTCTGGATTCAGCAAGATGTCGCTTCATGAACAGCCTGGTCTTAAGGATCATCTGCAACTTCTGCCGGTCCGGTAAATATTAGCCTGCTAATAGACTGACGTGTTCGTTAAATCGGAAAATTCTAACACGGCCAAAACCAACTGTAGCTTTGAGTAAACACCTGCCACAAGAATAGGGGATGCAGATTACGGACGCTAAGATATAATTGATCGTTCAGCCAGTTAGTGTAAAATAGAGAGACCTTATTCATATCCTGTGATTCTTATCTTAAGTATTTCATAATTTGCTTTCTTGGAAATCAAATAATACTTAGTACTCTTAGCGAGGTCACTATTGGGGGTGGAAAAAAATCACAGCAATCCCGGTAATAAACGTTGAACGATCTAAACGAGCCCGTCAGTTTCGCAGTAAACACCACTGGAGTTAGGAAAAGATAGCAGTTTTCAAAATACACTTAGGGTCTCAAACTTCACATGAGCAACAGTAACAACAACCTGTTTTCGTCATTCTATTGAAGGATTTCCACGAACCCAGTCGGCCCTATAACCTGCTGGCCTTATACTGTACGATAACGAATATCCACGAATCGACCTGACACGAACTTTTTCCTAAGGATAAAAGGATATTTAACGACAAATGTCTGCTAGTTATTTTTACGAATCTAATTAATCTTACTATAGTTCGTTGACGTTGATATTTCCGTTTAGCCTTGACGAGTACGTAGGGGAAAGTAAGTTTGTTGGTTCGCTGGGTCATATCGGTAGTCACATATAGTTATGAAACCAGCTTTTGAAAATCATCTTAATGGTTGTTTGCTCATTGATTATTTGCTAACTGCCAATTAATTCTAATTAGATCGAACTATATCCTATAATTGTCGTATGTTATCTAGCTGGCGCCTTTGCCAAAAGCTCTGGTCGTGTTGAAGGGACAAACGGATCTCTTAGCCGATGGCATCGTAAGCAGTCTAACGGCTAACCGATAGTCATGGTTGTATTGGCATTGCGACACGTTCCTTTTTGTTTCCGCCGCCAAGGTTTGACTTTACCCTCGATAAACTTGGTAAATGAATGCGATTTGTTTATGTGAGGCTACCTGTGAAACTGATGGCGTCGTGCTCTGTTGTTAACACAGACAAAATCATACGACGCTGTTCCCATGGGACTTGATGAAGAGTCATCCATCGCTGTAGTGATGAAGATATGAAACCTCGAAGACAACGGGCACAAATCATCTGTCGTTACACGAGTCGCCTAGTTCGAAAGTTACTGCTATTTAATGGATAACAGGAGTTCGTTGTGGAATATATTTTGCGCGAACTCGCCTTTAATTTCCGGCCTGAGTTCGAATTTGCCAATGAAATGGCGATGGGCAAACAATGCAAGGCAGAAGAACCAACGAAAATAAGCCAAGCTTTCCCGCCCCATGCTTTCGGGTTGTGATGCTTTTTCAAAAGATCCTTTCTTCTCTAGAGCTATTACAACATTCTTTTGCAAAGGATGGGTTTGGAATAAGTATTTAGGGTGTAAGCCATTGCGGTCGCTTATTTGATATTTATGCTGGTTTAGCTGCGGTATGACATAGCATTCAAACAACCAATAGGCTCTGCCAATGTACAACATTATACCTGAATATATTATGGATCACTTCAAATTATATCTTAAATCAAACTAGTGTCTCTGAAGCGATACTTTAAGCCTTTATTCTAGAACAAGGTGGCTTATTTTGTCATGTGGCATTGGTCGAAACAAATGCACAACTGAGGACGAGGTTGCACATGAAATGGCAGCGTCTGCAGTACGTTATAAATGTGAATTTTCTATACGTTTTCTACAGCAGTACGGGCTCGATTGTCTCAGTCGTATTTTCACCGCTCTGTGCTATTAGTGTTGAAATTTACTGCTTGCTATGGTGAAAATCAACGCCCCGGGACCGTCCAGATCAACAGTATTTTTTGACAGAGCTTGTTTTCCCAGCGCATTCTACAACGACGTATCACGACTATTGACGGCCTGGGAATCATCAGTGGGAAACGATCAGATAGATGAACGTGATACTGGTTCGAAAATGTGCCGGCCTGCTCAGTATCCTTCATATTAATTTAATCGTTTGCTTGCCCTCTTCCCATGGAGCGCGTCTTTGTTCTAATTGAAACAGTGACTCCTTGTTTCAACTTTAGAGACAATACAACTGCCACCACTCCGAAGGGCAATTTAAACTCGCGAACAAATCATCTGGATAGAGCGAAGAACGAAATCCTTTACTAAGATGCTTTACGATTTCGGATGCTCAGTGATGAATGAGCCATTCACTTTAACATTCAAGAGTTACTTAGTAATTGGTATGTTTGTTACCTATTTTCTTTCATGTCAAGGCATACTTCGTTACATGACAACTCGTTTCTGAAGGGCGACTAACGTAAAGCTTCATGTTTGAACATTTGGTATAGTTAAGCCTCTTAAACGCTTACCTTCAGAAGAGTCATACAACGTTTGTCGGTGGAATTCTCACCTCAACTCTTTCTTGTATCAGCAAAAATCAACATCGCAGAATACGCACTAATGCTTTCGGTAGCTAGCTGTCAACTCCGCCATCCAACCTCGATTTCGATATAGTAGACATGATCCTTTCCTAAATGCGATATCGAGCAACAAGGGGATCTGACCTCAAGGACGTTGGATTCAACGATATTTGGCTCCAATAAGCCGATACTTACTTCTACTAATTCGAAGTTTTTTGAGGCGCGAACTTAGGCTTACTTTGCTTGCACAACGTAATATACACCTGGAGGTTCAAGAAAAACGTCTGGTAGGACTTGTTGGATACCACACGAACGACTACGGCCTCAGAACAGAAGTGTCTGTCTTATTGACTGCCTCGATTACTTCCTCACGATCTTAGCAGTGGGGGATGACTCCTTTCTCAGCAAATCTACATAAATATATGAATGTGTATATACATGAATAATAAGGAAACCTAAACATGTCCTGACTTCCTCCGTGATTTACAGGTTTCAAAAAAGTTGTAATGACTCTGCTATAATGAGACTGTTCCCTAAGAAAGCCTTTGATTTGGGCTTTTTCAGTAACGGATACACTAAACAAGCTATATTTCCAAGCAAGCTTTCACTAGGAACAGCATGGGCATTTTTGATCTTAAGGCTATCAGCGTCGTCCGGTGTCTTGTTAATCTGGAAAAACCTGACAGCGCATCAATTCTTCACCTGGGTCGCATCAAGTCCTCGTTTTTTAAGCGCGTTCTTAAACTACTAACCGAATAGTCTATCATCTTTGTAAAATGCCGCTCCTTGTTAAGGTCGTAGAAACGAGGTTTAGTTTGCTTGAGGCAATGGCCTACAAACAATTAGTTCATAAACGTTAAGAGGAAGTAGTAATAGTCAATTTTAGTTTTTCTCTAGCTGGAGCCAGTGTCGATGATATCTAGAAGAGACCGAATAGGAAAAATCGGCCAAATGTCGTTTGGTATGCTGTATGAGTATCACTCCCTTTTATACAGAATAGAAGCTTGTTATAGATCAGGATCCGCAGGTGAATGTACGTGATAGGACGAAAATTGCAATCGCTGCCACTGGTCTGCTCTCATTTCGATCAAAGAGCCTTCACATTAACAGGTGCACTTTCTCATTTATTTCATTCTCAATTATATATCAGTTTATATTCTATATATATAATCAAATTTTGATGGTTACCTATGAATAGGATTTCAAAGCACTTTGCTTGACGCCACATCTTGGCTTGTCACGGAAATGAAGCTTTGTTGAATTTCTCTGGCGGTGCCTTGACGGTTATTTCCATCGTCGTTCTAGATCGGTACGACAACGTCAAGGTAACACAGGCCATGTAACGCGACTTCTCTCGATAGAGCTGAACGCAATCTCTCCCAGTAACTTGCGGATCATAGCCGTCCTATCTCGCTGACTAGGCGTCTGTCAGCATCGAGTGCTTTTGAAAGCTAATTGGGTGGTCTTTTTGCCATCCGTACACTAGCGAAGACCTAAAGGGGCGTCCTGGGGTTGTAGGCAAAGTCGTGAGCTTTGGGTGGGGAACATTGGGTTAGTTAAGTGGGTGGAAGATCTCGGAAGCGTGACCAAACGGGTTAAAATTTACCCGTTGCTCTGCTGCCAGCTTCGACCTTTGGGCCTGTTTCCAACTTCCCGCCTTGTGGATTTCCGACTGGATAACGCTGGCGAACAAGTTTAGCATTGAGTATGGTAAAAGGTAAAGTGCGTTTGTATCCCTAATCGTTTGCTCTAGCGTCTCATATAGGCACAATTTGTACATATACAAATTAATGATATATATATGTATGTATTGCTGAGATCGTTCATTTAAACCCTGTCAATAAAATATAAAACACAACAGTTATAATTAAATAAGGAAACATATACATAGCATTCGAACGGCTTAGTCAGTGAACTCCATCACTGTATTAATCGAACTGTTGGTCTGGTATTCAACTCCTATGTAGACGCTGTTTTAGAGGCGAATCAGTATTATCTGAAGCGGAGCTCGAAACCAGACATGATCCTATGTCTGTAAATTCTACTTTTACTTACTAACTGTTAATGTAGTAATGTATACAATCCACTAAAACCATGGCGCCAACACGGTCTTTTCGTTCTGCGTACTGCCTAAGTACAGATATAATCCCCATTGTTGTTTCGACGGCGTCGATTGGGCCTATTGGTGGAGTTTTTAGATGGAAATTTCCCATCAAATAATTGAATTATCGAAGGTCGAATTTATCTAGTTTCGGTGGGAACGGCCAATACCCATTCTGTAGTCGAAGCCATAGTTGTGAAAGTACTATGGATTGTGCCGTCAGTATAATTGATCGAACTTCCGATGTAGGCAGCTGGTTGAATTTTAATAAAAAAATTAGATTTCCGTCTTCCAGCCTTGCATTCGACTCCTCCATTCATCCGGAAAATAAACGCTAACGACGTCGGAGTATGTACGTATCGGTGTGTGTAAAAGATTTTCGAAGTAGCGTTCTGTTTCATTGTTGGAGACATTTTTGTATGATAAATTAATTCTATGACCATAGAGCTTTACGGCACCCCATAAAGATTACTGCAGGTACTAGAGCCCAAAGATTCGCTTTCTTTTCCTTCAACCAACGTAAATACTTGGCCAGCCTGTGCGCAAACTTCTGTGATACTTCGAATTTTATTTTAGGCTTGTGTGTTAAGACCTGCGCCTAAGATTGACCTTAAGGCTGGGTTTTGAGCGTATCTGTTGTTTACTTGTGTGTCTCTATGTCAACCTATTTGTGTGTTTTCTTCGAAGGTACGTTGACACAACGGTTTCTGATTTTGTCGTTTTTTCAGTCGATTTGACGTTTCTTCCTCCTCTATATTTTTATCCCGCGTTTTGGTATTTTTGCGTTTCGTTTCATTTGCGCCCTACTCTTCTTGTTGCGTAAAGCCTCGCGAGAACTCAATGATTCTGTATCACACCACTGAGTTTGCCTTTCTTATTGATTAAGTCCACCCGCGCGACCAGGCTTATTTAAGCTATACCCTTACCTCTCACGCTACAACCCTCAAGCGCTCTTTTCAACTCTAGGGGTAACTCTAACTCTTATCCCTCCCATAGTGTTTCTCTGTCTCTGTTTACCGAGCAGCAGTTCTCGTTCTCTCGTATTCTCTGGTACGAAGCGGGGGTGAAGCAAGGTAAAAAGCCCCATGTGTCTTAGTCGCTTTAGTGAGGCCGACCACCTCTTGCCCTCTATCACTATCGCTTGGCCCAGACTGCATCGACGGTTTCCTCCACGCTACCTATAGTGTTCGACTTGTCTGCCAACGTACCAGCATGGTATCCGGATAACTGTAGATGAACTCACATCCCAGTGCGCCTGCTAACGCCATAGTCTGATAGAAGATTCATCTCCGGTCACAGGGGTGTTTCTGTCTCTTTCTGCTTCTCCTTCGATGCCGCCGCCTGAGCTGCAGTCCTATTCTGTCCTTTTTTCCGCCGACGTACGCTTACAGGTATCCCCGGTGGAGCCGACCTCTGCTCGTCACAGATGTGCGTAGTGTTCCTCTTTTTCTGGCCTTTAACTAGCCGACCGAGGTCCAGGCTGTAGAAATATTACAGCTGCACTAGAAAAATGCGACCTGAGCGATCAAGTGTAGATGAAGGCGAAAACGTATTTTTCGGGAATCGCTTGTGCTTTTACACAACGCGGAAAGGGATTTCGACAGGCAGTACTTAGTTGTACTCATCCCCCTACTGACTTCTTCCCAGAAGGCGATTGGCAAGTCTAGCCATGTACAATAGCGACGACATATCGTCGTCCGCACCAATAGTCCCATGGTGACAGAGACTGGATGGAGGTTGGGTTGGATGGTCCTATCCGCCAACGTATGCCGGTGATTAAGTCGACCTGGGTTAAGCACACTTGAGAACGTGCCACAACCGCTTCGTATTCGCCATACTTCCCTTTCAATGCAGAGAACATATAATAACAACGTGTGGCAAAGAATTAAGTGAGAACAACGAGAATAAAGGGCCAAGGTGAACCACCTTTGTTTGCTTTTATGCGCCTACACGTGTTTTTACTGTTCATGTATAGTAGAAATTAGTTTATGAAGCAAATCGACGGAGAAAACGAGATCAAAGAACTGCGTAGTAGGAAGTTGAATTGGCCCGCACCACGTGATGGCTTGAAACACAAGTAGCAGTACAGGGCAAGAGTGTTGGGCCTTCTGGGAGGACTCCCATCGGCGCACCGGGAATAAACGGGAAGAAAGAGTGCGAGCTTCGAAAGAAACGAGTGAAAGGTAGACTGATTACTATAAAACAAAATAAGGCGAACAGCAAAATCACAGACATGGACCATAGGCACAGAACGTAGGCTACTAGTTTTTAGGTCTCTGCAGTAGTAGAAAGAAAAGACAGTTAAGCGGTGACTAAGACAGCCAGTCTTCGCCGGAGCCTCTATTAGCTCCGCAGCGCTCCACATTATGTAGTAGTAGTGAACAACCCAAGAAACAGCCTGTTATCAAACTTTTGCTTGACAAGGGCACCCAAGCTCGTTTTTTTCTATTATAAAGATTCTCAGTTGCGCACTTTTGCTTGCCTTTCCGATACAACACAAAAAGGGAAAGGGAAATACTTGGAACGCCCATAAAATAAAACTACGACTTGGTCAAACGAAGGCACAATGAGGAAGACAATACGATAAAACCAACTTGTCACATCAATCGTTAGAAGACTTACTGTCGATATTCATGACGAAAGCTCGGCTAAAAAAAAATCGTCCATTTAATAGGCGGCATGATGCAGAGAAGCCGCGCATGCGTCCCAATACCAACCACCTAAGATCCGCTAAATACAAAACGTGCAACTAATGAGTTTGCTTCGTACTGTTTATGAAAATTCGAGTACAGAGTGGAAATTGGGGGTAGTGGTAAAGGAGTGAAGTAGTGGGCTATCACACGTATAAGCCTATGATTTTGGTCGTTGTAGTTCTGGCCCGTCTACCAGCATGTGTTAAGCTCTTCCCGCTCTCGAAAGTTCTTAATCTTCGACCTCGTCCTTGATCCACGTTCGGCTCCAGGTGATAACCGGAAACTGCCGCAGGAGCGCGATATGGTTCGGAGAAAAACGAAGACGTGCACCCGAACATCATTTGCTCCTTATATCGTCTCGCACTGCTAGTGTTCCGTGTTTGGATCTTAGATTCAGAATGTATAAAAATTACCATAGCGATTGTAGGCGTGCTTCGAATTATGTTGTAGATTATATTTTATGGTACACCGGTTTCAATACGGCCGACGGTTCTATGAGTTATATCGGTAATAGCAGAGCTGCAGAACGTGATCCAGTTCAATATTTTCCATTCACAGGCGGCGTCCAGACGGTCTCGCACGTATCGACTACTTACATCGCTGATCCACACGATTTGCTGTCACTCATCCAGTAATCAGCTTAATTTATTGTCGTCGTTTTTATTGAGAATCGCAGATTAGTTTTATTAGACGTTCCTTTTGCCTGTCTTTACGCTGCAACAGCCACAGAGGCCGAATCCGTAGCTTGCTCTGTTTCGCTAGCAAGATGTTTAGAATCGATCGTCATTTTATCACTGATTTACAACTGCAGTCTCTAGTTTTCTTTTTCAAATATCACTACCACTTTTTCTGCTCCGCTGTGCTGTGAATTTGCCTCAACTCCATGGCTATTTTGATGAAACAAATTGCGTCCATGTTCAGATACAAGATGCCCCTTCCTTCCTTAGTTCATCTGTAGCTTGTCTGCTTTACTCGAATGTACTCTGAGACCATGTTGATACAAAGCTAATGCGATACGAACACCGACTTAGAAGGGGGTACCACATCAGGGGGTGGCCACCCGCTTCTTATAAGTGTCCTAAAACCTACAATTTATGCTTTTAGGTAAAATTGGTCCAAAGCCGGGTGATATTACAATTTTAGGAAGAACAGACAGGATCGCTTGATGGTAGCATATCAACTTGCAGTAGTAGACATACATCAAGAAGGGATAGGGAGGGTGAAAATGGGGAACGAGGGTAGAAGAAATACAGAGAAAGATGTTGGGGTCTACCTTTTACACGGCACGCAAATCAATATAAGCGTTTTATGTGGCAAACATTACGTGAACGACGGACGGTATGGAAATAGAATCATATTGATTTAGCTGATAGAGATGTGTTTTGTAATGAATATATGATAAGGCCGGGAAACAAAGAAATACTCTAGCAGGGAAGCCTTGTTTCAAAAAGAGAGGCTATGAGAAATAGCACCATCGTACTATTTCATGTTTATCTATGGATTTTAATTGTGAATCGTTCTTCATTGTGGCATCGACAACAAATCACTATACAGATGTTAAATTCTGCCTTTTTGTAATATCTTCCTTACACTTTAAAGCTTCTATAAAGTTCAGGTTCTTCTTTCGCCGTATGAAGCTTATCTGGTTGACCCTTTTATTACTTCATTTTATTGCCTAATACACATATAGTCTATCCAGCTATATGTCTACTCTATTACATTTCTTAAGTCATCTTGTAGCATCCTATTGTCATCAGCTACAAAAGATGACATCACTAAAGCACTCAAATGAGTAGTTAGGTTGATTAAATGCGATATTTTGGAAGCCTGCTTCTCGCAACTGCGGCTCCTGTTGCTCGCTGATCGGATAATAATCGCCGATCAATCTCTTTTCTCTTGACGAGCGAATTGATCAATCAAGTGCGTGTGTATGATTTTGTATTGATCGACCACTTCTGCTGCGACTTTTCCGTCACTATCGTTGTTCTAGCCCATTTGCCCAATTTCATCATTATAATTTTCTCGTTGTCCTTTCGTGCTCAGCACTCAATGCGAATATGAACTCTCAGAAGTACTCCACCGATGATCAGCTCCGTCCTCCAACGCCTGCCTGCTTATATGACGAGCTCATGCAGAAGCTGGCAACCTGGGTGGCTTGCACAGATAGCCTCATTTGATTGGCTAATTTAGGTCTGCAGAAGCAGCGTCGCGGCGGTTGTTTTAGACCGTTGCATAGTGGCTGCCGACATCTGCTCATCGAGCGGAGCGCTCGGAGAAGTCGTGGACCTGCTGAATCGTGGGATGCCTTGTGTATGAGCAGGCCAGAAAAGAGTAACGGATTAGGGGGAAAACTGACATAGAGCCTGATCGTACTGGTCGGTAACCGTCAGCGCCTTTCGCTGCTTGCCTACCTCAGTGGTAACTAATGAGGTTCTCTGCTAAACGGTATCAAATAGATTGGGATGTGCATTGGCGGCCGAGAATGTGTTCATTCTTTGGGCTTCACCCTTGCCAGTAGAGCCTGATCCTTAACGAGCCCCTTAGAAAGCGGCCGATAAAGCGACTGCCAGACATGCAAATGGGTAGGTAGGCAGGTAGGCAGACGGGCACGACATGCTTACCTCGTCAAATTTTATACAAGGAATGCAGGGCTTGGCTTAGCAGACACACTTAAAATCCAGTGGTGCCAGGTGAAAATCAACAACAATAAAGGCTCAGGAGCAAAAATTCGTAGAATAATACAAACAGCAGAAGCTCCTCAACCAATGAAGGCAACGGAATCCTCAGATATCAGACGATTCGGCGCGCGCAGCAGCAGCAGCAGCAGCAACATTCGGAAAGTCCACGACGGCAAGCAGTTCAGCAGCTGGCAGATGCACCGCATACATTGGCCTGTTTTTGTTGATGATACCTACTATTGTATATATACTTTAACTATACTCTAGAGAAAGGTGAAGCGCAAGCGACCCGTTTATATTTCATGTTTACTGTTCAAATGTGCAACATAGCTGATCGTCTCTCAAAGCGGCATTTGTGACAAACACAGAACTCGCCAGTCTGCTGTATGTGTAATGGTGCACCGAAAAGTTGATCGCGCCCCGACCGGCGACTGTCACCCTAACAATCGCAGTGTTTGTTCCGCGTTATATAGGCCACAACTCCTATATATTGCCACAGTGCCATACGCATTCATAATCGTGCAAGAACCATACGCCAATGTACTCAAACGTCTGTACACGTCTATACAGTACGCAACAGCAAGCAGAGACAGGCAACGAAAGGTAAAAACAGATATCTACCTGCCTACCTATGTAGATGCTACGTAAAGCAGCGATCCAGCCCTCAAAGTTTAACTAGATGAACCCAGCATTCAACCAACGCCCGAGCCCAGCAACACGACAACGACGACGCAAATGGCGGCAAGTGAGGCGATAACAAAAGCAGGACGGAGCAATGCACAATAACAACTCGATTTAGCCAATAGAAAGCGTGCAATGCACGGCTGTGTTATTATATTGGAAAAGCGAATTGCCCAAGAGAAGAGTAAAGACCGAATAGTTAGACCACTGGAGAATATTGGGTTTATTGAGTGGGCCATGAGCACGACGGATACATAAGTAAAACCGCTGTAACAACAAACGAATAGATAATCGCACGACGCGCAAACAGGTATATATGTTTCGGCGCGTATTAAAAATACATTTATTCATAAATACTTTCATGGCCGTTGCTTTATAAGGATAGGGTGTAGAGCGAGCAATCGCATCGTATTTGCTTTGTCACCACAGTAGAGCGGATCGTCTGAGACAAAAAGCTACTTAATTCTAGGATGGAAGAAAAGGTCAGCTAAGGAGCGAGGCTAAGGACCGTCATCGGGCGTCCGATAGAGACTGTGGACCGAGTAAAGTTGCTGTCGGATCTACTATTATTTGTCCACTCAAGGCCTGGACAATGGATGAGGATGTTGGAGACAGCAGCGACTACATGCAGATTAGTCCCACGAATGTCTCCCTAGGCCCGCTTATAAATTTTCTTTCGGCTCTTTTTAATACTGGTTTGGATCCGCTGTGGGCAGCGCAAACACGTGGAAGACAATAATATTCCTCTAGTCGAACGGTTTCGACGATTACCGTCACCTGACGCGGTAAAGTACTATGTCCGAGTCCGAAGAGGTATGAAGATCTGTTACCTACAGAAAGCGATTTCTACATGGATTGCTGTTTCAATCTAGAAAACATTGAAACACTGCCAGTGTAACGACTTCATGAACTACTTTAATGTGGTGTCGCCGTCTGACTCCACGGTCCTGGCGAAGCCTTCAACGTGCCTGTGTAAAGTGGAAGCGGAACTGATGGTGGAGTCAGACACCGGTCTGCACAATTTTTTCTTGTCTTCTTCGTGGCTTCTGTGGCGTGCAGGGTCTTTTTCAAGTTAGGTGTTTTAGCCTCAACACCAGCAAGATTCAATCCCTTGGCATAGCATGGAACAAGGTACCCGTCTCAGATGCCAGATTCCTGATGGTGCTTGCCGTAAAGTTAGAAGATCTGTCGGATGTATGTAATGTGTAGATCCGTGTTAACAGGATCAATGTTAGCCTTAGTACTGAAGCAAGTGTTCTTATGTATGTACCCAATATGGAACTCCTGTACCAAATCAAAGATAATCGTGCGAGCAGAGGCCGAAGCAGTCATTTTGTTTTGCCAATCAAGAAAAACGGGTAGATATGCAGGAATTTGAAAAACTTATGCACGATCTCTGAAGCGCTTTCACATCGACGTAGCAAAAGGTTAGAAGCTTAGGAGGACCGAATGCGTGTGTCCCGACCTCTGAATAAGAAATGCTTTGAGCATCACGCCCATGCAAAGATCTAGAAAAACTTGTAATCTTAAAGCAAATGAGTAGTGAGATTTTCAGTCTTTCCAGATTATCCAGGTATTATGCATCAGTACTCTATATTGTACATAGTGCCCTGTGTACCGCATACGACTTATCGATGAATAATCTCTGGCCCATAAAAAACATAGCGTTGTGTTGAAGCTAATTACAAACAGCCAACAGTTTCGCATGTCCTATTTCGTGCCTCTTTCGATTCGGGCCCAGCATGTTATTTTGTTTTAGTGGCCAGCTCGTACCTACCGCAATGTCCCTGTGCAGCTATCTGGGCATATTCATAGCTTATGTTCGCACCGCTATTCACTATGTCGCTATTTATCAACACGTGGCAACGCTTCTCTACGGTTACTTACTGTTACGACGGCCTGCGGTGGCCTCTATCTATGGTCAGGAGTTGCAGGGCCTCCCTGTGCTCTTTTCATTTCGTCAAAAGGAGGATTCATACAAACGAATTATGGATGGAACGGGTCAGACAGATGCAGAACAGTACCAATACAACCATCCTTGGCGAGAATTTTTGATCTGCACTAGTAGCAGCAGTAGTAGCAGAGCGTCCTATCTTCGTTACGTCTACGACGAGGACTTTCCTAATATTAAGGCTCTCTTAGGTTCCTGTTGCATGGTTTACGTCTGCTTGCTTGTCTGCCGCCGGTGTTGCTCTTATTATTTCTCCTTTGTGAGCTAACGATGCTGTCTTCATTACAATGCGTCTTCGAGACAAAGACTTATGACTTCTTAGAAAACCCAGATGAGAATAAGCGTGATTGAAAAAACTCACGAGAGGTGATTCCGACATAGGGAAAGTTTTATTGATGGAGGGTTGTGATGCGTACATCTGTCTTAGCTATAGCTGGGCATGGCATAGCGAATTTTTGGACGCCGTGGATCGTCTCTCGTCCTAAATTTCACCGGCAAGACAGAGGGTTGTTGTAGGTGAACTCTGCTAGGAGCTAGCAGTTTGGCCTTAGTCGGCAAGTTTGTATGAATTCAATGGTTCGGGTGGCATCGGCGAAAACGCCATCGGCCGTCTCTTCCTGCCACAGTCCTGATATTTTTCTTCCTCTGTCTGTCGTTATTGTAGCAGCAGCTGCTACTTCTGCTACTACCTTCCTGTTGCCATATTCTTTTCCTTGCTTACCCTAGGCCAAGAAAAGGCGACTCGATCTTTTGATCCGGCTGGTTACTAGAGCACTTCTGGCTACAACCGCACTGTACTAGCCGCCTACCTTGGCACGGTTTTCATGGTCGCTGAGTTACATTTTGGCGTCGTGGTGTGGCGTTCGTCATAGCAAACGCTTGAGTCCGGCCGTCGTGAAAGGTGGAGTGAAAAAAGAACACTTTTAGGTGTTCAGACCGACATTGAACGGAACAGCCATGGCGACTGTACCGCGTGCTTGAGAGAACCTAATGTATGGGTTCACTTTAGCCCAGCACACACTCATAGGTGTACACTTTTTGAGTAAGCCCGAGTCCACGCCGGTTTCTTCGACGGTGGGTTCCCCGAAGCACTTCACAATTCCAGGTAATTTCCCGTCTTTCTAGAACTCGTCCCCCAACATACACAGATGCTGGAACGCTCACATGGTGCTCGGCGGACAAAAACGTCTTCGTTTTTTTACAATAGCTCTCCGGAACAAGCTAGAAGCTTTGTTTTTTACGGAGAGCGTCAAGCCAGAAGCAAGCGAAGCGGGTTTCGTAGTAGAGCCACAGAAAAACATTTCAAGAATCGGGTAGCCTGACATCCGTCCGATTGTTTATCGGAAATGGAGCTATAATCAGCTGAGACCTCTACACACGCGAGACTACGTAAAAGAGGAAGGAGGTAAGACACAAAGAAAGAGACGGAACACAGTACACTATGTAGCTAGGGAAGTTGAAGACGATGTTGGAACAGCACGACATTAGACGCGCATCCTGACCACCACTATAGTCCGTCTGAGAGATTCGTATGTGCACGTATTTTATTTGAATTCATGGCATCGCTGAAGGCTGAGGGGTGAAGAACCAGTTTGTGATGGGGTTGCAGTTGGAATATGGAAATAATGCGAAGATACTGGTGCGCTGTTAATGTCTGAGAAACTAATCCAATCTGATTGTGAGAGACAGCGACTCGTTTTTACCAGAGGTAAAATATCATCCCTACCGTGTGGTTTTTAAACGAGGTCTCAAGTATTGATGACTTTTCTTAACGTACCTCGCCATCATTGAATCACTCGGTGCATTTTTCGGACCAATTGATTTGTCCAAGAATTCAGCCACCTACAGATTTAGAACATTTTAATTCTAAAGCGGGTACTTATTACATATGATACTTATGTATTTCTTAACTTCAATATTTGTCGAGGGAGGATAACACATCACAAAGCTGGTTGTTACTGCTTATCGGGCAACTAGATAATTAACTGGTGCGTAATACTATAAAGACAGAAGTTTATCTCACGAAGCGGTCACGAAGCACAAAGGCACTGTAAACATTCAATAACATTATCGGATAGGATGCGGCTTTGTTAATATGCTAAGTTCAAAAACTTAGATACAATGTCCCATTATCAAGTATCGAAACAACCTCCGAGAAGCAGACTAAGGACGTTATTGTGTCAGACCGAACATATGAGTGATACAAGATGATGAACAATGATAGATACTCAAAGTTGAGTATCTATCATTCTTTTTTTTTATCGAGTTATAAGAAAGATCTTTCTGCGAAAAGAAACCTTCTCGAGATGTTTCGGGAAAAGGTTCCCTAGTAAACCCAAGATCATGTGCTCGACAGTTTGTCATACAACCCATTCAACCCGATCCAAAGTTGAAGTTATTTTTAATAGGGATTTGAAAAATTTATTCGCATCCTTGACATGACTGAATCAGATGTCTAACGCGTAGTTTTGTATTATCGAGGTATTGCGTGACTCTAAAAAGGCTGTGATTTCCGATCGTATTATTAGTCAGCACAACTCGTATAAGCAATCAAGAACATATCGATGGTACTACATAAAAGACGAGTACGATTACATCGCTTTGGTGTGGGTCTGCCAAAGGGTCGCGTTTTATGCAGTCGTTAGGTAGTAGATACAACCCTAATTGTATAACCCTAAGAGCCGGATCTAGCCTGCAATATGTATTATATATTCCCGTTTATCTTTCCACCTTTGTGGATACGGTGTTTATAGTGTGCTTGCAAATATTGTGTAAAGCATCTATAATTTCAAAGGTTGTAGATACAGGCCATCTTCGATTCACTCAATGAATTTGATACACAGATATTCCACTTTGTTAAAACATTTATGTTTTAACAAAGTGAGATACCTGTATATATGCGTATCAATGAAACGTTTGGATTAAAGAGCGCTGCCGAACGGCAGTTTTGTCCTGCGACCTTTGTGAAAGTAGACACAAAGTGAATTCCATTGCTAGGCCAATAAACATCAATACCTTCTCGTCGACTATAAAAAGAATGCGGCGGGCAAAGCATACATTCCATATATATATATATATATATATATAATATTTGCTCCTGTCTTTACCCCATCTTCACGACGTTTTGTAAACGATGATCTGGCTATAACATAAGCATATTTTATTGCGACCTCGACGTTACCAAAGCATGCGATCGTGGCAGATATTCTGCGTTAGATATTACATTTTAAAATATAAAACAAGCATTGACAAATGCCCAGAAGCATAGCTAGTATGAATAAACAAACACAAGCTATATATGTACGTCGACAAGCGGCTGCCTTGATGCGGCGATTCAGGCTAAACAGGTAAAACACATGTGCTTTCAAAGGCGCTTTCATTCGGTTCTTCGTTTTGTAACAATACAATAGTGACCTGCTTACAATAATGGGCAAATGTATGGGCCTACGCAATACGAAGACTACGTAGTGCCTCTGCCACACAGACTTCTCTGGTATTTTTCCATTTTTATGGTAACTGCTATGATTGTTTCACCGTGTATCGCGGCACATTCTCGACTCTCGTCTCGTGTTTATTTGTTAAAAGCCTGTTTCTACATTGACGAATGCTGTCTCACCATTTCTACGTGCACAGGGTGAGCAGAGGAACTGCTGAATTAGATCGGTGTCATTGTCATTCTCATACAAATCGAGAGTGATTAATTATTAATGATGGGGGCATTGCTGCGGCAGCTGCAGAGGTGAGTGCTACAAGATAGGGTCAAACACGCTACATCTGACAAGAGATCTAAGATGCGCTATCTAGAAGGTAAAAGTCGCCTACCATGCAAAGAGAAAGGGGCTCAGGGGCAGGAGGAAACGAATGCGAGTCGTCGGAAACAGAACATTCGTAAGCAAACTGATATTCAGACGGGCAAGCAAGCACACAGACAGGCGCATAGGCCTAGAGAGCTGATTGAAAGTGGTGTGATGTTTGTAGATTAGAATTAGGGTACTAAGCGAAGATCGTAGCTTCTTCTAGATAGATCAACTGTATATAGGACAGGGTCGAAGTTTATGCTCAAATTAATGAAGGAAGGAATATTAAATATGTCGACTTTTTTCAAAAAGGCAAACTGCTAGATTAAATACTACTCATTATAATGTACTAATAGTTGAGTAAATTTATCTACGCTACATGCAATATTTTTACAATCTGGGGTTTATTATCTGAATACATAGCGTCATATTTATCAGGAAATTTCAAATATGAACTATTGAAGTTGAGTTTTAATGACTGAACTTCCAATTACTTACTTTCTCAAATTAGTCTGTTAGTCAGAGTAACTGTTCCGAGTGCACGAGATCTCAGTCATTGAAGTACATCTGATTATTCAAGTTCAAAACAATAACGACGAGAAACGATTCATGAGGAACAAATGAAAAATCAGCTATCAGAAACAATAACAACAGTTCTATTAAACTAGATGTCTTAGATCATCTCCGCTTTCAACCGTCAACAAGGATATCGGGTACGGCATCACGCAACCAGAAGATTTAGCAGCTTCTGAGTCAGGGTAGACTAGGACATTTCGAGTGCTTGCAGCCGACGAAGTACTAAGTCCCGATGTTTGCCCTATCTGTTATCTGAAGCTAGGTTAGGTCGTCTGTCAATAGGTGTGTAATGATAATAGTTATTTTAATTTTGTGATGACAATCTCAAATTAAAGCGGATGAAAGTCCAACGAGAAAATATTACATGTTCAATTTAAATTGAAAAACTTATTTAATAGTACTGAATATCAGCAGTTGCTCGATGATATGAAAATATTCGAGCAATTCTGATAAACCCTTTTGTGCTAAATTTTTCAATAAACAAAAAAAAACGTATCCACAATTTGAAAGTATTTATGATAAGTTCCATTGTTGAGTCGCATTCGTCGCTGTAGCTTTCATAGGACTGCAACTGACTGGCCTCGACTCAAGCTTCTACCATTGCAGTGAAAGGAGACATCTTTTTCCGACGGGACACTGCGTATCTGTAGTGAATCCGGAGCGTTTTAATATACAGTGTATTTAAGTTTTAAAATGATAAATGTGAAGCCACCTTTTGTATCGGTATTGTTCTGTCAAAACAAGCTATTGCCGACAGGTGTTTAAGTGCCCGTGAACCTGAAGACATCGCAAATTTTTCTAATAACTCAGTATGTATCTATAAATGTGAGCTGATCGAAGTTTGAAAGACAGGATATAACACTTCGCCGATGCGTCAACGATCGATTGAACCAATGTTGTGGGTAATTGGCGTCGAATTTTCCTATTGGATAATATCTAATTGGACGCATATACTTTCTTTGTGTTTTTTTTTCCGGAAAGAGTCTTCATCGTTTCATGGTTCATTGCTGAGAGTCGCCCCTTCACAGCAAATAACTAGAAAGAAATTCCGAACGGAGAAAAGCAGTGTAAATGCAAATTATAACATCACCGCACTTCGTGTCGCTGATCTAGTGCTCTTATACAATAACCTTTGCCGCTTATTTCTAGACAATCCACCTTTGGCTGCCTTCAGCCGCAGTCTGTAGCCAAACGGTGCAAAAACTCCACATTTTCTGGGTAAGGTTGAGCCGCTCCGGCATCAGTACAAGGACACACGTCCCTGGATAGCGCACCCGATTCAGAGCTTCTCAATGAAAGGAAAACGTCTTGCTTCATTCAAGTGACTCAAACGACTTGCGGTTGGGTAGAGTGTCTATGCAATTTCTGAGTCTAATCTGCTGCCACCGCGATCTCTCGTAGCAAGGACGCATATTTAGCAAGCTTGTGAGTCACGGGCAGGTAGTTCGGCCGTCGTTTGCTTTTGCCCCTAGTTGCTTGACTGGACGACCGCTATGCATTCTAAGCGAGTTAATGGTGAACGTCCTGCTGCTGTTGTCGGCGGTCGAAGACTTTCAGAAGCGATAAACGCGCTCTTTTCGCTCCACATTTGGCGGAAGCGAACTAACTTCGCGGATCCCATGAACGCGTGCGCTTGCCCTATGCCTTCCATGTTGCATAACGGTACCGCTGTGCCACCACCAACGAGGATGAGGAGTCATAGTGGCCGTAATCATGTCAGTAGCAGACGAAGGAATAGCTACATTTGTGCCTTCATGAAAAAAACCGGAAGAAGACTAAAAGAATGTTAAAGAAAGGGATAAAGACGAAGCTGCTAGGAGGGGGTGGGGGGTAGGGGGAAAAGTGCCAGCGATGTGGCACCAATCTAGACAAGGTAAAATTTTTTCTCGAAATAGGTTGACGCGACTCTCGCAACGTACTTGGTAGTCTGGGAGAGGTCTTTTGTTGTTTCTAATCGAATTCAGGTGGAGACAGACGTTGATATCGACCCATTTGGATAATACACCTTAGCGTTTACGTGGAGTTGTTTCATCGTTCCTGTTGCCCTTTGTCCTCGTCGCCTACAAAATAAACTTAAAGCAGTTAGGCGGTTTTCGCATGCATCCATAAACTGGGTCGTAATCATATATGCGTAAATATCATTTCTTCGATCTGCACATGTGTACTGATTAATGCTTGTGCAAAGGTCCTTTACCGACGCCTACGAAGCGCCCTTCGCAGTCAAGATTCAAGCCTGAACATAGAAGTAAGAAAAAATCCAATCTATGCTGCTGCGCGAAGAAAATATTAGCTCTTTTATAAATATTTGTAGTAGGTAGACCAGTCGTATTGCCCAGATGCGTACTAAGTAGGATAGAGATATAACGATATATAATTCTAGAATCTTGTCTGGCAAATAAAGGGGTTCGACTGAGTCTGGGCTTTAGGCTTGCAGCTTTTAGTGGAGGGCCCCCAAGGAAATTACTTAACGCAAACTCCTTAAAAAGAACTCTTCTGAAAGAGCTTCTTTAATTCTAACGTGTTCGACAAACGTCGAGTCTGTGCGAGTCAACGCGCTCAGCTTTGTCCTCTACTAACTTCCTTGTAACCCCTTAACCTTTACCGGCATCGACTCGCCTTAACGTCTACGCAGATGCATCATGTATATACTAAACCCAATCTTAACAAACTCTGGTACTGTCTGGCCGTATTTTCTAGGGCGGATTCCGATAATCCTTTCCAGAGAAGCTGCTCTGAAATTCATCCAGCATAGTCATATTGGATTCGAGAAGGGTTAAGTTCTCTCGAAAATGTTTATTTTTAACTAAACAGACCTGTCAAGGTTGGAAGCTTTAACACAAAGAAGCTTCCCGAACTTCTTTTTTTTTAATATATATTTTTTTTCTTATAACTCCTATATGTATGTACAGGGCAAGTTAGTTATCCATTGCATTCACTGGCTCACAATTAGGGGACGAAGTAAAGCATGAACTAGCTGATATCCTTTCTTTTTTGTCTTACACTATGGGAACTACACATATTATAACGTATCTTAGTTGGAAAAGCATGTGTCTACGCTTATTGGTAATCAATATTTTTGTGAATATGTATTGACTCTTCATAGACTGTTCAGTCTTTGATTGCTCGGTATTTCATAACTCTGTCTTGATTGTACACATTCTATGTTGTCAGATGTTATTTTGTGTCTCTTTGTGCTATAATCATGCTGGGAACGATGCGAGAAATTTATAGATGCAACTTTACTAACAACAATCATAAGAAAAACTATTGTTGTCAGGTTATATTCTAAATGCATGTCGTATGATAAATCTACTGTATTTGTCCGGGCATCCTTTTTTGTCGTAGCAAAACGAGCCATATTTCCACTATATTATTTTCATCGCTTACCTTGTTTTATCAATAGATATTCTTTAGCCTTTCGTCCACTAGAACATGCGCTGGCTATTCCCACTTTTATAAGATACCCTTTTTTCATATATCTTATATTAACTTTTTTCTTTTCCTTTGCCTTGTTTGTTATCTCGGTGCCCCCCTGTTGCTTCTAGCTATGCAATATTTCAGGTTACGTGTTCGTTCCTATATGCCCTATTATTCACCCCAGATTGCTTCTGATCCAGACGCCTCCCATGGTTTTTCCCAGGTGCCTACTGGTCTGTCTCGTATTCGTACGTAGGCATCAGTTCAGTCTGCCATTCTTGCCCCCTATAAATATATATATATATATATGCGTGTCTCTTCTGTGAAACGTTTTTAAGACTCCAAACTAGCCTTCACTCCTTACTGACCCTGTGGTTTCTCTTGTTCATGTAGTCTCTATTCTTATGTGGGATGAATGCGGAGCAATGCCTGCCAGCATGATGATCTTTACTGGGCTTCTCGCGGCTCCATTGCAATAGACTACTTGCAGGCAGCGTCGTCTTGCTGCCACTTTTACTACTTTCGCTACAGTTTCTACGTCACCAAGAAAGGTTTCCTTTTTTCAGCGTATGTTTTCTGCTCCTCCCTGTCATATTCCGTTGCCGGAGGCACCTCCTTGCAAGCAAAGGCTTTCGCGGCCTCATCGAGACCTTTCGGAGGCCTCTTCCGAAATGCTTATTTCTGTGAGCTCTCTAGCCGTCAACCGCTTAGCTTGGTTGTACTATTGTTCAACTGAAGTCGCCCATTTTCCGGTATGCGGGATCGCCGCGCGCCTTTTCCTTTGTCTTAGGCTTCCTCCTTCATGCATAGCGTGTTTCAGTTTCCGTTTTCCCTTTTCTCCTATTCGGTTTCACATCTTTCGTCTGTCGAGCTTTGGTGAACTTTCCCTCCTGTTATTCTTTCTTGTGTCGTTCATGTTTAGCATTTGTATGTTCGTATATAATCTGTCGTAGCCTCTTCCGTGTGTATGATGCATACGTCTGCGTGTATATATCTCGTCTTATCTTTGTTATCTGCATCGCTCCACACCCGATTCCTCTCCAAAGTTCCAGTGCATCGTCGTTTTCTATTTTTATCTACCTTGCTTCTTCCGCCAACGAAGGCATCCACGATAGCATGTGAATGTGAAGGGGCAAATAGATACAATGTTAGGTTGGGGACAGCCTGGCTTTCTATCCAGTACTACTTTCGCATGTTTCTGTATTTGTTGTCGAAGCTTGGGAGTCCCAAGGTCCTCTCAAACTGTAAGCCTCCCTTTTGTTTCTCTCCCAAGTCTTCCATAACTCCTTGATTCCGATGCCCAGATCCGGCTCGGCCCGTCTTATTTCTGACCTTGATAACAACGAAAAGAAGGTCAGAACCAAAGAAACTCTAGCGGCAGAAGATAGTTGCACAACTGGCAGCAGCACTTGTTATGTGCAATACGTAGGAAGATGAAAGGAATGCCGTCATCAGGATCAGTATCCAATATTTCGCTCGGGTACGCAGGGCTTTTCCGGGCTTACTTCTCAATATCTGCGTGCTACCTTTCCTTGTTTGGTGGCCGATTTCCTCATCGAACATTGACTGCAAACTGGATCATTACGACAACGCTCAAAAATAACAACAGCTACAGTAACAACCGCAAGCCAAGGGAAAACCAATGACGTGGACAAAAAACCCCTTGAAGAGCTATTCACCCGATGGATATGCAAATGCAACAAAAAATCCAGAGCAATAAAACACTGCTGGCGAGATAGATCAGGTCGATTTGACCTTTCTGATCTCACAATGGAATACTGATGGGGTTTTGGGGGTCTGACAATGGCAATGCGAAATCACCTAGAATGCACGTACACAAAGCCAAAAATAAGGACGTTCATCCTGATAGTGAGAGGATTTCCCCTGAAAGAGCTCCGTTTACGCGCGAAAACATCGTAATTAGCAGAGATTCATGTCACGACGGCAAGACAGGACGAGGTTGAAAAGAGCTTACGACGTATTTTCTGTCGCGCCAGCCAAAGATTGTCTATCTAATTGTCTTCATTATTGATTGTTTATTTAAATATTTGTTATTATTTGGTATCGTATACGCGCGAGGCTACTTAGGTGCGTGTTTCGTGTGTGTTTCTATTACACGCACGAGTTTTTCGATCACCTGTCGGCTAATACTGTCTGAGCTAGTATTCAGAATCACCTCTTGAGTACACTACCGAGAATTTGTCTTTAATATATAGGTTTGATAAACATCTTCAAGGCTTCTTCAACGGACCTACGAAACGACACAGTAATTAACCATTTGCTAATGCTGAAATTTGATGAAACAATGGCTGATATTTGTAGTCACCATAGCTATACATTGAAAGAGATGTGAACACAGGTATTAACTCAATGTATGTATCAACGATCTGGTTGAAGAAATAATCCCTCATTGAACTGGTATATAAACCTGCTGATGTCATATAGCATCATAGCAAGGTGGTATACATATCTATCGCCTTGCTAAATGCGAAGCTTATCTAGAAACGTAGTTGAGTTTTTTCAGGTTTTTTTTTTTATCTCCTGCCAGATTGGCTTTCAAAGGTCACTTAGATAGAGAATCCTGCCGTTAGAGGCATTCGTCTTTGAGGTTTTTTTCAAGAAATGTATTTGTTAATATCTCTTTTTTTTATTAATTAATTCCGCTCTCAAAATAGAACTGATACATCATTTACTTGCCAGTTAGTGTAGGAACGTAAGAGACTGCAGTTCTCTAAGCAAGGCTAATGTATGCGTTTGATTCTAGTTCAGTGGGACATGCTCGAACTAGGCGCTGTTTTTAAGAGCTCTCTTTATTTAGGCGTGTCTCTATTTAGACCGTCCGCAAAGAGACTTGTTTTTCTCCCAGACACCGGAACGTGGCTAAACTTCCAAAAGTCACTAGTGCAATCGGGACAATTCCACATCAAATATAACGATATATTCAATTCTTAACCCAGCTGTAGGGCAAAAACCCAGACGCAATCGACGCCAATCGGGCGACGACCGAATATCTATTTCGTCTCATCTAATCTGGTCGATTTGAGCGCCACTTCGGTCTTTTTATTGTACATCTGCGTCTTCTTTATCGACCGAAACGGGATGTAAATGCAAGGAGAAACCAACTACCGTATTCCTTTGCCGAATTCCCGACAGGCTTATCTACCGTCGCAAATGCCAACGTCTGCTACCGCATCATATCTTTAGATGAAATCAATGTGAACAAGTGACACCCACGGTTCATGGGGCCATCGTGCCCGTTCAATTAGCGTTGAAAGCTTCGGTCAAATTACCTCACGCCGAAACTTCTATAGTATGTTGCTCTACGGCAGTCACGCTTTCCTTCACGACGCGTAGCCTGTCCTCCTACAAGTATAGATGAAAACGAACACACTCAATCTGGTTACGGCTGCCTTCATTATATTGTGTCTAAACGAGCACCTAACATATCCGTTGCATGATTCAGCGGGTCTCATTGGTGTCATATAATACGGGAAGCACTATTTGTAAGACGATAATACGTCGAACACCCATGTTTGATTCATGCTGGATGATCGTGTTAACGGAATGATACAATTACCATATACTCCCTGCGGTTCGTCCGAAGGAGCACCGTTAAGAAGAGAACCCTGGGTGAGGTCGTTTCAAATCTGTCACTGCGAATTCATAAGAAATAAATAGTCTTTCAATATTTTCCATCTCTTTTTATATTTCCTTACATATAGAGCATTCTTACGTTTGCAGCTAACCTGTATGGTAAGTTCTGCAGCTGCCTTACTTCTTAGCTCGTTCCTTGAGAATTTAACTCTCGAACGAGGATCACATTTAACTTGCCATCATGATACACACTCAATATATGAACACAAATGTTTCATTTTCTTGCATCGACGTGACGCTGTAGCGCTGGGTGTGTACGCCTGGTGTATCAATAGCGATCAAACGGGACTTTATCGTTTCGTCAAAGTAGCGCGTCTTTAGGCGCTATCGATGTACACATGCGTGACGCTCAATGAGTACATCGATGAATGGTCAGTACTGCATCCTTTCCGCCCCGTTCCGTTACCAATTATTACAACTCGATCCTTCTTTCTGCTGACTTTCTGACTCTACTTCGAATCCGATTTTGTGTTTTTTTTAACTCGAAATGTTATTCTGCTTCATTCCTTCGCCATGTCCACAAACCTTCTATCTGCTCTTTCACCTTCGTTTTCCAATCCACCAGTGGATAACGCCGCCTTCAAGCAATTCTTTATCCAATTTCTCCCATTTCATATTTTTTGGTGATGCAATACCTTCAGATGAAGCGACCCCAAGCGAAACCTTTGTAGTACTGGCCGTTGCTGCACGCGCCGGAATATTACTAGAATCACTATTTTATTATTTGAATAGGGCACTTGCTGAGTATATTAGAAGACAAAAATATCTCAAGCGATGAAGCCTTATTGAAGCCAGCACTTTAGGCGGCAACGCCGCTCGAGGTGGTAGATTGAGCGAACTAACAGAGGACTGACTGTTCGGGCCAGGCGATCGAGTAGAACATTGCATCGCAAATGTCCAATTATGCTCGATGTGGTTTCATTTGAGGTAGGCAGACACATTCCGCTATGGTCTTGAAACAGGTCGCGTTTTTTGCTCCTATAGCGCTGAAGCTTGCAACGGAAGCACTACGAAGCTCTTAACGTCCAAAACATATCACCAGGTATCGTTGTTCAAGCCCAACCGAGCAAGTACGAGCCGTCTTAAAATACGGGGATTTTTACCACCTAGGGCTCTCAACGGATCTATGAAATTCATGCCCATTTTCGATGTGGGTTTTGGGTGAAATGTATCGACGTTGTCGGCAAATTTTCACCAGCGCCTCTCGGACTCGCTCTCCGAATCCACTCGCAGCAAAGAAGTGCCCCTCGAGGCGTTGTAATACCCCCTAGAAGCTGACGTGTCCTCTGTTGACTTCAGGAAATTCTACATCAACCGTTCGTATTAAGAGACAAAACTAAAAAGCTCTAACATCTTGGCTTGGAGTGGGTAACTAGGTTTTCCACTACTCGACCTTTCTCCGGGCCCGAAGTAATATGAATGTCGAAATTGATGAAGTAAAATATAACGTAGTTCAGGTATACAGGATCTATCAGTCCCGAAAGGTTGCGGGTGCATTCGCTGCACCGTGAACGCTACTTCTTCCCTGTTTTCGGGACGCGTGTTAATTTTCCAGTGAGTTGCATAATAAAGCGCCTGTGGAGTATTAGAAAACAGCGAAATAATCTAGGGTGAAAATTAATCTAAAGTATGCAGAAAATAGACGGACTGATTGGAGTTGGGCCTGTTGAGGTTGTCTAAAGCTTGGCCAGCAAGTAGCTAGAAATATAATAGCGGGCAATGACAGTTGTTTTATCTTCAGTTACAATTTAGGGGTAAGTTGTCAAAGTTAATCGATTTTAAAAATCCATCATTGCATAAGTGGAACGCAGTAATTGCGTAGTTAATTTCGCATTCAGCTTAGCTGACCGGAGTTATATAATGAAACATTACCATCATGAAGAACGCCTGCTATAAAGCACCACTGGGAGATATTCTATGTTCCTCTGAGAGCGATCTAGTTTCTTTGTTCAGGCGAGAATGGCCTGTATTGCTTTTCCTGTAATCCTTGTACCCAAAAGGAACACACTGCCGGGTCGTAATGTCACAATGATATCCACCTACGCCTTTCACGTAGAGACATGGTAGGTTGACGATTTTTAGCCGCTGCCAATGACTTTATAAGCCACACTCTATATTGACGCTTAGGGTAGATGCAAAGACAGTCTATGCGTTCTGTGCTGTGCAATAGTCCTGTACTTACCTGTAAGCCGTTAAGGTACAGCAAAAAATTGTCGTGTTAATTACATTGGTGCGTCGCTTTTTAGGCAATGGATCATTTAGAAATCGTTGGTCAAGCCCCTAAACTTTTGCTACCTTGCTTACTGCTGTACGAAATTCAAACGCCGTATCAGTCAGCGCAATGCCGTTCGACGAGGTAAACTGGGTGCTGAATAGCTTTAGATGAGAACATTCTACAATTGTTTGAATCATCTAGTCCAGACTGATTTCGCCTCCACTGTCAGCAGTTCGTTCCATACACGCAGATGGAGCGCGTTTTTACCTGTTGCGTCAGACTGCAGGTAAGCGCCAGCAGGTCTCGGCCAATCGGATACAAGCTATATCCCGCAACGCACGCGCGAACGAGTTGAATTTCCAGTGGATAGAATGTTATATTGGCAAAAATGTGCTTGCTTCGTATGGCTATACCGAAAGATGATATTATCGGTTAAAGCTGACGCGCATACATTTCTTGCATTGGCCACGAACCATCTCATTCTTAACCGTTAATCCGTATTCATCTAATAGCAGACAGGCTGAAAACTCTTCTTCCTTCTGCAAAGAAGAACAGCGCTTTTTCTTTGACCACAACAGCCGTAGCTATGACGCCGGGAGCTGATCATCAGCATCCATTGTCACCTTAATTTGGGCAGGCAATAGGACTACACAATGGGGGCCAAGCTCATTTACCTCCAAACATTCTTAATCTATTCATCGATTAGATGAGTGCCTTCTATTCCGTGCTCTTATTGGTTCCTGGTTTTCTTTCCGAACAATAAGCAGGCTCTGGGAGCGTAGAGCATCATAAGTGCACTGTTTAATGATTGGTGGAAAATTTTCATCAACATACACTGCTAACATCTATCAGTTGGTATTTGTCAACAATACCCGTAATCTTATTGTTGACTAGCTGGTTGCTGACGCTCATCCCGTAACTGCCCGAGGACCGTATCGTTTAGGACGCTATAAATAGGACGTGCGGGTCGATGTAAAGGAATGCCGATATCAGGCCCTTAACATGGGACAGTAGTACAGAACAAGGTTGTTGCTATAAAACGTTACCTGCCGTGTGGCGACGACCTAGGCAGAAAATGCATATCGACTAATCAGCTGACGAGGTGCGTCTTCCTCGTTACTTCAAGCCAATGGTAAAAAGAAACAAGACAGGCGAGAGGAAAGTAAAGTCTTTCAAACCGAAGACCCTGTCACTGCGAGCTAGAATCGACAAAAGTATACATATGTATATATATATATATAAGAGGAAATTATCTTCAGATCATATTGGACGCATGTGGCTGCATAATAGCTCGAGTAGTCAATTGCAACATGTAGAGTAATTTTTTTTTAAAGGTATCTGTAGATGCAATTAGTAGTCAGTAAATTAGCAATTAATGTACAATATCGTCATTTGGATGTAGCAACTCAATTTCATTGAACGTATGTTTATGTGAAAGTAGGTAAACACTAGATAATGTTTTGAGCGTAATTTTTATGCTGATTTTATGTGTACGTAACTGCGGCTTCCATTGAGGATCAAATCGCAGCCGTTTTGCTCATGACTGTTATGTAGTAACATATACAATTACCAATATATGTTAGTTTATTCTGTCCCGGGTGTTTACAAAGAAAAATCGTACTCAAACGGTTCACTTACCTGAAATTAAATAAATGCAAATATTATCTATATGGAGATAAACGGACAACTGCCACATGCGTGGTACGAGTTCATGCTAAAATTGCATGAAGCTGTTCTCCTGTCGTTTAGACCCCCCTGCGTAAGGATGCCTGTTTAACATTTCTTTTTAATACAAACCCACTACAGCACCTACATAACAGATCTCTAGCAGTGAAACCCAAGTAGACACTTGATCTATTTACCGTATACGTTCTTCTTGAACTTTTTCGAGTACTCTTATTGTTGTGCCAAAATCTAATAGCATTCTATATTTTATTTCTATTCATTAGACTGCGATGCAGCGTAACATAAAACGAGTGCACACGTCCGCGACGCTAGCCAAAAGATGCCTACACGTCACGTTGAAAGCGTTAAGCAGCAGCAGCAGACGTCTGCCTTTGTCTCTTTTCTTCGCGTGCCTTCAACATCTGTCAGGCGATCCGAGATGATCGATCATAAGAACAAAATCCGCCATTACGGAAATTTCGGGCTTTGTAGGCTTGTCAAGCGCCACGTCACCGGCACCCAGTACCCAACAGTCGTCGCCATGGCCACCGAGACGAACGACGACCGGAGGGTTTATATCCGCGCTATATCTGTTCTTGCCGTTTTTGATGTTCGCATCGCACGTCTATATACGACAGGGTTTTTTGTCGGTCCCGAAGTTCCACGTACACGGATATATATACAGTTTGTGCCTATGTGTGTGTGAAACCGTATTGTTCAGCAACGGGTTAGACAAGTACATCTGAAGCAACGGAAAGCAGTCTTCTTAATCTTTTTCTAGAGTATTTGTACTTTAAACATCATTTAAGCCTGTGATTGTTGTCATCATTGCCGGCCTCCAGATCGAGAAAGAGACGATGGTGTTTATGTTTCCACGTACCTGCTTGGCTTAGGCAGTTGTTCTCCCTGCCAAGAAAATTCTCCGGTCGGATACCAAGTACTGGATTTTATAGTATCTTTGTTCACTGTCAATGACGTTCTATAAATCAGCAGTCACAGCAGCAGAACTGCGGATGGCGACATCAGAACTGACTGTGTCCGCCCACGAGCGCGGCGAGAACCCTACATGTGGATCAGATGATCGAGATCGAATTATTCAAACTCGAGATTTAAGAGATCAGTTTGTTGCCTTTCATCTGTATTCTAACAAGCTGTTATTTACTCAGTTTTTCACTGCCTGAACAGTCACGGGTGGCGCGTGTAAATTGTTTCTCGTTGTATCTATAATAGTAGCAATAAAGGCTATACTAGCTAGGGAGAACGTAAACAGCCACTAGACACAACATTGATGCCTGTACAAGCAACAGGATCGATTTCTGTAGTAGTCTTGCATATTCTAATGGGTATCGACAGAATACTGAGAAAACGAAGGCCATGTTCGCCATACACTGATAGCTCAAAACCTTAGTCTTTCTTCGATGCATCTAATGCTTCTTTGGCATCCTGATTAGTGGCAGACACCGGTTTGTACCTTCGAACAACGATTAGCGAACCGTCTTTTCCTAACCAGTCCTAATCGGTCCCAAATCTCATACAGCGCACTTTCGAGTCGTACCGCAACTATCAACTACAATGGTATTCGTTATTGGTTCTGAATCCGTCTGTTATTTTCTCCCTCAGTTTTCCTTTCGCTTTGTTACATTCCCCTACACAGCCGTTTTCCATCTATCCATCTGTTCAGCAATTCCCACGGCGTTATCCGCTTCGTGTACGCTATGTCTGGTTTGGCTGGTGCTTCATCGAGGCTCCAGTCCTCATACCCTCAAAACAACCCCTATTGAGTGTCACTCATTCTCAAGTTTTCTCACTACTCTGTTTGTCGCCCACTTTGTTATTATGCGCTGTTTCCCCTCCTTGCCTTTGCTCACTCCTATTCCAAGGACTTCATGTCTATGTCGTTCTTCTTTACGTATTCGTCTCTGTTCCTGGTAAGCCATTGATCGTTCCCCATCCCACTTGTTGGCGACGCCGTCATTTCTATCGGCTTTCATGGCGTCGGCATCGATGGCTTCGGCTGCTGCTGCTAGCCATCCTGGTCACAAACCCAATCATCCTGAACACCCTGAGGGTCCTATCGTTGGTCCTTCCTGACTCGCTTTGCTTTTCAAATGCAGGAGAAGGCATACGTCAATGTCTCGAACCAGCATCCGACCCGTTAAGGCCGAGAAAGCGGAAATGGTGAACCCTAAGTTCGAGGATCAGCCGGAGGGAGCTAGAAGCAGCAACAAAAGCAGGTTGAAAGGAATGCACAGGCAATACGCATTGTGTCAACTTCCTTGCCAACCTACTAGTTCGGATGCTTTGTGCGAGCAAACAATGTTCGTCAGCCACACTCGGCTTGGCAAAAGTGTTGTTTGAAGAAGACTAGCGCGGAGGCGAGAGGGGTAAAACGATGCCATGCGCTTGGCAATTCCTATCTAAGGGGTCCTTTTTAGGGAGAGAAAGGTTCGGCGTTAGAGGACAAAGTGTGAGATTAAGAAGGATAGATCAAATAATGAGAGAGAGAGAGAGAGAGAGGGTACGAAGAGGGGGGGCATACAGATGGAGAGGGAAAGGGCAAAACCGATAGTCGTAAATAGGATTGAAAGAGCAGGCGATCAAGATAATGATCGAGAGCGAACGCTTGAGCAGCACAGAAAGACGCTGCAGCAGATACGATGGCGGTGACAGTGACGGAACGGGTAACGAGTGAACGATATGAAGGAAGAAGTAAGAATAAAAATTTCCAATTTGGTTTTAAATTTCTTTGAAGCTCGACGTCTCACGTTCTTTCTACTCCTTTTTCTTCTGTTCCGTCTAGTTCCAGCTGGCTGTCATGTGTTCACCCGTTTCCTCATTGTAAGATACTCGCTAGAATCCTCCGCCGAACCCAAGTCTACTTTGTCACAAACCCGTTTAAATCATAGCAGGAAACATAGAGGCCTGGTATCTGCCAGTCCGTCGCACGATCAGGCTCCTCACGATGGCGAGCATCTAGGCTCTATTTTGCGTTCTCTGTATCTCCCAATTTTTCCCTCATTTACGTCAAATTCCGAATTTTTTTTCGTCAGTCTATCTTGCCTCGCATCCACAATGAGCGAGACTATTCTTTCCATGATTCTTCTCTCGTCATAGCTTCTCCTGTCTCTATGTTCTTAAAATGCATTGAGTGGCTGGCTCTGCAGGAGGTCGGGCGCCGAATCGTCCTTTCGCAGGATACGCGGAAGGTTCAAGCGATTGGTAAATTGGGATGCAATCAAAATGAAAACGGGCCCTTTTGAAACCATTCGAGAATAGGTATTTTCTGAAATCGTTCAAAGAGGCGTTCACGAAGCAAAATAAAGGTATTGGTAAAATACTGATGCAAACTAACGATAGGAGCTTTGCCTGTCGTTTTAATTGTCGATTTTTTTATTTATTAATTTTTATATTTTTAAACTTTAATTAAATAGAAAAATGAGATGTTGATTGATCGAGACCGGAAAAAATACCGGAAGGTAGGGAACGACGAGGCTGTCCATAAGTCGCACGAGGCGTAATACAAGAAGCAAGTGAACAAAGTATAAAAAAAAAATGGTAGATTCTCGGCTGCAGAGGATCTCATTCTTGGCAGTGGATCATTTGGAGTGTTGGCCTGCTCTTCGTCTAAGCTAGAGCTGAGTACATTTTGTCGTCTATAGTAAGTACAATTACGAGGTCACCTAGCTAGCCGTAGCATAGAAAAGAGACACGTTTCTTGAGGTCTAACTATGGCTACGACTGCTGTTGTTGCCGGCCAGCAGGTTTTCTTTTCAGTAGCAGACATGTCTCTGTAGGCTTGCCTACAATCAGGTCGAAACGAATACGTAAAAGCTCGCTAGTGATGACGTAGACGCAGTGACCTTCGACACGATTAGCCATTCGTTCCCTCGCTATTTTGTGCAAATATTGGACTTGGGATGGACAAAAAAAAATTGGAAAAGTTAGTGATCGCTTTGAAGGGAAGCATGTGTTCGGAAAATGAGTCAAGGATTCAATTAGGAAGCAAGGATGCTTGTTGAGATAGCGCTTAAATTCAGCATCCATTATGACAAAGAACTGTCAGAATAATTATTGACAGTACAATAAACACAAACAAACCCTGCGCTGCTGGGTATCAACATTGTAATTGCAATGGTCATATCAGTAGAAAGACGAGTGATTGTAAACATACTGGGTCTAAGGTATTTTGTTAACAATGATCAGCACGAAGCTAAAGCGATTAGCTGCAGAAATATATCTTGTGGCTATCAACTTCATAGAGTTGGTGCGGTATCATATAATAGCAATATACTTTATATACAGAAGCAGAGAGGAATACGACTTTATCAATCGCGGAGGTCGCTGGCTACCAGTTTTGGCACATTGGAACTCATGTTTCTCAGGTAAGCACCTTGGACTGACGTTTACATACGTAAAATTTAATATTTCATCTAGGTAAGATCTTCACTATGCAACAGTATGCTTGGTTTGTTGAGGTACATCTTCATTTTTGCTGTATGAATGAAATAATTTTCATACTTCAATACATATGTAGCATCTTTGTAGACATACGAACAGTAGGAGTGTTATCGATTTTAAGTCGTCATTATGTTCAACGTCAATCGGCACTTCAACGATTTTCAGTATGTTACCTCACTATTTTCGTCATAGCATCTTCACGAAGATTCTTTCGGCAGCTTTTTCTATCACCAATAGACGCACAAATAATGCACCATAACCATTGACTATCTATGCCTGTGTGTTTAGATATTTCGAGCAAACAAGATAAAAGTCTGGCTGGTAGTCCTTTCGACTTGATCCGCGATAATATTTTACATAAAGGTGCATATATATGTATATATATAGGACTAGGCCATATGTCGAAGTGTGACATTATATATTGATGATTGGGTCCCATTAGCAATTATATATAACTTATTTTATTGTCGTATGTATATATAAAGTGTCCTAATGACTATTGCTTTAGTTTTTATGTACATATAATCAATGTTGAAATTAGAAAATCTACGTAAGTTTGATTCAAAATGATAACGGTGATTATTGATTAATGAACTTCAAAAAACCTCAAAGTTATTGTACGTTGTCTGTTTCTGAGCATAAATTTTAACATACACGTCCAATAAAAAGTCCGTTGGTATCAAATCTGAACAACGAATAGAGTGATCCATAGGATCTTTTCGTCCAAGCCGTACCTGTAGAATATCCTCATCTAGATATGTTCTTACATCACAATGATAGTGTACAAGTCTTCGTTCCTATCGGGAATTAAATTTGCCATCTTCACCAAAATCCTCTCGAATGAGTAGTAAAACAAACCTTGAAGGAGAGTAATCAGCATTAGCCACTGTATTCAATTAAGTTAGAGTTTATACTTCTTTGAGTAAACTCTGTGAAGCCGTATATACACTATTTACTAATTTCTTACTCTATAAATAGTGTATTTTAAACGAACAACACATATCTCAAGCTAAGCAGCGTTATCACAGCTGATGGTAATTATATGCGGCAATGCCCCCGGTTCTGATTCTTATATCACTCTGTAGAAATAAAGTGCAAAAATCTTTCTCTCAAGAATCTTGTGAGCGTAAAAATTATATTTCTGATGTGACCGTTCGGCTTCGACTGACAGTAACGAGAGGCCGATGAAAATTTGCCCTATATTCCTTCACACGATTTAATATGCCTCGCGATGATATAGTCATAGTTCTTCGTTTTTTTTGAACTCGTACTGTCGCGACGGCCAAAGCGTTCGGTTCAATATACGACACAAGGTGGGGCTAACTCTCTTGACATACATAGAATGTATATACATATATCTTAACCCATTTTTGCTTTACTCCTCAAATATATGTACGCGTCAAGGAAGTTGCCAGCGCCTCTTCATCTGTTCATCGGTCGTTTCTAACGTTCCTGATAGTGACAGCAGACCTTTATCGGCATGTCACTTTTGACACGCAGACGTCATCGTTTGCGACGTCCTTTTAATTTACCCGTACAGAAAATCGAGCTTCCAAATACCCTTGTTCAATAAATTTCGGTACATTTCTATTATTCTGATTCGTTGGTTCGAATATATCTTCTGCTAATTTCTTACTTTTTCACAGCCACAAAAGTTTCCAGAGAGGAGTAGGGATCGACCCCGGGTTGGTTCTAAACCTCGCAGTAATACTAGAGTCGTTGTTAGAACCACCATGAGCCAGTTTTCGCTGCGAGGACCTGTTTCGCCAGTGTATTTTCCGCTGGATACTTGCCACTGTGTCAACCTGCCACCGCCACCCTCCGCTCTTGTGCACTTTTTATACTTTCAAACCTACCTTTCCATTTTTCAAATTCTGATCTTTTCTTTTGTTCCATTTTTCTCCGTCCCCAATTCCTACTCTAGTCTCTATGTGGCATATTTCCCAAAAGCCAACCCTAATGGGTCTTCGTCAACCCTTTTTAGTTTATGCTTCATCGGTATAGGTTCGACCCGTTCACTTTGTCTGCTCGTATCTCCGTTCTACCACCCACATCAACGGCCCTACCGCTTCTTCGCACTGCTCGAAACGAATCAGCAGCGGCACGGCCAGCCACCTACAGCCATCTACTGAAGCAGCTGACGACGTTTGTGTTTAGCGCTATCTCTTCGCTGGCATTGCTGGCGTTCGTGCTGTTGCATCTCTTGGCCGCTGCTCTCTGTAACCTTTGTAGCCTGTGTACTCTTCTGCAAGCTTACCTTTCTGCCGCCTGGTTCAAGCAGAACAGCCGATCCAGAGGTAGCAGGGAAGCGCTTGTCGTGTATACTTACCCCATCGGTTGATCATTGCCGATCCTGGCTCTCGTTAGGCTGCTTACCTGCCTGTATTTTGCCGCTAGTGGTGGATGTTTAGGAGATTTGCGACTTATCCCGACTCTGCTATAGCTATGCGCTTCATCTTGGCACTCCCCCTCCCTCCTTCACCCACAGGCCATTCTTGCGGTCATTGTAACTCCACTTGACAAGCAACCCCAGAGGCGGTTGGAAGGAACGCAGCAACCAAACAGAGTTAGCTGCTGTTACCCCACCGCCAAAAGAGGAGCGCACCATCAACGGCTGTTCTGTTTCTTTTTTAGCTTGGCGGTAGATACTCTGACCACGCGCTATTTTGGCACTATTCGTGCTTGCTCCTTAAGCGTGCTTGCTTTTTGTTTGGCTAATCCACAGTGGCAGATTTCTGTGACTTTGGAGTAGTACTACTACTACTACTGCTACTGGTTACGTTAAGTTGCAGGTTGCGCCAACCCTTTCTGGTTAAAACGGACCAGCACATCCTGGCTGTACGTCGTTTAGTTAGTCCTTCTGCTACTTATCGGTGGCCCGTTAAGGGACAAGTGCAAGCTGTAGGTTTTGGCCCTTTTTTAGACTTATGGTGGGTTCTTTCTTTGCTTCCGGAGGCTGCTTCCTTCGCTACGGCAGCTGGTTGCCGGCATAGCACTGCTTAGTCTGTTTTGGCTGTTGTTGTCCCTTTTAGACCCAGTCACATTCACTGCAGAGATGGCACTTATACGGGCCGAGGCCACAGCAGTGGCTGCCTTGCCCGCACACCCTGAACGAAGCTAACACGTGTATGCCCCTCTGTGGCTCGCTTATGTCTTACCTTAGCTTGCGTCTTGCTCCACTCTTTTTCTTGGTTGTAACTTTTAGATCTTCTTTCTTCCTTCCTCCCACCCTTGCCTCCTGCCTATCTTGTGTCAGCGAATAGAGTAGAGAGGGCGAGAAGCGCTGCTATTCTCCTGTTGTTTTACGTTGATTTGGGTCGGGGTGCTTCAAAGTTTCGTTTGTTAGCTTCGGGGGCGGTACGTTCTACCACTGCGAAGAACGGATAAGCAACAGAAGAGAGCTTCGTTGTTGTAACTGGAGCACATCGAGTGACGTTAGAGAAGACGAAACGGGTGAGCAGCGTCAAGCTAACGGAAGAACAACAACTCGGAACAGCGTTCCGAATTAGGTGATGAAGGAATACCGTAAATGCGACAGAAGAGGACAAAAGGACGCAAACGAAACACGAATGAAAGCAACGGCACGCTTTCATGTCTCCGTGGAAAGAGACAGCCAACGCCCCGACTATGAAGCTGCCGGAAGTAGACTAGAAATTTGCCGGTTCCAGCTTTTCGCCTCTTTGGCCAGGGGCAGCTGAATACAGGCATTTGGAGGGTGAAAGCTAATGATGGAATGTGGCCTCCGCGCCTACGTGATCGAACGCCAACAGTCGCTGGTTGTGGATGGGAAACTAAGGAGGGTTACCGTGCAGGCATAAGAGCTAAGCTTCGATCTACTAGTAGCAGAAGCAGCAAAGAGGTTAATATGGTGCAGTACGGGAATATTAGCAACAGACGAGCTCGCAGAGGGGTGCTGCCATAGCAAGGAACATGGCCGATTTAGGAACGCATAGCTTAACGTGGTCCTACGTGTTGTAATTTAACCCTGCCTGGTTTGGTCGTCGTGTGGCGGGGCGGAATAAACCGAACGACTTGTTGCCAACTTACAACTACTTTTCGTACTATAACTAGAGGCTTGTTTGATAATCACTTACCCAGGAAGGCTTAAGCGGATGGATCGCTTTGCTGATTGATGCTCACCATATTCTATATTCCATTAATTGTGGTATATCATTCTAGCATATTCCGTCCCTATTATCGCGTGCTAACTGCTTACGGTCTTCCATATCGGTGAAGCGAACAAATATCGTTAAAAACAATTCAGGTTTTAGTCGTTTATATATATATATATGATGTATCTTCGGCAACTCTAGCATAGTGATAACCCTAAATATCTTATATTTCCCAGTGCTAACTAGCTGGTTACGATTTCAAATTTCCCGCGTATTGTGTCCGCAGATTGCCTCGGATTTCAGTCAATTGGCGGCAGTATCAAGGTAAGTCAAGGGAACTTAAGTCCCTGTCTCACTCCTTATTAAAGTCAATGTTCGACGCAATGTCCATTGTTTCAACAATAGACAATGCGTCGCTTTCCCGAATCGGTCATTGTTTCAGTCATGCAGAGTGATTCGAATGATGAAGAACATGATTTATGATCAAATAAAGCAAACGTTTTCATAACTGGAAATAAATCATGTATAGTCTACTACATAACACATACTAAAGTGGATACGTTAGGAATAGCGTAGTTACAATGGCATAGCAAGATATAGATGTAGATCTCTAGTGAACTAATTAAAGAGTAGCAGTAATGCAAACAATATATAGTGGCTTTTACCACCCAGCCTAGCAACGTTCCCGAGATCTGTCTTCGGTCAACTATTTTCATATCTGTACATATATGTATTTCTGACTGAAATATAGTTTGGTTTAATTAATTTTTTCTTTACAAACGTTGTCAGACTGCTAACATTAGGTTGGGAAGGAAGTTCCCGCGCCTTTTTTACTGAATGGAAAACACCGCATTTCTATCATAATAAGCTCTGATGCTATATTTCCACTCGTCCTCGTTTTCAACCTTCTCTCATCTATCAATCAATTTATTTACGCCTTCTCGCCAGAAACTTTTTTCTAGGTTAGCTGTTGAAGAAATCGTCCAACATGGTCTTAAAACCAAAAGGTCTTAAAACCTTTTTATTCTTAAATGTGCTGTTCCTAATTTCGTTTGCTAAAAAAAGGTGCAAATCCGTCAGCGCAAGGTCCGGACCATATAGAGAGTGTAACAAACGATAAGGCAGCTTGGCAGTGTTGGTCGTATGTGGCCCCGCGTTGCCATGGGAAGTGCCGATCTGGCCTCGCCGGACAGGTATTTCTTGAATATCCTAATGCAGTTGAGGCAATTAGGTTTCAAAAACACACCGATTAACTGTCGTGGTTTACGCTAAGCTTTGACTTCTTTCCCGGAGTCATCTGTTCTGATCTCTGACTTGTGTTGACGTACAGACATCACCTCCAATTGTAGTCAACGGCAATTATAAATGCAATAATCGGACATTGAGGCAGCGTGACGCTCCAGCGAGACGTTGAGATAAGCCAAAATTTTTCAGTAAAATTAAAAAACCTATAGCGGTTAGCGATGCTCTTACAGCTGCGGCTCATCTTTCCGGTATTCTTGGTCAGTTGTCCTTTTTCAGGAATGCCTCCAGATGGTCACCGTTAAGCTCAGACGGTCCGCCAGAGTGGCTAAGGATACCTGGGTTCCGGATAACGTTTTCAAACCTGGCAAACCATTTTTTAACAACGAGTGAATCGAAGTGGGAGAGAAAAGCTTTTTTTTTTTTAAAGCGGAAGAACTTTCTTCCCAATCTAGAACTAATGTGTTTGCTGATATATATATATATATATATATCATAAAATCTGTTTGGCCGGAAAGTATGATTTGTGACCTTTTTTCTTTTGCAACTCCAGTTTTTTTTTATTAACGATGATTACATTCTAATAAAACTGCTGCAAAACCTAAATGGAACAGTTCTGCCGGAATACATTGAAGCTGTATGTGTAATAGTATAGTTAAGAAATATTGCATCACAAGGTTATGACACCTAATATTCATATCGCAAGGTGGCGAAAATCGTCTCGCAAAGGTGCCTACTCAACGTTTCCGTCCATAGACTTCATTTTGGGCTTTAAAAACTTCTTAAATCGAAAAAACATTACTGATCGTAAAAACGTGTGTGAAAAATAATTAATGGTATATTAGATTTCTATTTGCCCCTGTTATGTAGAAGAGTGTGTATTTATTGTGTTGTGTGTTATCTATCGTAACGTTATGAATCTGCGCTGTCTCGAAGGACACAGAAAGCTCGGAAGCGATTTCTCAGAGCTAAATGAATACTTACCATTATAAAAGTTCTATTCGGCCGCCGTAGAGCACTTAGTGCCTTCTACTATATCACCATACCGAGTTTCTCCTATTTTTATTTCTCTATCGAAATAATATCTACCTGAACTTATGTCGCTCAAATATTGCAGGCTTGTTACATGAAACTCATCGTAATGACATTAGCAACCTCCTTGATCCAATTTTGGAACTTATTACAAAATGTCGAGCTAGCTAAAACACCCCGGCCGATATCCAGTAGCGCTTCGGTGCAAGGAAACTTGAAAAAAATTCCCCTCGTGCCAAATCAAAATCTTTGGTTAATACACAGCAGGCTTACGACTCGACTTCAATATGAGCCTAAAATATCGAACACTAACTGCTAAAGCGGCATAATCGAATGCCATGGTCAACGTAAGTTACTATAACTTACGTTGAAACGGTGAATAAAGACACATTATTTATCAAACATTCATCGATTTTCTGTCCACTGCTGACGATTCGTTAGTGTTTCATAGATATCATTAGCTCGAATAAAATGAGTTAGTCCGTTTAACTCTACCCACTAATATAACTAGCTAAATCCTTTTACACGTCTTTTGCCCTTTTTCGATCCCGTCAACACCAAGGGATTCAATTACATTTAGCTCACTGACAGGATCGGCTTGTTCAAGCTAAGCTGGCATGCCAAGAATATGCTTCATCTACAACGACTACACGGTCTACGCTGACAGCAATTACGTGTGTACCGTGAGTCTAGACGTAAATAAACCTATGAATATGTACGGTTACACATAATGAAGACAATTATTGGCAAGCAAAGAAATACGTTCAAGTGTGTCACACAAATATTGATTTTGCACTGAAAAACATTGACGAGGCTAGACCCCGCGCATTTTGAACCCGTCTTATAGTTAGTTTCAGTATAAATTATGCTGCAAGGCCAACGTGGTCCGAGCGTCGTCCGTAAACATTCTTCTACATATACGTGAACCAGAATAGATCACGTAGTGTTCAACTATTCCACCAATGAGTTATATTCTATATCTCGAGTATAGGCCGAAAAATCGAAAAGAGACGAGTTTCTCTTAGCCACACAATTTACACGGCTCGCCATAACGGCACCGACATTGATTTATCGAACTTAGTACCTCTGTGGAAACTAACGCATTTTGTTCGTTGTTGTACCTCGCGTGAACGAGGGTGAAATAGGTCTGCCCTCTCGTGGCCTGTTCTACCACTGTTATCATCTGTTCGAGTCCTATAGCTCCGTTCCAACCTGTCAATTACTAAGCGGAGCATATCCGATACAACGCGACGGGCGCAGCGGTTTGACTGTGGCATATTGCCGTCGCGGGAGTGGCTATATCTTACCAGCAAAGTTCGCCATTAGAACAGCGGCATCCAACTATGGCAATCCCTATCGCCGATTTTTAAGTCCTGAAGTACAGTGCGTAGAACGAACACCAAAAACGTAGAAGCTTCATAGGATCCGCGGCCTTGATGTCGTACACTCGCACTCAATTTTGCTGCTGTTGTAGTTGAGATCTGTGCCTGGGAGAACCCTCACCAGCTTAGGTGCGACCTCCCGAGCCTCTGGCACTCTCTCGTGCTATGTACGTGCTTAATTAGCTAGCCTCAGCTGCCCTAGCCGCGGCATTGTGTTCACAGCTTAGATTCCTACGGCTGGGGATGCAATTTGCTCTGAGCTGTCTGTACCTTCACGTTGCCTTCCCCATCCTCCTAATGGTCCTCATTTACCCTTACGCGATCTTCCTATTCGAAAGCTAAGACCGAAGAAAGTGCACAAGAAGGCAAGTCTTCGCGCGGACAGCTGGGTGATGGTATGCCCCCTACAATAATAACAACAGCTCCAACTTCCGCAATTTCTTTCAGTAGGCGTTTACTCAGGCAAAACTCTCGGCGGCAACAGCAACAGTAATAAAAAGTTGTGCGTTTTAGTACGAGACACAATTGAACATATTTCAAGGTTGAATGCAACGTATATGGCGGTCACAAAGGCATCTGTAAACCAGAGTTTATTTGGACGCATCGTACGGAGTAGCGTTATATGGGAAGACTAAAAAAACAGCAGCGGTAGTTTTCCTGGAATATGAACCTCGGCAATCCTGCACTGGCGAATTTTGTTAGCACTGATTGGTTGATACTGTGATTATTATACGGCGCAGAGACTCATACCCAAGGCGCTCTACGGAAGTTAAAAGGACATGTTGGGCCTATGTCAACGCGCTGGCTCCAAAGTTTTCTAGAGTACTGTGCCGAGAAGGACACTCACACACACGGAGTGAGAACATTACCTAGACTCGAAGGGCCGATGTCTTCCGGACGGCTGCCACTGACGCCGCCGTAGTTTTCATGTTGGTGAAACACTGAAAGCCTCTTACCCAAAAACCGGAGGACGCCATTGTAACCACTTCCCGTAGGCAGCAATCCGATCGCGTAAAGCCCACCAACCGTGTTCTGTCTCAAAGCCTGCCTTTTTTCCGTTTTCAAGCGTATCACCCGTTTCTCACCGAGTACACACAGATTAACTTGCTTTTTTACACCTAAATATGAAAAAATAATATTGACTGTGTAATTAATTTAAGCGATATGGCCGGTTACTCAAATAATGTATGATCATATTTCAGGTTTACTTAAATGGCCTACAGCACTAGTTACCTTTTTCGCGCTCTTATTTATTATAATTCCTATAACTAAATTCTATGCTACCCGACACGTGTACAATATATTTAGATAACAAAACCAATAATGTAATTTAATTTTATACAATCCATTTGTCGTTTATAGTACGTCATCATTTACGGTTCAGTCGTTCATATCTTATCTCTGGAGCCAGCCTTCCCGGTTCACGACCGCCAACTCAATTGACGGTTCCACCAAATAAGAAGCGTATATGTGAGACCTATAAGATATGGATATACAGATTTAAGTACGTTACAGCTGGACTTTTTACGAAGCGAGAGAATATAAACAATGCGATACCTTCTTTTGCCTTTGAGCTATCAGGCTCCAGCTGTTACAGTGGTTGTTGTAGGCTCATCATTGTGTTTGGTTTATTGATGTTAGAACACCGTTATTTTTCGTGTTTCCTTGTCGCCGCTCAATCCGCAAGGTGACGCCAGCTCTATTGCGTTTCCTCTCGTTTTCGCTGAGTCGAATATAGAGAACTTCGTAATCATCACTTCCGGCCATCACAACGCAATCGCCCCTATGTCGGCTATCATGCTTCCTGTTGTCTTGCGGGTTATATTCTACGGCGTACTATATACGTATAGTAACAGAGCTTTAGTCTGGACTAATGATACTTACACAAAGCCGTCTGACGTGTCTTTTCTTATGATAGGGGGCTAGAATGATATACATGGATACGTGGCTTGGTTGGGAGAGGGTCTGCGAGTGGCAAGCCTTTAACAGTCTGGTCATGTTTCTCACTGAGATGTTTACTCAGGGGATGTTTGCAAGTGTAAACCTAACTAAGTGGTTCCCTTCACCAGCCACCTCGGTCTGCCTCAAAGCCCACCACCTACATCCTTACCTGCTTTCCTAGTTGTAAGCCAGGCTCCCTCTTCTAGATGAACGTTTGCTAGGTAGCTTTTATATATATAGCTTTGTTGTTGTGCGTCCGTAGAACTTGCAGGGGCAGAACCAACAATGCAACAGACCATCAAATTCGTATGTATACCACCACACGAGAGACTAATTTCATATACGTTTTTCAATTTGACTAAGTAGAACTATTTACATAGTGTGCACCTATATATCTAAAGGCTCGCATGAATGGCGTACGAATAGATCAATGAACTGACAGGCTGCAAGGCGTTTCTGCATTTAATGGCAAACCTATCCAAAAGCTTGAGCCGCGAAGCAACTCCTACCGGTAATGAATTCATTCACGAGCACGTTATGAGATCGTACATGTGTTCGTTGACTACGAAGGCTTGAATAAATCCATTGAGGTGGCCAATGATCTGGTCTCTAGAAGCTGAATATACTCCACACAGTGAAGTCGAACCGTCGCGAAATACTAGTACCTTAATGGACACCTGGTACGATTAATGGACTGACCATTTCTCTTCAGAACGTAGCGTTCTAAATCATTACTGTGAGCGTATAATCACGTACGTCTACTATACGTGAAGCTAATTTCAGTGTTAGAAATGCTACTCGTATGGATTGGCTGTGAAGTAAATTACAATTCAGCTCACCTAGATAGAAAAGTGTTTTTCTCATAGTTGTACCAATGACCAACAACAGATCTTCCGATTTTGATGAAATGCTACTAGCACAGGCCTCTGTATCTGCGCTTCAAGTCAAAATCAACATCAGCGCGACTTTTAAGGACTACAGATAACGGAGGCTTGGCTTTCTGCGTAGGTCGTCTCAATGGTCCTTGTATACGTTTTAGTTTAGGCGAATGGCCATCCGCCCTACCTAATCAGAATGCATATTTCCGCCACTCGAAAAGGGCGTGTACACACGGGCCACAATATATAGATAGTAGTGCTACTGTCTGAACAGAAAACAGTGATCGCTCCGTTTAATCTGTCTCAGCGTCTCTTATCTCCGCAACCATGTTGTAGGCAGGACCAGTGGAAAAAAAGGCGTTTGTACCTTGAGTTCGTATCAGTCTGCAAGGTAGAACGGGCTGACATCTAACTTCAGGTAACAAGCTGAGGGTAGTCGTTGGACGTACAATGTGTGCTATAGCATCTCAACTGCTGACTTCTGCTCGCCACGGTGGACGGGACCGAGTGCGCTATCAGTCCATATTGGCGGCAACCTTTACGGTATGGACGAACGGAGCCCTGAAGCGCTTGAACGAGTGCGGGAAAATGTCAATTGCGGCGTGCAGAAGTGTTTCAAACATGTACGCCCTAGGCCACGCATGCGGGAGCATACGTTTCTCGAAATGGTACTGCTGCCATCGAAGTGAAAAGGCCCAGCAGTTCTCGAGGTACGCGGAGTTCGTCACAAGCGTCCACGAACCGTTCCCTCCAACCCGTCGGGCGCGACGTTCAACCCAAATTTCGGCACGCGTTATGACGCTTGCAACAGTGTTACAGCGCGCAAGCCCTTTGAACATAGGCGTCGGGCTCTAGTTTGTGGTTTCTGTTAATGGTAGTCGCAGCCACATTAAAGCGTGGCACTGCCTCTGTGACGATGTTCGAGAATAACCAATTGGCAGTAGAAAGACTCGTCGTCGAAATGTTTCTATATAGGTATAAGGCCCAGACGAAAATATTCAATCGAAATTCCAGCCAGAAAATTTTCGAAAGTCTTGTGGGATACGCCCAGAGCGCAGGACCACATGGCCACTGGTCAGGATCATAGCTGCATTTGGTGGAGTAGCAATAATCGATCATTCACATGATTGGAACAAAAAGTGAGACAATTTACGAAGGCGCACGAATAACTCTAAATGATTGGTTTGTGCAGGGAAATGCTAGCATTGCTCACTTATTTTAAATATGCCAAGCACACGTGTGTTCCCTCGTATTGCGTTGTAACTTTCTAGCGTGGCTTGGAGTACTGCGGTTTTATATTTTGTTTATCAGCCTAGAGCCACTTGTAGTAGAATTACCGCTACCACTGTGAACACGTACTCACACCTGACCTACGTTAGCAAGAATAATTGCCCTCCAATAGAAACACAGTGGATTTGGCACTAGTTCAAATCATCTCCGAGAGGAATGAATACCTCACTCTAAAATCGAGAACTTACCCATTAGTGCTGAACCTGCAAACGCTCGTCAGCTACGGAAATATCTCTTAGCATGGCAGTTACTGTCCAGGAAACTATTTCAAAAAAGCTGTTTATCCAAACAAGCTTGAATCTTATTTAGGTTAGTGTTACAGCTTGCAAAATCACACGTACATGCTATGCTCCAAGGATGTTCTCAGAAACATACATCAACCTTTCTATTCACATTTCATCTCATTGTCTCAGAGGTATGGTAAGACTACTACAATGGCGTAGAAATGCCCCGCAGTAGAAAAAATCGTACTTATTAAGTACAAGTGATATTTGTTATTCTCGTTTATGTCAGGAAAATAACAAACAATTGCGGTCTAAAAATAAGGAAAAATTCTACACTTACCGTAGACGATGACACAGGCAGTCAACTGAAACAGATGACTTCGTTACGCCATAGTTGTCTACTGCACCGTGAGATTTTTGCCTCAGCTCTGTCGAATAGTGGGTCTCGCTTGTTTAACCCAACTGATAATTTCAATTTTTTACCCAACATCAATATGCACGTGTTCCGACCTATATGTGGCTTCCATAAAGCTTTGAACCTCAAAAACACTTCCTGCCACGGTTATTTCGAACCTGTTTTACATACCTAAATAGTGGGTGTTTTCTCGTCCTGTCTCGCCTGAGACGCAATGACTGAACAACTTAAATCAAATATGCCTTATTTAATTATGCATCCAAACTTATTCACAAAATTCAAGTTACATGGACATGCACAAGATATGGTGTCTTTTACAGGCAGCATCAGGTCACAATTTATAATTTATATACCATATATATAATCTGTGTAGTTGCCGTTTGATTTGCGTGAATCATTGATATTGATAAGCCAAGTTTCAGAGCATGAGTTTCATAGTGAATCACTAACAATGCTATTCGAAAATTAGTTCGTTAAAGCATAATATATATTCTAGCTTTTCTTATGGTGACTGCGATACTGCCATAGCAGGACCTTACCATCTTTGGTCCTTGGCCGGCCTTTCGCCTGAAATGTCTTATAGCCCAAGCTTTAATAACAGTAAAATGCGAAAAGACTGCTTTGCTAGGTCAGTACCGCTGGAATTAAAGCTAAAACAGGACCGGAACCTAATGTCACAAGATCTCTGCAGAAAGCCTGCGATAAGTTTAAAACAGCTCCTGAGGCCCTTGACGTTGCAAAAGTTTTCGATGGATTTACAGCGAGGCAACGTATGCACAGTTATAGGTGCATGGCATGTAATGTCGGGCATATTTTCTGCTTTAGGAGGAGTGACAGGATAACGATTTTATTGTACACGTTAATATTTTAGAATATTAAAATGGGTGAAATATTCGTTCTTGTTGATAAAAATTTTCTAATAAACATATCGCAGTGCGCATGCAATAGGCTGGGTTAAATGTAAACTAATAGAATAGTACTGGGCGTTTCGAATTTATTAATCTAGTTGATAAAATGTTTGTCGGTCAATTCAAACTAAGTAAGCTGAGTGCTCCTCGAAGGGTTGGAGCACTCTGCGGAGAACCTTCTTTCTCAACATCTTTCGTCACAATGTTGATAAGAGTCGACTTTCGCCTCGCTGCTTACAATGTAAAACTTCATCCCTAATCCGGTGTAATCTCGTTGTAACCCTTTTGAGGTTACTTTCCTAAGTCCTAGAGTCACTTGCAAACATACGGTATCGTTGATCAGGGTAACAAACCCCATCAGCTAATGCCTGTAATGGTATTATTTAGAGAAGTTGTTCTTTTCTTTCAGGGCAGAATGTTCATTTTCATTATAGATATTTGGTAAGCCGCCTTTTAACTAACACAAGGGGCACGTTTTCTTAGTGGTTTTATCGCACTCGAATTGACAGACATCGTTTTCAATTTCTAAAGCTCGGCTTTCAACAACGCGCTATTTTCGAAACTGAACTCTACAAAATTAGGACCTTCATTTTCACGTCTGCAGAGACAACTTCCTGTCAAAGATACAGTGCGGAACAGGCCTCAAAATCTTAAACACTAGCTATTAAAGGTTAGGAAGAAATGAACCAGAAAAACGCGAATCGCAAACGTATCTGTTATGGCACTCCGTTGACAATTGTGTACACAATTCAATGCCAGTCCTCCACCAAAAACCATCGTCGTCCGCCGCAGTAGCAGCAGAATCAACACCGGCATGATGAGGCTTGCATGTTGTTCGGTATTATATTTATCTACATCCTAATACTGACATAGCATTCACGTAATGAATCAGAAGGAGCAGCTTTTCTAAGCGATCGAACCCAGAAAACCAGCCAACTGGTCAACAAAGAAAAATTCATTTTTCATAATAACAGACACTCGCAGTCAACATATAGCCGTACAGTATGAACTGTGATAATATTATAACAGGCGCTATTGTTCTCTCTTTTTTGTATTCGACTCGAGCAGATGTAGCTGTCCAAACAAACCTTTCCTTTTCTAGTTCATCTTTTTTCCTCATCTCTCTGCGCCGTCCTGAAACTTAGGCTGCATTCACAAGCACTGCACGACGGTATGATGTTTTTTCCCCGTTCTTTCTTAGCTCTCGCTGTCTTCTCATTTAAACTATTTTTGTCTAGGTCCGTTTTACGCCTACTTGTCTTTGCAAAGATACGGTAAGTTATAGTTTCCATAGGCGGTTCGCCAACGCCAAAATAAGCGAAGGGTTTCGGGTGGAACTAGGCGACGTTCGCGCCAGCGCAAAAAAGGGGAAAGCTGAGCAGGTGGGTTCCTTTAAGGGGAAATGGTTCTCATTCGTCTTTGCTGAGACGCATGTTTTGAGTATGACGAGAACGTCGCGTCCTTCCGAGGAAGTTAAAAGCAAGAGACGACTTCGAAATGCGCTCTTCTGCTCTGTCCTAACTACAGGAAGGTTTCCTTGCTTTAAAAATGACCATACTGCAATGCCTGTGTTGGGACAGGGCCAGGTTTTCAAGGGAAACACGGGCAGGCATCGGAGGCATACACCCGTTGGGCAACTAGTTTGTTGTTGCTGACGTCTGCAGAGAAAGAGAGAGAAAGTAAGAGGAAGAGAGAGTGCCTGTTTTTGTCCAAACTCGGTTCCCCCTATTCTCTACTTAAACTAAAGTCGAACGCAGACGCGAAAGTTAGTCGATGAAGAAACACATTTTCCACTCGGTTGAGATACTTAGGTGCTCGCTCATTGTTGGCCACTAATAGGCCAACCGCCCGGTCAACTTTATTATGGATTTTGAAAAATGGACCGTGCAGGTAAGTAGTTGCTATGGGGAGGTGGACGCCAAACATACAAAAAAGAAAGCCTGATCGGCTGAGTGACCCCGAAGTAGAAAGACAATGCTTCTCGTTAACCTGGCAATCGTGTGGATGAAGGACTTGCGTACGGTCACGTATATAATCAGCCCAACAGGCCTCTCGGTAAAAGAATGGCAAGCCAGGCTATTTGTGAACAAATAATAATTGTTTATTAATTACTAAAATGAGCCTTTCAAGTATTTTTCCTTGCACTTGACTATCCGCTTATGTGTTATTGTTTTTTTTTCCGCTTGACAAGCTTCTAATCTTCCGAAATCTCGTTTAACTCCATAATTGGTTTTCTAGAAAACTGTCGACTAAACGCATGTACTTCAGCTATTAACCACATATTGTTGACGACCATTCTATAATTTGAACTTGACAGCGTTTTTTTTTTATTTTGAGTAAATGCATTAGAAAAACACAATATTTTCAACAAGTGAGTATCACACAGCTTGTTTTTGTGAGTTAATCCATACAAGTAAATAATTAACACTAAGGATATTCAAGATCGACTTAAGTTTACAACGTCTCGGATCAAAATAAACGAACTGTAATTCTTCAGCAGAGACGGTTTTACCACGCGGGCGAATATTTATCCCGCAAAGCCTAGTGAAGAGCTTAGACGACTCACGTGTATGATTTGAGGCTTCCGTTCGAAGGATCAAGGAACGGGAAGTCCCGTGTCGCTTCGGACTGCTTTGCTTCAGGCATGCAATAGCTACAGGGTATGCAAGAAGTACGCATTCTCACATGCAAGAACACGTACGAAATAGCAAAACGTAACACGTTACACCACCGAAGCACATGGCAATATTTCAGCTTACGATGAAGCATTCTTTCTTTGACCGACTTAAACAGGTCGCTAGTGTACATATGGATTCATGAAATTTTCGAGGCGTTGTCCTCAAACCAGAAATAATCACGATGAAGTCTGAGGTATTATTTACCATTATTTTTCAGTGAGAAATCCATCATATGCGCATTTAGACTAAAGTTATTGTCGTGTATAAACAGAGTCTTTATTCTACTTTAGCTAACGATATCGCGTAACTGTAGTTGGCTTCTTCCAACGTCTGCAATTTCGCACACGACGTACGCAAACTTCCAAAGACGCATCCCCAATGGAACTGCAGTGTTTACTCGAAGTTTCTCAAAGCGCTAAGGATAAAAAATAAAAGGCGAATGCCCTACGGGCCAATACGGGCACTGTACGTGTCAGCGCCTGTTCGGGTTCAGCCTGCCTGCAGGATTCAGACACTGATTTTTTCCCGCTACTTCGCAAAGCAATCTGTGGTATTTTTCGACGTAAAATCCGCCTTTGGCTTTGTTATGCTAGGCAGTAGCGAGTGTCCCAGAAGACGATGTTCTAGATAAGCGCGGTCAGCCGGGATCGCCAAGGTTCTTGTGAAAGTGCAACAGATTTTAAAATAGCAACGAAAAAAAGAAATGAAAAATCGTGGAAGACTTGTTCGAATCCTAAAGACTATACGTGATCACAAACTGCTGGCGACATCTAGGGCGGCTTAATATGTACTATAGCACGTAGATCTGTGTCCTATATTTAGTGAAAACAATATTTCGGTATGAGAAAACGTTTCTATCTCTGCACAGACTTGGCTGCCATGCAGCGTGAAGTTACATGCGTTGGTTTCGGCTATACTGTTAAGCTTACCACAGACGATGTCCTGCCATCCTCTTAAAGGCATTGGGCCAACATGTTGATGTTTCTCTCTGTTTGCTTAGTGTTACTAAAGCGGTCAATCCAGAAAAATGAAAATAAAAATCTTCGACCAAGGTCCAATATTTTTCCAAAAAAATTAACTGCCAGGTAACGAAATTGTCAATAAAATGAAGTACACAGATTGTATCGAGCCGCCTTTTCGGCGATAGGTAACAACTACTTGAGCTTCGCTGTGCACCATTTGTTATTTAACTTTTTTTCTTTTGCAAATTATCGTTAGCAAAAAAAATGTCGTTGGACAAAGATCCGAATATAACATATGGCCTGCGCGTGAGCAGAACGACAATCGATTTACCAACAAAAAAAAAATAAAATTCATCCATGTAGCGGAAAGCTAGTCCCCTTCGTTGATCGTAGCCTATGCAGAGTCTGCATATCCGCTAATTTCTCTGCCACTCCGCACCTTCACTTATACTTAACTCATTTCCTTTTTATTAGATGAGGCGCCCGTTAAAGTTCGTAGCAAACTACACATATGAGCTTATATGACCGTCTACAGTTAATATCCTCTTCGTACGTAGCGTCAAAAGGAGGTATTCATTTTCCCGCTAGAGGTATGAAGTGTCATTGCTTGATCGTATGGCAACGTCGAAAGATTGTACATTTCCATCCGTGATGAACAATCGGCCGAGTGCATCTCTAAACATTACGAAAATTTCAAATATACGTACCAATAAACAACAGTGTCCGATGCTTCGCACTAGTTACCTCTCGGGGCCGGTCAAGCTCAACTTACCTTAACTTGTCAGTGAGCGAGCGTCCGACATAAAGTGCGCGGCTTGTAGTTCCTACGCTGTATAGCAGCTCGCTCGGATCTTGGCGGTGTTTGGTTTTAGATGCGATGTGACATGGGTAAGTTGAAAAACTTTGTGTTCAGTTTAACTTGGTTACTACTTTATCATTGTTTTGTTGTGTATGCGCAGTAATAACTGCCGTTCATTCCTAGTATCATTTTATCGATATTGCACACCCTCACTATTGGTAAACAACAATAACAACAAATATAGTAAAAGATGTATGCTAATTTTCCCCTATATAATTTCACCTCCATTCAATGGCGTAACAATTCTCCCCCTTATTACACTTTCATTATCATTTGGATTACTTTCATTACCACCATAAGCCACATCGAATCTATCAAGCAGTTGCCCCCCAGTGCATCTGTTGCTACTATGACTATAGTTCACCGTTATCATTACGGCTGCGTTTGTCATTGACATAGCACTGATGCGTTGGTCTGCTTCGAGAGATTTGTTTGCTAGTGCAGCGACCCTAGATGCCGTAGCTGCTTCCGAAGCTACCGTGCCTGGTGTTTTTACCTGAACGACGGGTAATGTGCTTGATCATTTATGCATCTTTTACTGCTGATGTTGCTGTTTGCCGATCTATGAAATCATTCTTATGGACGTATGCCAAAGCTGGCTTTTCTCTGGAAAAAGACTGTACAGGACTGGAGCCACGTTCATCGCTATTGTTACTGGCGTCGATGGCCATGGATTGCGGGCTGCATTTGTGGCTTTCCGGGCCACCTACATTCTTACCTGCTTGGGATCCATCTTACCCCATCTAGCCGTTGACATAACGGACATGCGCTTACTTCCCTATTGGCGGGAGAAGCTACTCAGCGATCCAATCACCCACGCAACCCAGTGCAGGTTAGGTACCCCCCTTTTCTCACTCCCCAACCTTCTCTAACGCAGTAATGTAGCAACGTCCCGTTGCTCGCTGTACCGCAACAAGAAGAAGAACCCCACATGTTGCCCTTGTATGCCCATAAGCGATCACCAACTAGCTCAGGCGACCCTTTCAGGTCGATGAGTACTGCTAAAGCCGCCCGGTCGTACCGTGCAGAGTTCTATTTCTCCTGTGCAGTTTCCCTGTAGCTACTATGACGAGTAGCTAAAGCCTCAGGGCAGTCGCTGGGACAGCTCTTACGTAATGCGCTCGTTCGTTCTTCGTTTAATTCGCTTTCTGTACGGCACCGATTTACGTCGCTTATCAAAACGATAGTTTACCAGTGGCCAGGTTGTTTGTCGTCAGCTTGTTCGCCAAGCGTTAAATGGACCTGCAGCTCACTCAGTTAGACATGTACGATATGGCACGAAACCAGCTCATGCATACAAGCATAGAGCAGTAGTGAGAGTAACGATGGTTGCCCGTACAACGACTATTTTCATGAGGTGCAAAAATGGGGAAAATGGTCCAGCGGCGACAGAAAAACCGGTCAATCTAGCGCAACGAAAGGGGAATACAGAACGTATTACCGTTTCTAGTTATCCGATGATGACTAACGGAACCCAAAGGGAGGGGGGCCGCGGCCATTAGTTTCTTTGGGAAGCTAAACAACAACGAAGTAAGAAAAAACTCTATATATACAGATACGGGTTGTCTTCTGCTGCTGCTGCCGTTGTTGGTCTGGCTGTTGTCTTGCGACAACGGAGCCTTCAGTAATAAAAGCTAAAGTCGGCTACTTAAGCAGGTACCTTCTTTCTGAGTAGCGATGAAAAGCAAGCGAAGAGGGGGATCTCGTCGGTTGTTTCGGCCGCCAATTCCGACGAATGATGGCGGCTGGTGGCGGTTCCTGAATGTTTTACTTAGTCCTTTCTCGTCGAGCCGGTACGTACGCATCGACCGAAACGAGATAAAAGGGTGCGTCAGCTCGCCGTTCAACCAAAGTCGCAAGCGGTAAGTAAAAGCAAAGTTACATACGAAAATAGGCCCTGTGCGTTCCTTCCGCTGTATAAGTATTCACTGTTAAAGTGTGAAGAACACACACAGCAGAGTGTTTGACGAAACGCGTGTTAATATATAGAAGAATGTCAGGGTTATTACATAGTAGCTAAACCTATAGGCTAGGTAAATACGCTGAGCTAGTATAGGGGGTTTGCACGTAATTTGCACGCGATTTTATTAGGGAGGAAGCGAGAACCTCCTAGATATTAGGGTTACACACGCTTCATCACGTATCACCCATAAATTAATCTATGAAGTGTCCCGAAACAAACGCATTCACACTTTAAATAAACTGTTACGTCAGTCTTTATTTCATAATTCCACGATTAATATTCACATTTCAAAAGGATCTATATAAAATTTATAACCCTTCCTCCTATTGTAAATATTCAAAATTATTACAGCTCCGTTCACTAAACTGCTAATAAGGGTGTGCAATTGATTCAGAAACTCAATTGCGAGTTTTAATTCTTCTAGGGTCCTCGATCTTTTTTGGCGTGGGTTTTATCGTCAAACTATCTTCTACTTATCTTCAAGGGTTATCTTCAAGCTATTTCCACAAGGCAAACTGGCGAAAGGTCTGGCGGAACGGATGGGGCAGTCTATAATAAACTTTTCGTCCAACCCATCTTTTTCGGAAATTCTAATTAAGATATACTCTTACATCGAAATAAAATTGGCTATTTTCACCCAAGTTCTTCCGCGTGCGTAGCAAAACGTATTATTGCAGTAAATTTAATAAATTTACGTATTGTCAATAAAGACGAAATTAGAGACACTCATATGTTCTAAGCACTCCGTATTTGCAATCCTATTGTTTTGCTACGTCCTTTATGCTGCTGGGAAAAAGCTGTTCCCTAAGAAATCGACCACGACTGACGAACTAAGCAAACAATAATATTATAGTACATGCTGATGTATCCGACAGGTGCTTCGAAAGGAAAGCATGATTTTTTTAAAATTAATCGACCGTTGCATAATTGTAACATAAATTGAAAATTTATGTCAGAGGAATATGGTACCAGTGACCCAGTTACAAAGTGACTTGAAACGATCAAATTCGATTAAGCTTTGCTGAAGATTAATACATTACAGCTTTTGTACCGTACTCATTCCTAAAGGTATAAAATAGCCATCATGGAAACCTAATCGCCAAAGTTCCCTGCTAATTTTAGCAAAACTAAAAAAAAAAAAAAGGTAGACCAGCTGAGTTTTTTGATATTTCACTCCTTTTCGTTGTACTGTACGTCTTGCTGCTCACACATTCATCTTTCAGATTTTCCACTAGTCTCGATTCATAACGCCCGGCTCGTTGTCTGCCAGCAGCAGAAGATCTTGTTTTCCGTAGAGGCGTTCTACCTAAATAGTCGCGAAAATTTCAACTACGAGTGAAGACCACAGTAACGTCTCCTTTAGTCCACATGGACCAATGGATGCAGCTCACGTCTGCGATGTTCGGCTCAAAATTGCGACGATTTGGCTTTCTCTCTCTCTCTCTCTCTCTCTCTCTCTCCTGCTATTTATCTATCTTTCTCCGCCTTCCTCTCTTCTTCGTTCGGTTTTGCAGTAAATACCTAGCAGCCTTCTAGAGCTCTAAACCCCCCAACGAAAAGCACTCCATGGATAACGTACAGCTGTAAACTACATCACAACTGTCAGTGGTTGACAATTTTACGCAATGACAGATGTTTTACAGTAACCCCCAGCAAATAATGCGTACCTGTCACTATTGGTAAGATAGGTATGCAGTCTGGTGTGCCAGTTATTTTCGTCTCCCATCATCGAGCAGCAGATGAGCCGGATCGAGGACGGTGTGAGGAAGTTGCGACTAACTACTCAAACTAACTTGAATCCAGTCTTTAAACTTCAGCTCTTAATGCATTTCGAGTGGTTTTATTTAACCAACAATATTGTAGGGAAGGGAAGATGGGTAAAGGGTAATCTGGAACGGGACGTTTGAACAAGAAGACCAAATTGTATCTCAGGTTCTGCCAGTCATTTTTGTAGACCTATATATATATATATATATATATTGGAAGAGGTGTGTTAATACCTATGTTGGTACTTCTTTAAGCGGTACTCTGTGACGTGTCTGATACGATGGAGTCAAAGTAAATGCTAGTCCTTTGAATGACGTCACTGCAGCACAATTACCCTTACATTACAGAAATTACAGGAAAAAAAAATTACAGAAAACATTCGAAATTTACAAAAATTAAATAATAGAAGAAATTTATTTCGAAGTACACAACAGTGAGCGACTGCTTTATGCCGCGTAAATGAATTTTTAAGCATACATAAGCAGAAAACATTTTATAGATAGAAAAACATATTCGATGCATTCTTTAGTATTAGAGATGTTGAATGATTCACGTATTTCATATACTATAACAACATTACTCAAGATTCGCGGGACGAAAGGTCGCCATCGTCTAATAGGGTGTCTTTATAAGGCTAATGAAAGCCATTGCACTACATCAGATATAGATAGATACAAAATTTGATATGTACTACGGAAGCCGTCTTGTTGGATGCATTGCAGCATCAGAAAGCTATCTTGCAGGATCCCTCTGATTCTTCACGCGTGCAAACTCGTTGTTGTCCAAGAAAACTTTCAATAAATAGAGAGATCAGAGAAACGAAACTACACTTTCCAGTTAAGTAGAAGTTACATACCGCAGTTATAACAGGGTTGTATATACATATCTATTCAAACGATTAGATACATCGGCGTCTACATGCAATAATTCGTTCCGACAAAGCAGCCATTGGCGAGATTCTGTGTCCAGTGGTATCCAACAGATCAATTTTATGCCTGACGCCAAATCCTAATAACAATGTTGGCTGAATAATGACGATTACGATACCCATTAAGTATGGTTTGCAATGCATGGATCGAGATCGTCTCTTTTATTCGGCTAGTAACCGGCCCTTTTGCCATATCAAGTTTCCGATTAATGCGGTTTTTTTCGACGAACCCATAATCCACTAGCTCTGTTAGAGGATATTAAGAGGCCCACATGAGCACTCGCTTAAACGAGTTTACAGCCTGAGATTATTGGGTCGAACGGACTATGTAAACGCCGTCGTTGCTGGGGGTATAGCACAACACCTCCTAATATTACTACTGGTGGCCATTCCATCTAATTCGGCTAATTATATGTGACGATGATGATGGCATGCTGTGATATGCCAAGTGCGCCATGCTAAAATAGGTGGTAAACGCAGACCGGAGATCCCTACGCGATACAGTGGGCTTGCGTAAGTAAAGCTACTACTGTCAGTCGACACTACTTCGAAATGTTCTACGACAATATAGAGAACTTTAGCAGACAATGATTCCCTTAAGAACAAAGGAGGAGTCGAAAAGAAGCCGAACAGAGAGCAAGCAGAATAACAGGCGATTGAACGGAGCGTTGCCGGACCGATGAATGCAACGGGGGAAGAGAAGTGGCACTTACTGGAACTATCGCAACGCGGACGTTCAGTCTTTTTTGCACAGCCTGTGGATTCATCCGTTGCTTTCCGTCGCACTTTCTAAGTTAAACGCTTTTATATGTGACAATAAGGAACTGCAAGATACTGGCAACTTGATCACTCTCGTCCACATTTGGATTTATTGAAGCTTTGCAGGTGCTTGGAGTACATTGGCCTGCCCTCGGTTCGGTTGACGAAAATACATGGTTACACTATGGAAGAGGGCGTAACCACCTCCGGATCGGAGAAGGTCTCCGTAGAGACTAGTTTGATGATTGTTGCATGTTCAAGAACGAGAGAACGGATAAGGGCATCGGGGTGCCAAGGTATGGCAAAGTGATTTAAATGGAAATGACAAGTGTTATCAGCATGGATTTTATTGACAGGATTTGCTGGTATTCAGTCATTCGGCTGAGTTTACTATTTTGTGACACATATTACCGCGCGTTAACATCGTTAGACAGTGGCTCTTATTCGACATTATAGGTGCTCTTCTATGGATACACTTTACGATTATAGAAGTCTTATTTGGTCCTGTTTGTTATAAAGGTTCTTTCAAAATATAATTGTTTGTTTTTTACGTACTCTATTATGTAATAAAAAGGCGTATGTTTTCTAAACATTTGCTACTAGTTTAATAAGACGTACATACGCATAAAATACTATTATATGTATATATGTTACAATAGGCTATATGTTTGGCTCAATTTTATCCTTAAAGCAAATAGGGATTATTAATGATTTCCTTTTTTACGTTCCTTTGTGTACTAATATATATATATATATATATATATAGACTAAGAAAAGAAGGTTCATACCAACTTTAAAAATAAATCGTGCAGGGATCTTTCCTCTTGTTATAGCCATAATACCATATTTGATTTAAAACTATACCGTGAATCGTTTGCGTATACATGTTGCTTAGCCATAGATTCAAACATTGGATTCTTCTGTTTTTTGATGACGAAACCAACGCCCATGACCCTGTATTTGTTCGCGAAGCTGGTTTTAGTATCTCAACAAATTTTTGATTAAGCCTCCCCATGGGCATCTGCAATGATTTACAGTCAAAATCATATTACTACGATTACTGCCATTATCATACGGTCAAGTATTCGCGCCTAAAAATTTAGCCCATACGCCCACTGGGTTTCGAATGTATACAATGCTCAACGTCAATCTTTACCCGTCGATATAAGCAATCCCGAAATCTGGGATTCATTCAATGTCCACCCTCACTTTACCTGTTGATCTGCTTGTCTGAAATTTAGTGGCTGCCGCGGTAGCCTATAGGTAACAACGCATTACTGCCCTTCAGCATTATTGTCAATAATTTTATATCAGAAAGAAATTCGTTTGAGCGACTGGCTTGAACCTTAATTGCCACAACTTCGATTCTCGATTTCTAACGGTGATATAACTAACCTATGGGGCGGTCAAGCACCCGAAAATTGTACCACAGCATTTTTTTTTTTTATAGTGGAGCTCTATCTGCAGGGACCACACCGAATCTGATTTGTCCTGATTACTATTCGACCTGTACAAACAACGCAAGGAAATGAATCTGGTCGTATTTTAGCCCGCGGCAACCGAACAATTTGCACTGCCTCTTCATTTCTGTCTTTCCAAGACTCTCTCTCTCTCCCTCCCTCCCTATATGTCTCTGTGTCTCTCACTAGCTCTGTACGACAACGTTCTCCCGCTATAAGCAGCTTAGACGTAAACAGCAGCAGCAACAGTAGCTCTGGCAAGCTCAGTGGCCTTCAGATAAACGGCACACGAGAGTCGAATTTTAGTTGTGTATAGGTCAGATGTGTGTATGTGTGTTCGTGTATATATAGCCCGGCGTATGTTGTTCGTTGTGTAAACATGGAAGAAAAACGAGACGTACTCCCTGATATATTTTCAGTGCGTAAATGGCTTAATGTAAATGAAGCTATTCTTCTTGGGCTTTTTGCAGTACATGACTCTGCTGGAGCTTGGCTAGATTGGCTCAATAGGCATCAGTGAAATCAATAGGCAACTTGTTCTTCTGGTTTTGATGCCGGAAAGGTGTTATTTGTTATGGAAGAAATAGCAGTCGGCATCGCTGGATTAACGACGCCTAGTGAATAGGAGACTTGTAGAACTCGTGGAAGAATATCTTTTAGTGCTCCTTTGTTGTAGACCGGTTGTATTTTAGTTGGAGCAAATGGCATTATAGATCTCCCGAATATCATACAGCATATACAGTCCTACGTACTTTATGCCGTTTACCGCGTCCTTCATTTAGGAGCCACTTATCCAGCATCAATACTGTTTGTAGACATTTTTGTGTCTTATGGCCCCGTTGTACTACTATTCCGGTATACCTGCGTGCAATACATTCATGATACTCTCATATTAGACGGGTATGGAGCTTTTACATAAGTGCGTCCAACTTTGAGCGGACACGCTTAATGAATCTGATCCAGCTACGGCTGTACTGTACTTATATATTATATGCCACCTGTTGCGACTTTACGCCTTGATGCCAGCCTGCGTTAAGGATGCATCTAGAAAACGCATCGTAGAATCATCCAGCATTTGTGGAAGCTATTTCCCATATGTATGTCGAGCAACGATGAACAAAACAATTAAAAAAAAAATGGCTTCGTCTCACGGTCATCAAGCGGATGCAGTCTTCTACAAGAGAACTAACCTCCGTCACGTCATTGCCCCTCTTTACAATAGACGATTCCGGGCCTAACAGAGGAAGATGGAATTAGATCGTAAAGCAGTTAAACAGGAAACACTCAAGAAACATATATGAAATATACAGAAATGCAAACTTAGGTTTCATTTCACTTGAACTTAACAACAAATTGTTTGGGTATTCACGCTCAAATCTCAATAACGCCAACCCCTGCACTTTCATTAGCTCTCCTTTTGAACATTTTTAGCCACCCGCAGGTTCGAACTTGAGCTGGCTGGCAATGATGTAACTGTTTCGTCAAGCCACTAACAACTTGTCTTAAAGATATATATCAGGATATGTTTTTTCCATAATAATAGATATACTAATAAATATCGTAGTTACAGAGTTATGTTTCGCTAAAAATGCCGCAAACGCCGTCAACACCTCGGTATTTATAGAATTTATAAATAGTTTAGGTTCGAAGGTTGTATGAGTTAGACTTTAAAGGTACAGGTAGGGCTTTTATTGAATTAACTCCCAATACAGTACCGTTAGGTATTTATTTGATGCTAAGGTGGCGTGTCTGCTGTCGGGGACGAAAGCGGACACACCACCCACAAGGTCGCTCCTGATGGGCCTTCAAGTGCGAAGGAGAATACATCATGCTCGTCACCGCCTCACCTGATGCTGTAATACATGCCAAGCCAAAAACTAAATCAAGTTATTTCATTCATTCGATTCAACAGACGGTTTTATGCCGGTCACACAAAGCCGGATCTTATCTCTTCTAATAAGAAGATCCGGTCCTAATCAGGGCTAGCAGCTTACAACAGTGCGTACGCATTCGTGTGGCCAGTGTGCCTTAGCTATAACAGGATACCACGCGTATGCATATACGATTTTAACGATGATCATCAAAAAAGAGAATACCTTCCTCGTTGATCAAACGACAGTCGTTCAGCAGTCCCATCCAACCCTGACTATTGATTGAAATTCCCTTACGAATCCCTTCAACAAAGAATAGAAGTCTGTTCCGTTTGGCTTCCACAAGCATGTTTCCAATAGCTGGTGTCGCTATACGACTGATATCTACTACAGACAGAAGAACGCCCATACACCAATTAGGACAAATAGTTATCCTGAATTACTACCAACATCAACAGTGCATGCTTTAGCAACAACATCGAGACCTATAAAACTTGATTGCGCCTGCGGCCCCCACATCTTAGATGTTTCATATTTCATCATTGACGGGGCATAGATCCATATCCAGACGCTGCTTCTACTAGTTAGCTCGCTCATGTCGTATTTTATTGCTATAAGCATTCTATTTATCACTGTTCATGTTTTTCTGTCTCTCGCTGTTATTGTTGTTGTTTATTGGATCATAAAGAACGGGGCTATGCGGGCGGGCATTTACGCTCGTGATTTTCATTTTTTCGTTTGCTGCTTATTCTATTCATCGTGTCGCCTGGAGCACACGTATAGAGTGAGCGGATGCACTATTCCCAATACTTAAGACGAGCAAAACAAAAATCCCAACGAAATACAGATGAACAAATGGGGCATGACACAGCAGTGGTGACATAGCTGGCAGGCGACAAGGATTTCATTGTAACTCTGTGTCGTACTTGTACTATTGCGGAAAAATTGCACGTACAATGCATATAATGCGTATAGTACAGGAGGTTGCTTGTCGAGGATGATTGCTTCGCCTTGGAACAATAAGGATTCAGCCTGACACAGTGGGAAGAACCTTGCACGGACAACGACGGACTTAAGGAGCCATTCATTGGCATGGTATTATCAGTAACTGGAAGTAAAATATCTAGATATAGCACTATGGCTCCGTCATCTTATGCAGATATCTTACTCTACAGAGGTTAGTAGATTCTGAGGTTCAGGCAGTATCAATTGAAAATGTATTGTAGAATTTCGTTTGGACAGAAATGTGTAAGTTGCGATTAATATGTTGATCTCTAATTAATAACGTTTCTTAACACCGTACGAATGCAATCGATTGTTTTTTGGTCACTCTTCTATCGATTGAAGAACGTCTAGATTAGGTAATCTAGACGTTTTCCTTGAACCCGTCTTCGGTCAGAAGCGCGTCCAGCTCTTGAACTTTTTGGACACATGGTACCGAAGCCATGACATGATGAGCACGTCTAACCTTATTGCAACGCATTTTGCGTTTGCACACCTTCGGCCGGCATTGGTAGCGATCGTAGCTTACGTAACCTAACTTGGCACTCCCTACTTGCAGACATCTTTGTCTTCCTTTTTTATTTTCCTCTGTGTCGTCTTCTTATCGCTTGTAGTCAAATGAGATAGCTCACTCTAATCTAATTTTATCAGCCAACATATTCAATATCCACGTCGCTCTTCCTACGCTTCCCTGTACGTCCTCTCATAAGCATCACCGATAGATGATTGTAGTCGCTCAGGACAATACGGCCTGTTGCTATAGCCGAAATTTTGTTTCCGCTAGATAGCGGGATCCTTACAGCAGAAAACCTCTTTTATATATATATACAACGCCGCTTCAGCTGACAAACCTGTATGATTGTTACTTGATTTTTACCATTGGTTTGTGAGTATATATGATTTCAAAATATATTAGACACCACATAATCGAGCATCTAGGGGTATTGTCGGCAGGACTCAATCAAATGGATTCGGTTGACCGAGTTTCATTGGCGGCCTTACTAAAATGGGCGATTTTCCTGTCGTAGTGAGAAGGCGGGATGTGAAAGACAAGTGATCGTCTGTTATACCCGTGGCTGCGACTTAAATTGCTAGTAATAGCAGAGTGTTTCACTAATAATATTTCGGATATCCGACATTTGAAGAATTTGTATCAAAGTACCGATAACATCGGTAAGCGCAGACAGAATCACGCCGGCAGCAGAAGTTACTCTGTGCACCAACTATATGTCTAGTTGAATTAGGCACTACGGGTCGAAAGATTGGGTTAAATAGGTGGCGACCCGGCGGGCGACTGATGCAGTGCTGAAATTATAGTTCCAAACGTAAAATTTCTTTCGGCTAAATTAAACTATATGCACAGAGTTACCGTTCAGGCGTTGCCAAAGCAATGATTCCTTATCTTTTTTTTTTTTCTTCTTTTATAGAGTGTTCAGAAATTTCTCTAACGAAGGATCAGCACAGGTATCTTCTTACATCATAAGGTGCCACATTTTAGATAATAAAGGTCGTATGTGTGCGGGCCTATCTGTGATCAGTAAATGGGAAGCTTTAATAAAGGATGAATCTGCGTATCGGGATCCATGAATCGAATGAATATCAAGTCCCTCAATAGACAGTGTTAGACTATAGAAAGTTACGTTATTCGCGTAAATTATATAGCTCAGGTCTGGATCTACACCCGCTCTCTGGCGATGTTTACTATAACGTAACGTGGTAAACGTGTGTGATCAGGGAAACCGAAATTTTGCTTATAACACAGCATAATATTGATGTCAAGCAACACTCAGTGATTCTGAGAAAAACCCATGATCGCTATATTTTACCCCAGTGAACTGACAAATGGTAAACGGCAATAGTAATGATTGGGTGCAAAAAAACTTCTTTAAGGGAAAAAGAACAACCACGAATTTGGTAGTAACATTTGTGGGGGGTGTCAAAGGCTCGGGATCGATCGTAGCTCTCATTCAGAAATCTGCTCGCTCCTCTTCTTAAGGTTACAACCGTTCGATTAGCTTCAGCCTTGTCATCGTGAGCTCGTGACGTTTTATTGAGGGTATCAGAGCCGATTGCACTAAATCCAAATTTGGCACCTGAGTATGTCGAGGCATGGCCGTGGAATTTAAGATTGATATTTAAGATAATGGCGGGCGTTAGTATTTCGTAGTAGGTGGGATAGAAAACAATTTGAAAAGGATGTTGCGAAATTGAATCCATTAGATTTTGCAATCTCCTGCAACTTTAAGAAACGGAAAATGCAAACCCTTTACCTGTACGGCACTATGTTTCAAACTATCTAAGGGCTATCGACTTAATCAGCGTGATAAAACTACAGTTAACGTATATTAGATTCTTTTTTAACTTGACGAAAGAAATGCTTGACAAAATAGGCATAATCGAACACAGCTAACATCTGTAGAAGTGGTAATATAATTTGTGTGGGCAAAACAAGTTTAATTTCGCTGCAATCAAAGTTATATGGTTGTAATTTCATGGAGTCACGGGAATAAATGTTCACCAATCCCAATATCACATTGCACACCTAACAGTTGTTTTCAAATTTTACATTTGATACTATTTTATAAGAAAAAGTTGCTTCAGGTTGTTGAATCCTCGCTTTTAAGCATAGATTGCGTCACCTGGTATCCCTATGTTTTGTAGGCAAACATGTTACCACTGCATCACGACAGAAACGCATTACATCTTCTTTGTCTGTAGCAACCATTTTTAATTACTCGCACACGGTCCGAATGCACATGGTAGCAATCGTAAATTGCTACATGTGCATTGTATACGTACATTTTTTCCTATAAATGTAGCTCTCTCCTATTAAAATAAATCTATAGTGTGCATAGCCACGTATATTGAAAACTCCACTTTTAGATCTCATTTCTATTGGGTTCTGTTCTTCTTCTTCTTAAATTAGTTAGGTGCCGTCCGTCTGGTATTAGACTTCCGCCCCTCGCTTTCCACTCCCGTCATGGCGTACCGTGCGATGACACGCTTCGCTTTGCATGATACGTCGGATGGCAGCATTGGCCTGGTATAACGGAGAGAGGATCCAAAACAAAAGGCATTCGAGAACATGAGCAACTTTTCAGCTAATGCTAAAGTAGCAAAAAAAGGTTGAGGGAATAGAATAGCCTGTCAGAAGCATACACAGTGAGTCTTGTACGAAGGCGAACGAGGTTGATACGGAAAGCTATCCTTATTTCTGCGAAATTATTATAATGACGACGACGATCACGATGAGGATTATGGCTACTATAATTGCTAAGACCTGTTCCTAGGGCCCCATGGAAGTGCAAGGAATGGGGGTCTTTTGTTGCAAGGGAGTAGATAATAGGCAAGCTACGTGAACATGCAAAGTTGGTCTGGAGTTGATGAATTTCATTGAGGATCGCAGAGCAATAACGGCGAGTAAGATCTGCCTTAGCGGTCATAGCATTCTCCAGGTTACTAGTGCAACATCGCAAGTAGCTGTTTCCGTCTCTTACTATTTCGTCAGACCAAGGGACATCATGGATTTACGAAGTGGCCGGGTCGAAGCGGTGTTTGTTGTTAGGGGCAGCCTTTTCCGAGGCAGCGGACGCGTCGGAAGGGCGGCTTCTCTCTAGCGCCGTTCTAAGAGGGTGATTGAGCAGTTTTAATTACAGCTCATTATAGTAAGATTGTTGTCATCATGAAAGAGATTGCTTGATGGTCACCTGGCAAGCGAACTACGCAGATCCCCTCTGTGGCACTTTGAGAGCAGGGAGCCAAAGCAGGCCATGAACACTAGGTTACATAGAAGAGCAAGCGGCTTGCCAGAGAATATTACAGCGGATGTGACGGGAATATAGAGGGGTGAGGTTCCGCCATCAGGAAAACAACGAAGGCGGATTTGGGTAATCCGAAGCCATGGTGCCGGCACCAGGATCCAAAGGAGCAAAAAGAGCTTGCTCCATTAGAGTTTTACTCCCAGACCGTCAACCTAGCTCTCAAGTCCCTCGTTTCATTGGTCACACAGGACCCAAGGCATTACTTCGTGTATCCGTTCTATATACTGGTCGTCTCTACTGAAGTGATTTATATGAAAGATAGTATGGTATCTTCTATTTTATAGGAACCTGAAAAAATACATTGTTTTTCGGTACACTCTTTGTCTACGCGGTTGAACGACCTATTTGGCTAGTTAGATACGCTTAGGTGGGGTACCAGGCAGTCAGGTTGATCGATAGGTTAATGAACTCGCTGGAGAGGACCTGTCCTTGACTATTATAAAAACCAACCGAGTGAACTTTTACTGTACAGTGAGAAATGGGTTAAGGTGGAACGGGAACAGAATGTTATGCCGAAGAAAGTATTAAATAAAAGGGTTTCGAGGACCGTTAGTCGTATCGAGGAATACTTTATCTCGTAGGCCTTTGATGGAAAAGGCAGACGAATAGTGAATGAATCAGAAATCATGGGGTAAAACTGACAAACAAGAAAGCTTGGATGATGCTCGGCGCAAGGCAACGTCGATCAGAAAAATGGCGTACCTGAGGAAAAGGCACTCATTACTACTTAATATGGGCATAAAATATACTCCAAGAGCTTCACTAGTGCGACGACAGAACCCTTAACCGTGGCAAATTAAAGCACGTTGAGACTGTAACAAATTAAATCAATGTTTATGTGTCTATGCATATAGGCAGAAGTTGCTGTGCTGCTAACTGCAGTCCGATCTGATCGAATCACATGTACAAAGCATGCTCTCAGCTTAACGTAAAGAATCGTATAAAAATAATCAAACTCCTCTATTGCTGATTCATATGTTTTCAACAGGAGATAATATTATTATAAGATGCTTTTTGTTACGACTGGTCGAGGGCAGCGCAGCGGTCTCTAAACTAAGGAAGAACTCGATCTTCAGTGGAACGTCAAAGAGGTCTTTATCTACCTATCTACATCCTTCTACATATGCGGTGGTCTAGCGACTCTGCTAGCTTTTTTTTCGGGAGAAGCAGGCGCTAAAACGAAACGCTTGCGAAAGGGAGGTGCACGTTGTTGGTGTACGTATATTTGGTAGTCGACAGTGACACGTTGAAGGCCTTGTATGAGGTAACAAGCAAGTATAGTCATTGAGTGAAATGTAATTGTACTGTAGTTGTAGTTAAACCCTTGCTACGAAAAGGAATATTTAATTTAACTATCGCTCAGGGTTAAAGCTAGCATTCATGACACGATTTCAGTTGTCCAAAATATATTGCTGAAGAGGCATCAATTGCTGAGTAACTGAAGAATCATTTTTTATCCGTCTAGTCTCGATTGTTCAGATGTAACTGTAAAAACATATGTTTCTATTGACTTGACTAGCGTCGAAGGGAGTCGACGCTTATTTAGAATGTCTGAATGTTCAGATACCGATCAGTATAAGAATTTAGAAAAGTTACGGCGATTTCAAACTATTAATAAGGTATCGGACTTATGGATTATGTACACACACGAGTGTCTAATAGATAATTGTATAGGTTTTATACGCACCTCTGCAAATCAACCACTTCGCAAAAACTAAACAATAAGAGCGAAATATCTGCAAAAACGACATAGTTTAAATGAAGGGCATTGAAATAATATCCTATCAGGTCCGTCTGCGATGCAGAACGTACGCAATGTAAAACAGAATACGTCTAACCGTACGTATTGAATCAGCGTAACCAAGCGTTTCAATTAAATACGAGGCGGAATTTTATTATGTGCTAAATATGCTTTTCAACACCGTTGAAGCCAATCACACAGTACAAATTCACATACACAAATCCATCTGTAGATGCTGTTGTCTGTTCATTATGTATTCGTATAAGATATAAATTTTTCGAATTAAGTAAAAAAAAGATCGCTTTGACCTCCCATCGACCACCTTGTTCGACGGACCGTCTATTAAGTACCACTTCATCTAGCAAGGTCATCGGATTCGTTTGTCGACCTTAGATGAACTGTGAGCACTTCTGCTTCTTGATGTGTACGGCCCTTACATACAACGATATTTAACAATCCGCAAGTTCATCTATTCTCGGAAAAGGAAATATAGGCTATATATAAATTTTCCCAACGAAGCAAAATGTGCCTCTTGCATCAAAAAAGCTATACTCTAACTACTTAACAGAAGTAACGGACGTAGGACCCAAGACATTTATTTCACATTGTCAGATACCCACAACCTGGCTGGATGCAGGTTTGCAGCAGCTTCAGGTGCGCCATAGAAGCCGTCGATTCTGGGCACGTTCAACGGTACGGCAAGGTAGTTCCGTTATTGCTCACAGACTCCACGAATAGTGTTGGCCAAAGCATCGTTGATCCCGATCCGGCCGGAATCCACAACCTGTGACGGGATATGCAGCCCACCACATTGTGGCTCATATACAAAGCTCTTCCTCTTTGCATGTCAACACTCCACCGAGCGGCTCTGCAGGGACAGCCGCCATTTCTAAAGATAAAGCAATCAGATAGCGTATCGTAGTGCTCCCTGGGGTTGGGGGAAACGTACCCCCTGTGATCTCACTGCGATGCAGGGGGAAGCTAGTTCCTCGAGGCCCATACCCAAAGGAAAACTCAAAACGCCGGGAGTGTAGCGTTCCATCGTAAATGCTGACTAGAAGATTATCCAGCACTACTGCGTAAATAGCGCAGGGTTGACGGAGATAGTGGGAGCTCTTGTGGGTTCTCATACCTATAGCGAGCCATCCAATATTAGCTTGTGCGACAATTGTGGTATCCTTTTAATATAGGTGGGCCGTATTGTGTACACACGTCTAATATACAGATTATTAATTTACAATTCTATTTTTGCAATTGGAAGCAAAAGACAGGACAACTATATTCATTAGAGTAAATAAATCGTCAATATCAATTAAGCTCATGAACAACGCCGCTGCTACGACCGAGATCACGAAGAGACTTTAACAGACCTGCGTGAAAAATGTTACGAGGTAAAGAATCGGCAGGCTACTTTTAAGCAGCATTGGTCAATGTTGTATCGCGCACAAATAATTTGTTAATCTAGTCAGAAATAATAAAAGCGACGTAAATTCTTCTTGTAGAAAATATTTTTTATCATGCTGATTTTGGTCTAAGAGTGAAGACTCAAGAAAATAGCCGGTGACGACTAAAGACAAATGTCGACATTTTTTAGCTAGCAACGTCCATTAAGCAGTAGGCTTCGGTGTTGGCGTGTACGTTGAAGTTACCTTCGCAAAGGTGCTCTCCCTTCAACAGTTCCGTTAGTGATTATTGGTTTTCAACGTATCAGGTCGGGTCTCTACCGGAATTTTATTCCTATTAGTGATTTCAAGCAACACGAGTTACTGATATCAAACTTTTCAGAAGTGAGAAAATTAGTATTCACGATAGACTCAAACAAGATAAAAACAATTTTACCGCGAGTAACAGAGGTCGTTTTGAATGATTTATTTGAAAAGTATTATTGGGAAATTTGCATTAAGGTCGACGCGTTACATTCTGAGTAAATATCCTATATTCTAACCATGTCTTGCTCAAAACAAAGCACGAAATGCCTATCTACTAATATTGTAGTTTATCTAGAGAATAAGCGCCGGAACGGTAATTTGGCCTTGTGTATAGGATATACTCACACTCAGGCAATACTATTGCTTGCTCTTTCTCGACAATATGTGATGAGCGTTTTTTAGGAAAACCTGGTTGAGTGGTTCCTGTTGTTTGGTAAGTGTACTAAAAATACACCACTTTTAAGTGGGCTCTCGACTCCAGCACGGGAACTATTGGCCACCCTTGCACGTTTTCACAAGCGAATCTTTTGCTACCCATCCTTCAAGGCTTCTCTACAGTCTTAGAACACTTAGTGTCTATAAAGTCACTTCGGTAACAAGGGTAACGCTCCCGAATAAACCTTTCGTAGTTACTACTTCATTTAACTATGTACATAGGGTGAGAACCATCCGAGATGCACAGGCACTTGTCGGTTTTTGAGACACCTTACCTGTTTATAAAACGCGTTACGTATATAAGATGGAATGATGTAATTTCAAGGTCAAGCGTTGCCAGCCGGCTGAAATTAGAGTGTGTGACTGAAGCGGTAACATCGGACGTTATACTTTTTATTTCTCTTATGGTTAAATCTATAAAATAGAATACTTACCGAAATCGACAGTTTGTGTCCATGGACGCCGTTTTCGTGGCCTCTGTTATTACTATTGTTTATATGACTGGTAGCGAACTGCTGGTGTTGGAGTGTAGAGGGCACGGGATTGTGCATTTTACCGATATCAGCGCCAACTATTGTTGTCGCGCTCGCGTTGCAACTCCCGTTTCCGTCCGTGTTATTGTTACTCGTCGCCGCCATCATCACCTCACTTATAGAATCACCAGTCCCTCCAAGGCCACGAGGATCGGCCGTGTTATACGTGTCCACAATTAATGTCTCTGTTGGCTCTCTGATATAGCCCTCATCGTCACCTTCTTTACGGGTCACGCTGTTAGGACTCATTTCTGATCCGCACGCATCGGAATGGCGAACTGCCTGCGGCCTCAGAGAATCCGGCTCGACGCTTGAAGCCGTGAGCGTCACTGGAGCACAAATAGTCAAACTCGGCACTGTCGTCACATTAGGCGTAGATGTTTTAGTAACGTTCATGTTATTACTACTTGAAGCATTACTGTTAGTGGCATTATTAGTCGTAGCAATACCAATTGTTGCTGATGCCGCACCTTCCTCTCGTCCTGCCGCTAACGTGTTGTTAGTTTGGTAGCAGTTGCTATGTTGATTCCTAATGTTGTTATTCTTGTTGTTTTGTTTCATCACTGTCGTATCACTGACACCAGCTGCTCCATTTACCACTGCACTTCCTATACCGGCCACACCACAAGAACTGCTAACACCTGCACCGTCTACACCAACACCTGCATCTGAACCTGCACAGAAGAGCAGCGTATCACCGTTGCCATCTACACTAGCGGCGCTTATCCCCGCGGCACTTGCGCAATCCAAATTTATTGTTCCGGATGTTGCTGCTGATCCGACACTCGTTGCGTGTCCACCCGTGTTGGGATTTTCAACCACGTTTGTCAAAGCACCACCCGCAATCCTCACTCGGCCTGTTGTCACACTACCATTATTATTACCACCCCCGACCCCAGCAACCCCACCGGTACCCCCGCAGTAAACCACCGGACCCCCTCCATTTCCAGCACGTACTGCCACTGAAATTTTCATGGAGTCGACTGGATCCTGCTGCTGCTGCTGCTGCTGCTGCTGCTGCTGTTGCTGCTGCTGCTGCTGCTGCTGCTGCTGCTGCTGCAGCAGTCCCATTGCTGATGTCATTGTTGCTTGCGGGTTCGTGATGATTCCACCGGTACCTTGTGTTTGCTGTTGTTTTGCTAATAATCGAGCTTTCTCCAACTGTTCCTGATGCTGCAAAGCCAGTTTATTAATATTACTGCTCGCATGGGCCTGGGCTAACTGGGTTAGCTCGCGGGGCTCCCGCCTCAAAAGAAGCTGCTCTCGATGATGGCTGTGCTCGGCCTCAACGGCCGAAGCTCCCATAGTATCGACGTCGGGCGAAATCGGTGGACTTGATCCGTCCGATTCAGGGGACCCCTCTTCAGCTTCCGTGTTCACGATTACGATCGGGGGTGGTGAGAATTTCTTATCGCCACCGCGTCTTCGGAGCGAGTTGTTTTCACACGCTGATTCGACACTGTGCTGTGTACCGAGTGGCTGTTGGGCGGCAATCGCCGCTTTGTTTCTGGCTGCCAGTGTCTTTTTGCGCTCCATTGCTCGACGGGCGCGTTTTCGTGCCGCTAGAAATATCTTAATGTAGACAAATACCATAACGACAGCTGGTATATAGAAGCTGCCCAAAGCCGAATAAAGGACATAGCCAAGATCCTCTGAAACGGAACACTGGGGCAATGAGTTCTTTTGATCGGACATTTTCCGCCAGCCGATCAACGGTGGCAATGATATCAATGCTGAAAGGAGCCATACTCCACAGATCATCACGACGGCTCGGGACGCCGTGCGTTTTCGAAGATACTCTACAGCATGCGTGACACTCCAGTAGCGGTCTAGCGATATCAAGCACAAGTTGTTGATTGATGCTGTACAAATCAAGACGTCGAGAGCCGCGTGGATGTCGCACCAAATCTCACCAAATATCCAATAACCCATTAGTTCACGAGCAAGAGAAAACGGCATGATGACCAAACCGATAAGAAAATCGCTGACCGCCAACGAGGCGATGAACCAGTTCTGGGTCGTTTTTAACGACTTTTCAGTCGCGATGGCGATACAGACAAGCATATTGCCGACAACGATGACGATCATAATTAGCGTAACGAGTACAGCCGTAATAATGAACCCGATCTCTGGAATTTTAGCCAGTGGGCCGCCCGGCAGCGTGTAATTGCCATCGGCTGTTTCGAGGACGCCGGCTTCCTCGTAGCTTCGAGGCACCTCTTCTTCGCCCCATTCAAGTAACGTGTGGTTGGGCGCCGACGCAAAACTACCGGTCACCACAGTGATCATTGTGCTAATAACACTGGGATGCTCCGAGGCCACGTCGGCAGTCGTCACGGCTTACGGCGTCGTTGTGGCTGCCAAACTGCTCCACCTCAAGCGATTCAAGCTGACCGAGTTTCGGGAAAAAGGAACAATTACTCACGCCTGTCAACAACAGAAACAGAACACTGAACCTGACGAAGTCTTCCTCCTTGGTGTCTTCGTCGTTGAAAAGCTGCGGCGAATTTTTGAGAAGACTGTGAAGCAGTTGGGACTGTGTAGTGACCTGGTCTAGCTCGCTGGTTTCGCTTTGGTTCGCCTTTGACAAGGAGCGATCTTCACTAGCCTTTTGTGTGACTAGGCGCTGTTGTGTTATTTGCCCTATAATAGGGAAAATTTGCTTGTAAATCTCGTTGTACTAACTTCACTTCTGGACTGTGACCTTCTGATTCTACAGACGACAAGGATTCTCTGTACATACGTTTTGAACTATAGGAACCGCTATTAATCGGAGCTGTTCTCTGTTTGTGTTGTAGTCCGCCTACGTGCGTAATGTAACGTAACCTTATTAGTCTATAGTATAGAATGAAGAGGCCCGCACACTTGTTAACTATTTACTCCTCCCTGTTCTCACCTCTTGCATATACATATGTATCTTGTTATGTATACGCATGTGATTCAGATAGCTGATAATGCAGGAGCCCTCTTTACTACGCCCTGTAGATGTAGTCGTTTGGTGTAGTTCCCACTCAAGTCCACGTGATGATGCAGTCGTAACGCGTTCACCTGCTGCTCGACCCAGACGAGATGAGGGGTTCTAGTTTCAGAATCGGACATATAGAGACACACAATTCATTTCGTGTTGGAAGCGGTCATTAGCCATTCGAAGCAGTTATGCTGAGTGGGGGCGGTAGAACCTCATTTACGAAATATTTAAGTAAGTTGTTATTATTATTATTATTATTGCGTACTTGTTCTTCTTCCAGCTCTTTTTTTCTCTTCAAACACCGATGGGTCACATTGTTCGGTAGCAACATCAGTAGAGAAATCTTGCCTAGTTTAACTTCAGGGAGACAATCGATGACAGTATTAGCTTGGCAGCTGTCGTCCACGCGTCCGAACCCCTTCTATTGCTGCACACTATAAGCTTTGGTACAAAAAAAACACAACGATTGATATAACGAGCGAAACCGCTTGAATTCGAACAAGTAAACAGAACAGCTTGTTGACCATGCAACGGCTAAATCGCTCAACGTTTCCTTATTAATGGCGGTGACCGCTTGAAGTGAAGTTGCCCGTCAAGCCCTTACATCCGACGCTCTCACCGTGTTCCTCACCGCCACCTTGGGTGGCGTCACTGACGGTCTCGTATAATAACTACCACGTTAACGCCCCGCCAGTACGGCAGAAGCGCAGCGCTAACAAGATTAAGTATGTTGTTTACCGTTACTAACTCCTAGGTAGAGTAAGGCTAAGGCTTGCCCCGACCTCAACGATCGTCTAGGAGACACAACCAACAAGGTGAGCTGGTTATATCGTTGATTGGCTGGTTAAGGTGGCCCGTGTTGCCGTACCTATGGCTTGAGATTAAGAACCCCTCGAGAATAAAAATTCGTTCCTAGTTTCTTTGGCTAGTAGGCGAGTAAGTGGTACGCGCGCCAGCTAGTAAAGGCCACACGTCAACTTGAGCCCTTCCGCAGAGAGCCACACGACTGGCAGTTAGAATTAAGGGTGTATTTGGTCAATCGCTAGGCCAGTGCCGCCTCTGATGCCGACTGCTATATGGCCAGCCACTACTGAGATACAAGTCAAAGACGTGTCGGACTGTTGAAAGAAATCGAGAATCAGAGTCGAGCCTGCCGCCAGATGGAAAGGACAAGGTAGCCTTGCGTGGTAGCCTCCGAGATGGGCCGAAGTAACCGTGGCAAGAAGCCAGGTTCATTATCCGCCTTGCAATCCGCAGTAGCACCTTCGACTCATCAGCCAAAAGCTTCTATTCTTCTTAATCAGAATCGCTTAAGTTCAATGGAGCCAGTACTAGTTGTTATAGTATTAGGGTGGTAGTGGTTGCAGTAGCACTTAATCCAAACAGCTTCCTGCCGCCGGCATTGACAAGCCACGTTGTGCTTAACGAACTCAACGCAATGGGAGAACCAACAATATGCAGCTTAAGCTGACCAAGCACTCAAGATGGGTCATTAGATAAGTTGATATTTCGATGAGCTCAACTGGAGGGTTGGCAGTCTCTTGGATTCAATCGGTGTCCACGGGCAGATGCAGGCTTCTAATCACAACTCAAACCTCTTTCTCTTTCTAGCACATTAACCCACTATTTTATCGTTTCTCTTCCTTTTTTGGATTGAGATCAGCTTCGTTTAGAAGCCAAACATCGAGACGACGCTTCGTTTAGCCGCTTGCCAAACGGGTCCGCCCTTGTAATAAATGCAAGCTGAGGGCTTCGACGGTGGCTGGCTGAGTTCTCCAAACGAAGACCAGTCGGTAGTTTGTGAGTTGAGTGGAGAGTGGATTCATTTAGACCATTCCTGTCTGCGTCCCGGCTTTGCTTCGGGAATTACTTGACAGGTGCCGTTTGGGGAGGAACACTGACCTCGCGAAATCCCTTGAAAGAAAATGAACACGTCGTCCTATGCATGCTCTTTCTTCTTTTCCTTTGCAACAATCCGAATGAATGAACCTTGATTTCCTTTGGGGTAGGGTCCGGCGGATCTTAAGCAGGCGTTATGCCCTTTTCTTGAGTATCCGAATGTTCGAAGACTTAAGCAGTAATATCGTAGAGCCGATTGTCGCTTGGATGTCACTGGAGGCCAAAAGCTACGGAGTGATCGGGTACACCAGAGTATATTTCTTTTCGGAGGATTGACGAGGTTCCGTATCGGTGTTTTATTTTTCGTTGTGTTTCGTACTTGTAACGGAACTAGCCTATCTATCCGCCGTTAAGTTTTGCTGGAAGACGTTAGGAACTGTCAGGCTGACTCTGTTCCTATTTGCTCTGATTACTCGTATCCGTTTGGTCTGTATGTTCGTTACATGTAGACAGGAGGCTGCGCGTATATATATATGGATGTAGTAACCATATCGGAGGCAACAAAGCCACCGCGTAGCTTGCTGTTGTTAGCGTTCCCAAATCCCGCCTATTTTGATTCTGCTATTTACGCTGCTACTATCACGGCGACGACATTTATGACAAAATTGATTCAATGTGGGATACGTTGTGCAACAGTTAGTAAATGATGACGAAGTGTTTATTGCTACTGTAGTCGGTATATGCCCGCTTAAGGGAAGATTTGTGCCCCAGCTAATTGTGTTGGCAGATTCGTGCGCTGCACGCTGTTAGTTTAATTTTGTTGTTCCAGATGCTTCTGTGCCAACCCCCTCGCCCCCCCCCCCCCCATGCAGGCTATGGCGGTTACCCAGCTTGACCCTTTGCTGCTAGCTGTAACTACTTGTTGTTATTGTCGACTTTGCTGTTGCTTGCGGGCTGCGCCTCCGAAACCGTATCGGAATCCGGCGTTGGTTTGTTATACCTGATATCCACTTGGTACGATACTAGGCGCTTTTCTTAACTATCGGACCTGTTTTGAGGATTTGCGTCAATGCCGTTGCTTGCTGGCCGGCTCGCTGATTGGCTCTATCTTGGGAAGTTAAATCTAGGGAACTATGCCTGTTGTTGTAGTGTTTTCATAGGTCTGCTCGAACGTTTGCCTGACAATCCCGTCTGTCTTCGTTAGCGATACTGTTTCTAATATCCACCTCGAATGGGTTGACAGTAGTTGCCGACTTGGTCGCGTTCACCACTGGGGGGCACGAGGGGGCCGCACGGCATAGGCTGCAGAGCTGAATGTTTAAACCGTGTTTTAGCCTGTACGGGCACACACGATAGGGCAAAAGAGACCCCACAGGAAGGAGAGGCAGACTCACCGGCCACGGGTTATCTCGCTTTCTGTTATCCCGTTTGTGGTAGTTCTTCTTCAGCACCGCCTACTCGTGTGAGTAAGTTCGATAGTGAACAAAAGGCAAACTCGTGGTTAGCTTCTGCAGATTTCGTTTTCAGATTAAAATACGAATATTCTTCTTCGGGTTCCGTCAAATTATCTGCCAAAGTATGTTCGTGGTATTTAAATGCTCGTCAGTGAACGCTGGAATGATGTAGTCTTCTAAACAACAGCTGATGCATATGATTGACCATTTCTGCATATAAGTTTATCCGTAAAAAGTTTATCCGGCGTACTTGTAGATATCCTTATATGCTCGATCTTTGTATAAATATATGTACTAGTCTCTGAGCTTCCTTTGGTGTCACGTCGATGTATTGTCTGAAAATATCAACGGCATTGCCAGCGAGAAGCGGACGCTAAATATGGCTCGTAAAATCGAATTCTGCAAGAATCTTGTAGTCGCATTCGTTAGAGCGCTTTGCGTCTTCTTAGACATTATTCAACGCTGTCACTGATTTTACTTTTTTTTGTTTTTGAGAAGAACGAACAAATTACCACAGCCTCTACCCGTTTTATCGTCAGCAGTCACGAAACTCGTCGGTGCTTCGGCGACGATGAAGACATTGTTGATAAAAATACGTTTGCTTGCCAGCAACAGCTACGAATATAGAAACCTGTATTAACTGGAATTAGTCGGTGTTTGGATTGTGTTATAACGGTGTTCAGTGACTTACTGAAATCCGGATTAGCTGGGACGCCCATTACCTGTCGTCCGAGGCGACTGCTATACGCTTGACCTAATATTTGCACATTGACGCTAGCCGAACGGGACAGTGATAATCTTCGCCAGTGTAACCGCGTGGTCAAAAGATATACTATCGATTGTTGTTGTTGCTGGGGGTGCTGCCGTCGAGGCCTCAGCTGCCGAGCCATCTGTAGTCTTTGTAGGTTTATAGTGTGGAAAGAACGCAGCTGCCGATAGAATACTTTTGCCTCGTTTTGGTCAACTCTTTAAAAGCATACTGTGGCTTTCAACTCGGTCCCATTAAACTGGTGACCTGTTAACTGTTTCTTTGTCGATGAGGTTTGATGGGACTGGTTAGCGGCGAAAAAGAAGTTTACTTAGGCTCCAGCTGTTGTTGACGGCATCTGTTTGTTGTTGCTGCTTCTGCTGCTGTTGCTTTCTTCTTCTTCTTCTTCTTCTTCTTCTACTAGGTGTCAATGGTGCACAGCAAGCGCAACAGAATAGCTGGAATGGTACTTTTAGCCAAATCGTCGGGGTTAGGTAAGGTTTAAGCGTTGACGGCGTTATCGTATTTCTATTGTCGCTTTTACCCGTAGGCAAGCTTTTGTTTGTGCTGTGGCTGTTCGTTTGTTGGATCCAGTTTCTGCCACCTATTTCTGTTGGCCTTCTCGTTGGACCTTCGTTCCTTGCCTCCTTGTCATTTACGTAGCCTATAAGGGAATTCGTGCGTTCTTTAAACTGCTAAGTATTTATGCACTCAGACATTGGCTCCGAAACAGCACCTGGTCGCTGCTCACAGTGAACTTTCCTACAAGTATTTTTGTTGTAAGTCGCTATTTCCTATCTGGCCATCTGTTTCTCATTTCCGTTCATTCCGCCGGAACTTTGTTGCACGCAAAGTTGATTAGGCCGGAAAAGTCACACACTAGACAACGTTTACTGCAGAGCCCTAAGCAACAGCTTCTGCTATGATCACCGTCTGATCACGTCACTACCAGTGTTCTTCTCTAATGTTTATCGTATACAGGTAGTATACACAACTTGAACTATTGACTATAGTAATAATGATAATCTTCAGAGGCGACCGTTCCACATCATCTTCTACTCATCTTGGCCGTCTGCGCTTCATTGTCGGCGCCTTGCCGGAACTTCACTGCAGGAGGAGGGGGCGGGGGGTCACTAACATACAACAGCAACTGTCATTGATCAATTGGTTAACTTTGGCGAAATACAATTTTTTTCAGTGCAGAAATACAATAGGCACCTCTTTTTCATATAATGGTAAGTTTATTAGCCTCTGATAGTAGCATTGGCTCGATCCGTTTTGGCTGGAACTAGACAATCATCAGTAACTGTTGAGTACAGATTTATTGTGGGTTATTGCTAGATAAGGATCGTTGTGCCATCGTTGTCCGTGTTATGCGTACGTTAGCAGCTCAAGAAGAACTAATCATACGAAACAACAGAAATAACACGTAACTTACTTGAACGTCCTATCGAATTGTCTAGGTAATACTGTTATTGCTGTTGTTCTTGTTTGTGCTGCGACTACCGGCTGCCAATAGAGAAATTTCCTTTTTTCGTTACCTTTGGCGGAGAGGTGAACGCTATGCACGTCTCTCATATACGGTTAATTTGCAAATATATACATGTGTGTACAATTGCGTATGAGCCGCATAGATATAAGGTGTACACTCGTAAAAAAAAGCGCGAAGGACTTGATCTAGCACGAACTGTTTCCGTCAAACCCAAGAAGCTTGACACCGGTATCGCTGGCCTTTCCGGTTTTCCAGCGAGTGTCTCTTAGCCTTTATCGTTTAGAGAAACTTGCTCTTCTTCCTATAACCAGACTCCGCAGAGAAGATACAGAAACTGCCGCGTTTCGTGAGTGGGCAGCCATAAATACTGCCAAAAAATGGCATAGAAAGAACAAACGTTCGTCCGCTTTCGTTCCTGCGCATTTGTCGCTGACCTGTTGGATCTCCTGGCGGATCCGACTGCGGATCGTGAACTCTGGTATCACAGTGAAATAGCACTGAGCCCGATCACTGAATTAGTAGCCTGCAGGGATTGCAAATGGTAGAGGTTGCCATTTGCCGGCAGTCTCAATAGCTTCCCCTTTTTCTGCCACTGCTACGCCAACTGCTTCGTGCCTCCGTATCCCGTAGTCCCGTTGTCTCTATCTGTGTGCCCTTACTGCGTTGTTAAGTGTAATATAGTTCTTGCTGCTTGCAACGTTTCCGCCTGCCGGGCTGATTGTTCAGGCAACGTCTACGTCACGCTTGTAGCTCATCATCAATGATGATGATGATACGACTGCCTGTGCTGCCGGTATTTGAGCTTCAGGGACTGGCTGGTTCCTTTGCTACTCACACCAGCGCCACCTGTACAGGCGTCTTGTTTTACGCAAGAGAAACTGGTTAAGAAAAGACTTGTGCGGGCTGTACCCGCCTCCACCGCAACAGCTTTCGAAGAACTCTGCATAACAGCTTCCTATGACATGTAATGCCGCCGTTCGAGCGAATCTTCGCGTCATTTAACCGAACTAACAAACTCTAGGTACGGCAGATCTCTGCCGTAGACTTCTGTTTCTGTTCTCATCTTAGCGCATTTCTACACATCAAGTGTCTACGCGTCGCTGCAGTGATTCAGCCAGATATATTGTTCTCTACCAACACGACAGAGGAGACAAAAGCAACAAAGTAAAAATATGGTAATCCCTCAAAACGTCCACGAAACTGTCGACTCTCTCCGTTAGGCAGATTCGTTATTGGCTATGTTGCTACTCGTTGGTGGCATCATTGCTCATATGCTCGTCTCGCGCCTGGCGCTTCACAATGCCCCAGGAGGATGGTTTCTAAAGTTACCACCTATGCGGCTATTATTTTTACCCTACTAGTCTTTTCACAACCACAGAACTTTTGATAATGCTTTTGTCGTTGCTAGACATTGAACTTGAGCTCTGTGTCGCGCACTTTTACCTTGTCCTTTCACTCGTCTGAATGTTTTCTTTTTTCCCTTACATAAATACAGAATCGTGCAGTTACAGTTTTAATTGTACAGCGCGATTTGACGGAACGAAGGAAATATCGCCCGTTACAAACTCATACGTGCATCGTGGCCTTACGCAGCCAACAAGCTGGTCCTCCTGACTGACTAAATTATTCCTGACACAGGATTTTTTCGACAGTAACCTCAAATCGATGAGCGTAGCAGGTCCGTTTCAACGTTGCTGATAGACGAGGACAAATGATTAATACAGCACAATATGCGTCCTTATTGCACGCTTGTTTTCCTTATGCGCTTTATATGTTTCTTTCGTTTTCTTTGCCATTTTTTCTCTTGTAGATATTTCTCGCCATAGCTATGGTTATTGCTGTCCATTGAGATAGATCCTGTATTACGCGTCCATTTCTTGCAACGTAAATGTTTATTGTTATCCTGATATTCGCACCGCACATGACACCCACTCCACTCAGTTGAAATAGCGTTTATAGTTTGTTTTTAGCAACATCAACATTGACGTGAAACTTACACGATAAACACACTGCAAACGTCCCCCTTGAGCTACTTTAAGTTTGATTTTCTTTTTCTTCGACGTTGACCTTCGTTCCTACGAAGTGACCAGCCGTAAAATTTCTATTTCCTTTTAGCCTGACTTCGCTATTGTTGTCGTTGTACCATACTTGCGCGGTTTTATGGTTACGGTTTCCACGTAATCCTATGGACTTTCAGTAGTGGCTGAAAATAGCTGATAAAGAACAATCAGCCGGACACGCTGATGGTTAACATTGTGTCCAAATGGAACTGGAGCCGAAGTCATTCTGCGAACTTATCTATTAACAACCAAGTGATTATTTGCTAGTTGTTAGGTTTGTTGAAAGTTTTCGACCTCTCTTCGCCATATGTGGCGGGGGGTGGCAATCGCACACTTTTCACCTTCCACGCCTCATATCTCGCGGCTCTTGCTGGTCTCAGTACGACATTGGCGAGTTTATACCGCGTTCCTGTGCTATCGGTTTCGACGCAAGCGCGAGCGTTGCTCTCCAGCAACACGTTACTTGCTTGTACACGTCTACTTCATGCTTTCCCGACTCATTCTGTACACCGCACGAATACTCTAAACATGTCAACAGTGACGATTAAGCACCGGTTGAATTGCTAACCATCATCATTTTGGCGCCACGACGTATCAGCTATGATGAGTTCACCGATGATGATGATGCACTCCCAGTTCCACTAGTCACTAGGACAACAAAATAATCGTTACGAAAAAAAAACAATTTGTGCGGCTACGGTGGCCTTTCGATTTAGTGGAAATCCACTGCACCAACCGGTGCGGCCTTTAACACCGTTAATGCTTCTCCTGCCACTTTTGCTTCTAACAAAGCCTTGGTAATGTTTCCACAACTTGATTAATCTACTGTTGCAAATACGTCTCACCAATACTTCACTTCTGTTTATACTTCTCTAGTATACTGGGCTGAACGCAGATCTCACGATCAGCCTTGCATTAATAGCAGCTCTCCACCGTTAGCAACGCACGTACAGATGCACGACAGGTTAATGCGACGTACGTCAACGGTTTCCTGGTCGGCAATCAACAATCGTTTCCGATGTCGCCCGTTTGCCCTACTACTTGCCTTCTTCGCCTGTTGTTAAATACCTTGCTTCTCGTTGTAGCAATAATAGTGCGATCCCGCCACAGCACCTGTGCTCACATTGCACGACGACTGGTCGCACGCAACTCAAACGGCAGCTACAGCCTCTGCAGAGCTCTCCGCTGGTCTCGCTCGGCTGAGAGCCACGGCGCTCACCTTCAGTCAGGAGTCACTCTCCCTTGCCGCCAAAGGACTAAGGACCCTTTCCGTGTTCTTTTCAGCCCTCGCCACAACCCATGTCACACAGGCCTATGGAGCACCGCTGTTTTCCTGCCTGCGTGTCTAGCTGCCAGCAAGCCAGCGTACACACTACCACCGCTATGCTACGAAGGCCACCGTCAAGACGCTATGAGTATCGCCATTGCTGTCATCGCAGACGCCGCCATCGCCAGCACCGAAACAAAGATTTCTTGCATCGACGTTGGGCACTGGAACACCGGGTCTAAAGCTCCAGCACCGTAGTTAGCGTTAGTCGACTAGTCTCCTGCTTTGGCAGTAGCAGCAGGGCGACCAGAGCAGAGACGGCCAGAATGTCGGGAGGCAGCAGCAGCAGCAGGTTGGGCCTGCGGATGGCCTAGCGCTTAGCGCCTGCTTTCTCCCTATTTTTTCCTCTTTTTCCCGTTTTCTCTCCCCTACTCCCCCTTTCTCGTTCGTATACTAGCTGTTTCTCACAGCTGCCACTTCCTCTCCGCCGGCATTTCCCTCTCCATCTACTCGTCTTTCTTTCTCTCTTATTTTTCTCTCTCTCCGTCTGACTGCTTCTGTATCACTATCGTCTCTACTCCTTTACCAGCATTCTCGTCGGTCCCTGTCGCACTTGTGCGTTTGCCCTCCTCCTCTCCTTGGCTCTACTCGACGAATCGTCCCTCCACTTCTGAGCAGACTCTCAGCCGCTTTTTGCTCGACACGAGCCGCATTTCTCTCTGACGGACTACCCTTGCTGCGGGTGGTTGCACGCCTGCTGCTGCTTCCACTGTGGGTTTGCGCATCGCACACAAGCCTTGTCCGTTCGGCCCTGCTGTGTCTTGGAAGTTGTGCTTTAGCTGTGGCCTAGCAGATCCTTCCGGCTTAGTGGGCGTTCGTGTGAGGCGACACGGATGGGGTGCTGGGTACCTCTGTTGGTTGGTGGGCTATGACTTGCTATTGCGCCGCACCATAGCTTTCACTGACATGAACTACAGCAATAGTGACGGTAGTGAAGTATTCTGCTTTTTCGCCCCTCGCTCGTTCGTGTCTCGATCCCTATCCCAGCGACAATACCACGTATACCACGTATATATATACCACGACCATAACCAGTAACCAACACGATCAGCCGTTTTCCTCGTGCGCGCCGCCATCACCGGAGCCGTTGCTGGCCCTGTCACCGCTCGGAAGTTGTCTTGCCTCGAGCTCTCCTCCGAGCGACGAAGGGAGTGGAGAGTTCCATTCGGCGTCCAAGGACGATGCGGGATGGTGGTCTGACTGCTTCTGATAATGGTGGGTCTGATGGTGGTAACGGATGCCGCTGGACCGAGCTAACCTAGCACCGGCCGATGGTTAACGCCGGCCGAAGATGATGGAGAAGCAAGATGGAGGATGGCGGCGATGGAAGGCTGCTCTGAAGCGGACCACGACGGAATGGAATGACGGGGCGAGTCAGTACAAAATATATAATTTTTTAATCATTGTTGGTATACTAGAGAAAAAACAACGGGAAGAGGAAAAACTATGGCAAGCTTTGAAACATAGGATAATCGAGTAGATATTTGTGCTCGCTCAAGATTCTTTCTCATAGAGATCCAGAGTTTGGCGTGCATTCCGAGATATGGTGCGTGTCCAGAAACTATTGAGCCAATAAAGGTTGTCGGCAGACGGTAACGGCGCATCACGCTATTACTTTGTTTGTGGCTCGTGGACAAATTCGACCAATGAATAGCATGCTACCCGTTGACGTCCACTTGGATACCAGCACATAGAAATGCGTGACGTACATTTAGAAACGTTTAGTGCATATAGCTCTAACGAATACGAAGTGTGAAGACCGTTTTATAGCCAGCTTCCTTGATCGTAGCAAAAAAAAAAGTATGTCATCGAAGAATATTCTATTTGTTTTAAAAGGAATTATCACGAATTTGTCTTATTATCAGTGACTATAGCAGCATTTGTAGTTTAGGTATATATGATATATGCTGTAAGACAACTAACAACTTTCGATAAAAGTTAGAAGTTGGATTTCTCATAGCTTTCATGTTATCTTGTAAGTTATTTACAAAACCAGCTTGCAGTGGCCAACTGGAGTGTACAACTAAAAATCAAAGTCTCGATTCGTTATGCTGCTTATTACAATAAAAGTTCAAAAGTATCTGGTGCCTTTTGCTTCGCTACAGCGTCCAGTATCCAAATACGTTTATTTCCTTTTTTATTGCCGCTCTTCGCTGACGACTACACTGATTCCTCTCTAGACACCATTGTATCCGTTTACTGACCAATGCATACATACTGTGTAATTTTATAGGTAAGGCCCAAAGGACCCATCTGTTCTCCTAAGAGGTGGCCTGAACGGATTCTCTAAAATTTCGGTCTCACTATCCCATATTTTCTCGAACTCGTCAACCCACTTCCCTCAATTGTGTATGTCTCGGTGCAAAACGAAAATCAATACACTATTGTACATTAGAACTAAAAACGTATACTTGTGCGTATGAGGCATATACGTTTTTATGCGTAGAAACTATACAGACACTAGCGAAAAAAAACACGAACCTTTTCTTTGGTATTAACGGATACCGAGCCTCACTTATAGTTTTTTACTACTGTTACCTGAAGATTTTAGCGAGACTGTTTTCAATTACAGTATAAACTAAAACGCATCTTGCTTTGTAACGGGCCCTGTATCCGTTCTTGTTTTTGTATTACTTAGATTTTGAGGATAACCTTTTTTTGATTCAACGCAAAGCTAAGAGAGGTTTTATTCTCTATCCGTATTTCCTTTGCTTTTGTTACCCTTCGAGCTTGGAACCTTGATCAAATATGAGACCATTATTGTTCAGCTTTTTCATCCCAAAAACATTCAGCTCACCGTAGCATCAATCAAGTAGGCACCCTAACTTTCTTTCGATTTCTGCCTTTTATTTCTTGTAGGACATGCACCGCTCCAATGTGTGTACCGCATTGTCGCCCGCACGGGACGAGCATGCGATGCATAAGTCATTTAGCGTCTATGCTATGAAGATGGCCAGTAAAAGTGTGTGTCAAGTAGTAGGCTACTTTTCAGAAGACCTTCGCGTGGGACTCTTTCTTGCTATCAATCTTCTAGTTCAGACAGTAACCCTGATTGTGCTTGCTCACTCTTATTGCAGCTTCTAGAGAGTGTTCTCCATAGCCCTGTATCTGATGTGCTTCTGATCCTGATACATTTGTTTTTTTACTAATGGAAAGCAAACCTCCATTACGCTTTCCTTAAGCGGCCCTTGATTTTTTCGGCACAGGTTTTAAGAGCTGCGACGAGAGTTGTGCAGACCGCCACTGAGGTAATCGAGTTTTTCTTTTCCCTACAAGGCCTACTGGTTCGTAAGCTTGTCTACCTAATTATTTTTGTCGTTGAGCTAGATGTTTTTTCAGCTTGATACTAAGGCTTCTTCCTTCTGGAACTTCTTTCTTCCTATAAGTAAAATGGCTTCTGTATTCTCAGGTTCTCGCTCTACTTGGCATCTATTCATCTAACCTGCCACAATATTCGAGGCTGTGCCTGTTTTGTCTTCCGATTCAGCTTCGGCTCTGCCAATAGTCACCAACGCTAAACCGCTTACATAGGCTGTTTTGTTTAGCTAAGGCTCCACAAAACTGGTGTTAGAGTAGACCTGTGGTGCTCTTGTTACGAAAGCATACTTAGTGCTAATCCTGACTCCTATTTAGATCACTAGCGATATTGCCTCTTAGCTATAGAGATGTCCGAAATCCTATTCTAGCTTGTAGACACTTCCTATTTTTAAGGAAACAGCTAAACTGAGATTCCCAGATAACAAGTTATCTATCTATTTCCTTCGGACGTATTTTTCTTAGCCTTCCCGTGAGGGGTTGGAGACCATTTACCAACAAAATTCCGGATGATTGCTTGACGTTACATGGTTTTTATATTTTATGCTTAGTACTTGAACAGTAAGCATCACCTAGACAAGTTATTCTTCACAGCCTTCGATATTACCTCATCCGGTCTAGCTGCTTCCCACCCCTCGACAGCATCCTGCCGAGTTAACTTGATACTGTACCAAGCTTCATTGCTTCGCATACCGGTCGTCTTTTATTCTCGGAAACAGGTTTTAGCTGTCCTCCTCATGTAGGGGCTTGGCGTCCCACCTTGCTAGCCTCAGACGAACTTGCTACCTTTCTTTATATATCAGCTTTTACATCTTTCCTAAGCTCTCACACTTATTTTCTATATTTCGTTTGATCTCCATGAGCAGGTTCGTTTTGACTTCTTAGAAGAATTATCTAAATACCTCAACTGAAATTTTATGTTTAGCTTTGGCCTATACTCGTTTCGCTCTATCGTTAACTTCCCTGATTTTCGCGAACCCATTTGTTTATCGGTACATAAGTTTTTGCCTGTTGACCATCGGATGGTCTCTGCCCTACAAACGGCCAGTAGTATCACGATTACGTCCTCATGCTTAGCGGCGTTCTGAAGTGCACGGCATGCTCTACTGACCGCATCTTCCAGTATACATTTGTACAATTTTCCGAAGTTCAGGTCGGTACCACGTCACCTGTTAGTGGAAGATTCATTTTGAATTACTATCCCTTCCACCTGCAGCTTGCAGATTAGATTCCCATGATCGTTAGAATTCTTCAACTCATCTACAACATGCCATCCCTTGACTCCTTCAACCGGTCCGCCTGCACAAACTGTCAAGTCTATGTTGGCCTCCCGGTTCCCCTACTATAAAACGTCGAATTGTGTTCGTCATCAATAACCTGTAGGTTTCTCCTATCCACTATTCCGGAAGTCAATAGCAGCTACATTAAAATCCGCAGCGACTATCGATCTCATTTAGGCTATCTCTGTGGACAAAGAATTTCTCTTTTTCGCAGTCAGACGTTGGAGACACCTAGCAGCTCTATGTTCGTAGGCCCGTAATCGAAGTAAAACTGGCACTCGGTCCCCTTGACAGGAGTTTCGTTATGACTGTAGTGAATGAACATATATTAGTCACCTATCGGCTGACCTTACTCTGTGCCTGTTTCGTTTAGGTAACGGGCTTACGTCGATCTTTTTACCGTATCACATTGCCTTCTATGAAGTTGACTACAGCGCCTGAACGATCATTCTTGGCATTGGTAGTGTGGCTCCTATCTCCCTTAACTCTTTTCGTTTCAACATATTGCCAACAGACCAGACAGGCCATGTTGGCGATGTGGCCTTAAGGATTGGGTGTAAGACACTTCTATTTTATTGAGTAGTTGCATGTCATATTCGTTCTCAGGACACTCTAGAGTTCTCCAGAGGTTTGCCTTTAACAGGTTAAAGTAGTACTGTGGTTCGGCCAATTTACTTGCTCAGCAACTGTTCTAAGCGGCTATTATAGATCCCTTTCAGAGTTTTAAACAATCAAACCAGGACGATGCTGTCAGCCGTTTTTCCTAGCATGGGTGCTTCTGTTCTGTTATCCTACCTTCATCAATGGAACCTGCCCGTCACAGGTTTCATTAGTGCTATCCAGTTTTTCAATCCATATTGAGGCTAGTAAAGCTCCGGCTTGAGTGTTTGGATTAGCCGCGGCGTCGATTTCTCTGATCAGCGTCTAGCCGTCCATCTCATTGATCGTTTTGCGGTACCAATTGTTCCGCATGATACTTCGCTTCTTTGTTACAATCCCCTCTTTTTTGGTCCTGCGGTTACCTTTTTTCGTCAAGGTATTCGCCACCTTTGTAAACTTCCTTGCTGTCTTGTTTACGCTCCCCTAGGTGCTAAGACGCCCGCCGTGGCAAGATTATAAATTATAAGTACTAACTTGTGATCAGGGTTTCGCGGGGTTGCAAAAAGCTTTGCCAGGGCGTTATGCGTTGGAGATCAGAACTTTTGCCGGTGTTAATCCAGTAACCAAGCATGTATTCTTCACTGGGAGGACCGCGTGTATATGGCACGTTTTTGTTCGCCAGTATAATGGCCTATCTATCGCCCGCCTCGATCTAAAAAAAACCTTTTTTCTATCCATTGACTGGTTCCTTGATTCAATCCTAGTAACCGCTTAGTTGTTTTGTGTCTTGGGGCTGCCGACCTTCAGTTTCTATACTCTCGAATGAAAACAATGAAGGGAATGTGAATGAAATGGCAGATAGCTGCCACTGCTTTATAATGGCTTTTAACTTCCAGGCTCAGGAACGCCTTAGAAAGCTTAGGAGCAGAGTACAACCTCTTAGCGATGCAGTCATTCGGTACGCTGGTTTTCAACTTGTTGCAATTATATATATATATATATATATATATTTTTTTTTTTTTAGCTTTTAAACTTTTTTTTGTAATAAAAAGGAGCGACACATTATGTCCCCTTTGGATGGATATGCTTGAATATGCCTTGAACACCTGAATATGCTTTTAATGCATTTTATCTGGTTTCCACGGTCACAATTCCAACGTCTGCGTCAATCATGTAACAACGTAGTTCCCAAGCTAGACTTTAGATTACAAATAAGAAAAATTTATACATTGTGGGGACGAATTTAGATTGAGTAATCATCATACAGTCGTTGTTCTTATACGGTAATAGATGTGAACCCCTTTTTTGTTTTGTACGTACGTTTAGTTTGCAGATATATCTTTTCTAAAAAAAAAAAAAAACTATCTTACCCAAGTGTCACTAAAGGAAATGTTATGCAAAAAAAGGTAATGACGTTCGTTTTTTTTTTATGGAAGCCTTGTAATATTGTTGATTCAAAGCACCTATTATGCTAATAACTTCAATTCAATTAGTCTTATAAACTACACGATCATCGTTTTACACAGTAAAACTGTAGAGCTATTGGTTGCGTCGGAGATGCTTGTATGGTATTCTATCCTTACGTTGTACACGAGGTACAAAAAAACGCATATAACAGGAATTATATGAACCACAAATTAATCACTTATTGCTTATTCTAAGGACGCTTGGAAGAATAAAAGTTTTACGAGGTTCTTGCACGCTATGGCTTGGGCTAACTTGTTAATTTGTTTGACCGGCCTACTGCGTTTGGGGATGATTTCTCTTCAGGAGAGTCAAACCCAAACCAAATCGAATGCAGCAAAGAAGCCCAGCTCTTTTACCCCGACCAGGCCCTGCATCCTTACATCCTTAAATAGGTGCGTAGGGTAGGCAAGCCGCATTGGCTATAAACATAACGTTCGCAGCATCATAGTCCACACGTCATAGGCCACTCAAGGTGTTTGTGGCTTAAAAATCAAACTGTCTAAGTTCTCAAAAAATAAGCTATTTTTTGCATGATATAAACCCACAATTATCAGATTACACGTGAATCATATACCAACACGTTTCGTAACTAAAAGCATACTATGTTTGCTTTTAATTGATAAGAGTAACTTATTCTAGACAGTGGCCCTCCATTTTTTACATTTTCTATAGCTTCATGGGCTTGTATGTATAGTGAGCCTGCCATTTGACCGACATTTAAGATAAGACAAGTAAGATTTGACATTATTACTGGCTGGTATAATTGTTGTTCTAGATAGAAGTAAATTTTCTTCTCAAACTCATTGTCGTCAGTGCGCCAAAACGCTCTCAACAGTATTTACCACACGGGACGCTATCATCACCGGAAAAGTCGTTTCCTTTAAAGTACGTACGGTATATGAAACAAGTTAATAACACGCAGGCTAGACTCCATAAGCAATTGCAACTGCTGCATATCGTATTTCTGCTTTCGGTCTTGGTTAGATATTTTTTGGCTGGACTAACTTCCTCTGACTTCTGAATAACGATCCGGCATTCCTCGTCCTATCTCATGATATGGAAGCTCTCGAAGGGGCGTACATTCTTTACTAATTGTGCCCACTCGACACATTTTATAGGAAGTGGGCAGACACGGACGCTTGCTCCAAAGATTTGTGCTGCTCGTGGGTAAAAATCATTCAAAGGAAACTCCAATTCCTCGCCCTGCGTTCAACAACTAGAGAGTAACAGAACAGGCCGAGGTTCGAATGACTCGTGAGGGATGACTAGATTTTTATAGATGTAACTGCCGGCCCTTTTGCTTGCTCTCGAACTTGTCCATGCAGCATCAGATGACTTGACGTCGCTTTATGCAAAAGATCGTACAGATTTCCCTCGGGGGCAGGCTGTGTGTTAGCTGTGAATAGAAAAACATGGCCAAACTTGGTAATACAATTAAAGGACCCTGGCTCGTAGTCTGTGATGACAATCTTTAGTGAAAGATGGCTATGTCTAAATTAGGTGCTTAATTTTGTGTCGACGGATGGTCATCTTTTCTTCCAATCAATTTCCAATAAACATGATCAATATTATCTTCACTATACTTTGTTGGAAAGTGACCTTTCTTTTGCAGCAGCTTTTGAAATTTTTGCACTCTATCCAATCTCAAATTTCGTTATTCGAGCATTCTCAAAGTTTGGAGGGATATGACTCAACGTGGGAGTTAGAACTGGGCACCTGCCAACCAAGCATGTCTGGCTATTGTCTCGCAAATGCCTGCAAACATGCTAAAGCTAGTACTATAATACTTATGAATATATCAGCAGCGTTAACTAACGAAGGTACTATGCACAGATGGCGGTACAACGATCAGTCCATATAGTTCACTGGTAAGCCAATCTATGGCAGGACGATTTTATTAAACGTTATTTGCTAGTTTACTATTGCTTTTACGGACACTGTTGTTATTTCATCAGTCCGAAAACGCTAATTACGTCGCATTCAACGAATACGTTATTTGGGACGGATGCAGACAATAAACACAGCACGATTTTGCACCATAAAATGTCAGGGCAGTAGACCAAATAATTCAAGTTTTACCTCCGGAACCCCCGTTAGATACCATTGCTGCACCGAACGAATAAACCCTAGACAACGTACGCAAAACTGTGAGCTTGAATAGTTAGCCTAGTGACTGTACATTGAGGTGTCATGAATAGAAGGATCGAACGATCTCAAGTTATAGCTTGCGTTGCCCCATCAACATTGCTGCCGGGTCAATCACCTCAGCTCCTCGTCCTTTGCCGACAAAGTTCGTAACTGTTTATCGATTTAATTATTCCTATAGTAATATAAAACAAAAACACCATTTTACCACTTTACTAAGAATCGCTTTTAAACTCTGCCGATAATATGCGGTACACGATAAGTGATTAAACATAGAACAAATCCAACAGATAATGTTTGGAACGATACCATATACGTTCACTGGTACAATACTAGAACGGGTTGGTTAGATCAAGTGTACAAACAAGTTTTTTTTTTTTTTTTACTGATATGCTCTTTCTCACCGTGGCGAACTTCCATTTGGCAAAAGCGTACGCTAAAATATCCCAGACACTCACTGCTGACAGATTTCGATATAAATTTTCACCCATATTAGATTTTATTTACCGGGTCAGTGTCTATTTATATTGAGGCGGAATTCTTTTACAGTGGTGCTGTTACGTGGGTCTGTATGATTTGTACGATTTATGCCAGCTAAAGTTGCGCGTAAAATTTAACGTTAATCGTATTCATCCTAATGCTGATTTCAGCCCTTACGATATCTTGGCTCGGCGCTAGTCCGACACTTCGTGACAACCGATAAGCTAAAGTTCAAGCTAGTTCGATTCAATTTTACCTTCCAAAAGAGAAAAAAAAGTTCCACTTTTCAGAACGATAATAGTCCAGGGGCAAGCCCAATGTTAGCCTAACAGTGCCCATCTTTCAGATGGCCAATACATTACTAATCTGTTTTGCTTCCTATCATTTCTTCAACGGACTGTCAAATATTTATAGAAAGTGTTGAGGGTTTTTCTCCACATATTATCTATATATTTGCAAATGTGAGCGAACTACTGTGATTCGCTGCATTCGCTGAGTAGCTCAAGCCTTATTCGGTATACGACAGTGGCATTTACTAATCTCAATTGCTCTTTCCATTATGGTTCGATGTACTTTTTTCTCTTACATCCTGCCGATCCAACAATGCGTCTAAATCTTCGTCTAGTCCGTGCTTCGTGCATCTTGACTCGGTCCGCCATCGGTTTAGATAAGTACGTATGCTTTTAGTTAGAGGTTTTGATAAGCTACCATACATATATACACCAGATTTTTGGGCGAACCTTCACTTAATATAACATTTTTTTATTTAAAAAAATCCTCTGTAGAAAATAGTTCTGTTTTGCTCAATTGCGGACCCGCTTGATCTCATTTTACAAAATCGCTACTCAGTCATTGTTAAAATCTATCATTTGTACTATGCCCAAACTATACTACTACGAAATTGCGGAACTGTGTGATTCATCATCTCTCTGAGCTTTACTTATTTTCGGCTAAAAAGCCTTGGTATGAAATCAGCGGATCGAAACCGCCAACAGGGTCATAGCCATGATGCAACATGATCATGGAGGATTCTATCGTTGTAAACATATATTGCTACACGTCTATATAGTAATTTCGTGATTTATGCTGGACGTACTGAAAATTCCTGACGATCAATTTTGCCATATGGTATATCCATTAACGGAGTGTTTCCAAGCGAAGATGCGCTCAGTGGATTAAATCTACCTAAACAGCGATGCCGTATCAACGAGCCTCTAATGCTTTGTTGATATTGCAGAGATTAGTCGTTCCCTAACCACACGGAGGCACGAATCATTATTTTTGCTCATTGTTATTATATTTGAAATGTACATTCGGCATATTAGTCAGCCTTCGATGCTGAACGACTTCTTGGTATTGCAACGAAGTACTTTAGCAGCCCCCCTCGACAGCAGATCTTACTCACTGCCCGACCCTCGTTCGAGGGTTACGCGTTCAGCGTTGACAGCTGTAACATACGGCATGCTACGTTTCGTAGGCGGCACTTTTTGAAAGAAACCTTCGTTCACCCGTAGCATTGGACGTATAGTTCGTCAGTGGTTTGACCATATAAATACAGTACACAGATGTACGAGCCTGTGCACGATCGTGCACTGGTGCGTACGCCTCGAGGCATTCACGCCTCTCGTTGCCACTGCTGCATTTTCCTGTAAGACTGCAACATCTGATGTTTTTCTGTTGTCTACGCACCTTAGGTATATTCGAATCCTAGCGTACTTGGACTGTACGCATGATGGCTGAATAGCATCATCTCGTCCTATTAGTATAATAATCGAGACCTAGTTGATTATACCAAAAGGAGGATGAATATATATTACGGAAGTTATAGTATTATCTTATGAAACTTTATCGGCAGTGGAAACTTGGACACTAGACGACACAGATGAATCCTAGCGGGCTGCAATGATCTGCAACATCCAGTGGCAATACAGTACAGGCAACAGCTGGAAGCGTCACAGCACGGGCGATTCAGCAGTTGTCTAATCTTCCAGTGATCATCTAATCAAAGCAGAATAAATATTTTGCGAGAAAAAAAGCTGACAAAGAATGTTCCCCGAACGGTGAGCGTTGTTTGCCCCCTCATGGCAATTCTTACGTCTAACATATGCTTGCCGTTCCGTCAGGTTACATAAATTCTATGGAGGCCATCTATTTGCTCGACGATAGCAGTTATTCGTTTCAAATCACAAGCTCACCACGACCGTAATCCTGCTCGGTTGAACCATATCATAGGGTAACATTGTAATTACAAAGTTTGCTTCGTCAGATTTTCTTTGTCTCGATACACGCGGTCAACATAAACGCCCGTAGATATACAAACGATATCACGTGTACGCGACCTGCGTTATCTCCGTTCGTTGGGCAAACTAGGCATTATGACAATTGTCAACAAAAAAAAGTATTAGGTTTACGACGACGCTTCGCCCTCGTCGCGCGGACGAATGCCGCTCTCAACAGATGGAGCTAGTGAAGCCGATCTGACAACCAGCTAAATGCTGTTTCTATTTAGAAACGTATATCTCGCAAAATGATTGAGCCCGAATCGAAAGGAACCTCCTTCGCGTATACACAATATAATATAGCCGTATAGTGCACCAGCACCTCAGTGTACTTGAGAATTTCCACCGTTTTCCGATCTAAATGGCATGTCTCCACCATCTCGAAGTGTTTGTTTTCTGTACTACTGAAAGCGATAGGTGGAGCCTTTGTTTTTTAGACTTCACCCTTGTCCACATTTGACTTGTGTATGACAAGCTGGTAGACAGGCAAAGAAATGCAGAGGCGACACGTCACGGCCAGCCAGTCTAGCGAACAGAAAACAGTTGGAACACTGAACGATGACTTCACTCTGTGGCGTCTACATGCTACATGAGCGTTGATAGGATGTACAGGCTGGAGCCAATACAACGAGTAAACCGTAGGTCGAGAACTGTTTACGCCGGTACCTATAGTCAAATAATGTCTAGAACAGATAGAACAAATTGAGGTGACATGTTTGTGGTCCTAGAGATGTTTCCTAGCAGCTGTCGTGCAACTTCTTAGGGCACCGTAACTGAACATGCTGATTTTGTCGACTCAATCAAAAGCTGCTCTGAGTGAAGCTATTTCAAGAAAGGCTATTTCACAACTTTAGGCAGTGCTCCTCACTTTGTCACTATACAGAGGTAGATTTGTATCTACTTCTTACGACGCTCTGTTCCTAATCGTAAGGGGAGAAGCGTTTTTAAATGGAAGTGACAGGTCATATCTTTCATACATTCAACTGATCATAGCTCAGGTACGTTTCCATACCAAAATTGTAGCTTAATAGTAACGCGTACGTGCATAGCTATCTACAGCAAGCGAATTTCGTAGAAATAGTTTCATGATACCATCATTTCAAACAAATAAACATAAAACCAAATTTAGTTCGCCTGCAACCTAATTGGGAAGAAAAACAACGACAGTGGCGGCATTTCTAGCAAACGATATACCGATTAACTGGCACGTTTTAATCATTTAGATATAAAACGTTTGCTACGCAAACCAGGAAGCAGGCGAACTTTCGTGACTAAAAAAAAAATAGATTGAATAGTGGTGGTATTTTCAAAGGCGTATTCCACTATGGTAGTTTAGGCTGTCTGAAGTCAATGTGGCATGCCGGATGTCTATTTGTTTGTATGTATATGATGTTTGTACCATATAAGTCATATA
>NW_019211457.1:4553543-4565485 GCF_002443255.2 Varroa destructor | reverse complement strand
ATGTATATATAATGATGCAAACATGACATAGATTAATAAACAACTGCATGTTTGTAGTTATATAAGCGCGGCGAGAGTGGCTCAGAAGTGTTTATTTTTTGTCAGCCAATCCGCTTCGAAATACGATTGATGAACAGTTACTATTAATAAGTTATTTGTGAAGTAAATAATTAAAATTTTCCAAGTGACTCGTGAGTGGTTCAAGTCCTAGATTGAAGCTGAACAATGTCAGGATGACACTTCTGCCAGACGAGAAAAACTTCGTTTTGTTTTATGTAGAGCTTTAGAAAGAAATTACAAGAAACGTTTCGAATTTAGATGCTCTATCCTGTATATACAGGCTCACTTACATCGCTCGGAGCACGGTCGTTATCCAAAGATAACGTACAAGTTGAATAAGGAATATTTTGAACGTGACCAGTAATAGGTCTGTGTCCTAATAATAATTACGTCAGGTAGACGAATACGACCGTCAAGAGTGACGTGCCTTCTACGCACGTAAAAAACTTCTGAAACTCGGTTGAAATTTTCTGTTTTATCTAGATGAAGCGCAATCACCAAAACGGATGATATATACTTGAAATGAATTGCAATGGCAGCTGAAGGACGTCTTATCATACTCTTGGTTAGGCAGCTACAGGTGTTGTTTTGCTTGAGGCATAGGGTCCAAAGTCATTGGGATTATATTAGTGAACAGCACAGTGAGCTGGGCACGATCAGCATACACTATGCACTGAAAGAGCTAGCTGTTTTTAAACGAGCAAGTAAGTACACATAGTGGCTGAATATAGTTTTATCTTACGAGGTAAGTTTGAGAGATGTTCAATTGTTGGTGGAAACGAAGTTGCTACATACGAGCCCATTGAGTGTATGCCCTTTTTCAGGAAATATCATTTCAACTTACGAGTAACATAGATCCGTTATAGCTGCGCAGGGGTAAAATGAATTAAAATATTAGTACAGTGCCTAAGTGTTTATCGACACGACCGGTACGGAAATACTAGTTTGGTAAAGTACTGCAAATAATTAATGCCAAAAGTATATCTTAGCTAAAGTAAGCCATGATCTATACTCTAAAATAGTGAATTATATAAAGTGGATGGCCATTTGTTTGAACAGGAAGCTTGAAATTCATTCTAAGAGTTGTTCTAAGTGTAGGGGAGCACCGGTTATTGAAGCTATGCAGGTATTACTATCTTTGACATCATTTCACAGTATAATGTCGATACGCAAAAAAGCGAACGATAGAGTGCGGAATGACAAATGTAGGCCCGAAAAAGGACCTCACACTGGGACCGTATGTCCTCTTGCTTTCGATTGCAAAACTCCCCGTTAAACAATGGGCCGTACGCATACGAGAAATTCACTTGAGAGGAAAAACACACGCGGGCCCGCGATAAGTCTATACGTTTTATAGTGCGATACAGCAGCAGAAGCAGAAAGTCAAGCACAAACGATGACTTCAATGCTGATACTGAAACGGACCCACTTCGTTTTGTCGTTGCTTGGCAGCAATGGACGCTTGGTAGCTATTCACTCTGATGCTATCTAACTGGAGACGAGTATTTAATCAATAATTTATTATATAACATTTGCACCATTACAGTAGCCGAAAAATTCGCTGTAAAAAATAACAGAATTGGCTATTTGCTCGTGGTGGGCATTTAGCCTAGGCTAAAAAGCCTGAAAGCTGAAATGAGACAAAGCGATTCTAAGGGGCTCGAACAAGCTTCCAGGTTCCTCCCACCTGCATTTTTGAGGAATGAAACATTTCACACGTGTACCGTTAGATATGTATATGTAGTAAAGATGTATTCGTATGAATTTTTCTGTTGGATATAGTAATGTGTGAACATAAAAGCCTCACGCACAAAAAAAAAATTACATAAATCAGCTTAAAAAAAAACTTGCAACTAGTCAATTGCTGCTGCCTGGTTTAATCACAGACCGTCTTCAGAGCCATAGACCTAATCAAATAGAAAAATGACCTGCTGAACAAGGGTCAAGTGTGATCGCATTTTTTTTTAACGAAAAAAAAGCGCCTCAGTACCGCAGTCAGCAAACGAAAACAGGGTTATCTTTCAGTAACCGGTGTCGTCTTTTCATAGACACGCAGACAATTCTTATGAAATCGCAATTCTAATTGTGGCTTCGGCCAACTCTTGCGATGTTTTGCTCCCGCCAGCGATCACTTCTATTAAATGGGCGTGTCCCTATTATTTCTTGTGTCCGCTACTTTTGTTTAGTGTGATAGGTGGCACGCGATAACTGGTCAACAGGTCCTTCTCCTATGCGTCGTGTCGAAGCACAGCGCTCGAACTCAAAATGTGTCTGGGATATCTTTGTCCCAATTTATATGTGGCCTGAAAATCGGCTCTGCGAAAAATGCCGCGGTCACCCCTGTTTCGTGTTTTATTATTACTTTTATTTCACAGAATAATGTAGTGCATTTTAGTGCTATTGAAAAGCGTAGCCGCATGAACCATTGTTCTGGAGTCGAAACGTGCACATACGTTTTCAGTGAGATTTTGCATACAAATACCTGCAAGAAACATACGTCAAATGATAAAAGTACCAATAAAAGACCGCCAAATACGTGTGTGGATGGCGAATATAGGGAGAGACAGGTCATTGAGACATTGCAGTAAAAACGTAGATAAAGTCTAGGCTACGCTGTAGAAGGAACAGGGTGGAAAGGACTTTTGATTATGGAACCATCTACGACTTGCGGAAGGATGGGCTAAAATTTTGTATATGTGCGCAAAATCGTGAAACACTATAGAGTGCTCAACTCGTGCGCGTACTTCGGCGGGTCTATTAGTGAAAGCGGTAGCTGTCGTCTTGTAATGCTTTCACAATGGCACAACGAATGGTAGCTTGCTTGGGTCTTTAAGTTGTATCACGAAGCAGTAACGCGACTAACTGCTTTGGTAATAATGATATTACAATGGGTGCAGCCTTGAAAGTCTATGTGTACCTTGCTTTGACATTGCCATTGAAATAGAACGTAGCATAGAAACGAATAGAAATACTTTTCGCTACCAACCGTTTTGATTGAGTAACGTTTTTCAAGGCGCATCGTTAGCAAATAGAAAAGAAGTAAGATGTGCTCTAGCGCGGCTCCCTTGGTCGACTCATGTAGCAGTCAACTTCAATCCAAAACTTAATTAACGTCTCTTCCCCCTAACGCCGATTACTAAATCGCATTACCGCGCGGTCGTTGAAGGCCGTGCCGATCTCTCGTGGCAACTGCTGGACAGGTCGTACCAATAAAAAGCGCTCAGCAAAACAAACATCGACGGCGAGAGTTTTGCTGCTAGCGCTGCTTCATTATGAGATGCTGTGTGTCTACCTTCGATAGTGGATGATGTGAATTAACTTTGTTTATTTACCTTGTCTCATGTACTACTCTGATCAGGTCTGGATTACTACGGTCCGCTATCGTGCTACCACCCAAGAGTCCCGTCTGCTGCGACGACGAACCCTCGTAGATGCTTAGACGCTTCTGTGTTTCGACTTTTATGTTCGGTGTCGCCGTAAGGCACTTCATCAGACGGCTAGCTGCCTCCCAGCACAAAAAGTCTGCCAGTGCAAGGGTTCGAACCTAAACCACAATGTGTCTTAAACATTAGTAAACAAATACCTTGCTCACTGTGCTCTCACCGGGACATGAGGCCTACACATTTAGGTAATGGTGCATTCGCATATCTTTTCCAAAAGACTGCTTCTCGGTTGCGATCAGTCTGTGGTCGACTGTCGGTTGGAAGTGCAGATGATGGCCAAGTTTGCAGGCAGAAATAAATGCCGTCGCCGCTACTGCTGGCGTCGATCGCACACGAGGTTAGATTAATGCGCCTAGGTGATTATGCCGACCAGGCGGTAGAACTGACTATCCGACTCGTTAGTTCCAACTATGAACATCGGCATGTATAAGTTGCACAGTACAGATGAACAAGTCCCTTTGCAGGACATTTTCCAACGGCGCTTTAACATGACCGTTTATGGGCGGAGCGCGCGCGGCTCGCAGAAACACATACAAACGAATTTCAGATAAAATAATTATGCTATAAACGTGGCGAAAAGCTAGTAATGACTGACTATTCAGGTATGCAAGAATTGCACATTGGCAATAGGGAAAGCAGCAGAGGAAAAATAAAGGGAGAATCCGCATGACATTACCTACATGTGACATACCTATTCTATGTGCGAGATGGAACCGTTATACTGTCTTTGAATACCATTTTGAGTTAGTCGATCCTATACATAAGAAGTGCTGGAAGAGGTAACACAAAAACCGCTATCGGTTTTAATGGAAGCATTAGTGCCTATCGGGAAAAATGTTAACTTAAATAGAGAGCGTTATAGCCTAAAACGATAAAATTTGAATACGCGTGAATTGCAGCCCTATACTATTAAATATATTTAGGATATACTTGGGGAGACACGGTTGGCACTTGCCGAGCTTATTATAAGTAAAGGAATTGACGATAAACAAGAGATGTTGTTACATTATAGCTATTCGATCGGTACGTTCTAAAGTACCAATTGCGTTTCAATTTTGGTTAGGTCTTTTCTGTTACTATACGCATGCATCCCTTTTTTCGGAAGACACTCCGTTGATGCGTTAGTCTACATCTGGTGCCATGTAAGGTCACTACAATAAATAGCCCACTCCTGACTTTGAGAAGGCTACGACTACTGACGTCGTTGACCCTACTCTGATTCTTTGAAAGACCTAATTAGTTGCAGAGATTCCTATCGATAATTTCTAGGGAGTTTTCAAATGTATTTTTACAGTCGAAGTCTCGTATAAGAGTTGAACACACAATGATCGTGTATTTATCGTACGAAATTTCATCGTTAGAATATGTTCTAAATAATTTCGTTACCTGTTGCAGAATCTGACATCGATTCTATAGATTAGAATTAAAGATCAAGATATATATTCCAGCTGAACTAGCTTACTTCGCATCGTTTGAGGTATTCATTGGCGAAGGCACAAACTGCAAGCAATTAGCTGAAGTGAATGTTTATACCCCCAAAAATCGTACCTGCACTACCAGATTCTACTACAAATAACGGATGGAAAATAAGTGAAACTAACTCTAAGGCTGATATTTTTGTGGTATTTGATTGTTACAAGCGGTCTGCATGATAGCTTTACAGGTAACATGCTTGCCTATAAATGTTTAGGGACACGTGGTAGTGTAGATTCAAAACTTAACATGGACACTTTTTTTTTTCGTGCTGAGGGCCAGTAGTGTGGTGGAACGCTCAACGGTGGTCTCGCACGCAAAACTCAAAAAGTTTAGTCTCAAGTTGTGGCAGGAAAATCTGGCGGACGTTGAAATGGCTCCATTTTGAACTATGCGCCGCTAGCAGATGAAATTTGGCTGGTAAAAAGAAACCTGTGAATGAAGACCGCTCAGTTTTACTCCAACGAGAAATGGAATCAAAGAGAAAACATATATTGGGCAGGAAGATGAATGTCCGGTGGTTAAATTTTTGTTTCTAAAAAACCACAGCCTTGCGGAAACTCATCGAGGGTTGATGAACACATTAGGCCTTAAGCGAGTACGTGAAAAGCGCAAAAGTCTTAAGAACGGAGATTGGAGTGTTGAAGGCTAGCAAAAAGGTAACCAGATATCAGAACCCGAAGAACAAGAATAGATTGCTGTAATCGAAGAGGCTTCACCCAAAAGCAGAGTCTGGGCTCAGTCGACCAAGACCGGCATTTCACATGTAACTTACTACAAAATTATAATCCTAACAATGAAAAAGCAGAAGCTGAGCAAAGAATGGGTCCTCTGTGGACTGACTCCAGGCTAGCCGGGAACGCGTAGGATATATTCCACATGTAATTTGCGGAGCTTTAATCAACAAAAAACCTGTCTGGAGCATACCGTCGCCGTAGATGAGGCGTGACTCAATTTCTACCATTAGTCGGAGTCGCCCTGAAAAGAAATCTAGTTTAGTGGTAATGTTGAGTTGGTATGGACATAAGATGATGGTAGCAGTTGCAATAAGCATCAGGGGCATCTGCTGCTATGAGATACTTGCCAAAAACGAAACAATGCATGCAGCCTGCTATCTCGAGTTCCTCAAGAGATTCATGGACCATTGGCACGGAAATAGAAGGCACGCAATCTGGTTACTTGATGATAACGCCAGACCCATGCCCCTACTATTTTCTGGATTGAGTAAAGGAAAATCCAATGCTCGTTTCAACCGGCTTATTTTATCTACCGTGTGAGAAGGGCAATTAATGAGCAATCATATCCCACTGATTTATTCCGGAAAGCCAGAGATAGAGAAATAACATATAGGAACGGGAATTATAGGTATAACGCTGGGACAAGTACGCAAAAATAATATTCTGACATATATTTAGAATCATTATTATCGGAAACTCATTTAAAGTCTGCCGGATTCGCTCGTTACAGCTTAATGTTATCCATGAACAATTAGCTTGTGTTCTACAATAAAATTGAAGCATCTCGACTTCAGACTTTGGTTAAAAGTTTGAAGTCGAGATGCTTCAATTTTAAAAATTTAAAAAGTGTCAATAGTGAAGTCGCACATGTTTGCTTTTAAAGATTCAGACAGAACCCATAATATGGCGGAAATTTCCCATTTGATGTAACCCTGTAGACGTGCAAGCTTGAAATAAATGAAAATTGACTATTGACAAAGTCTAGGTCGAATTCAAAACTAAGGCCAAGAGCTACTATCTAAAGTTATCATTTTTAAACTAAGTTATCAACGAAATACAAGAGAACTTGATGAAATGATCGCGAAAGTTGAGCACGACCGATATGTGAATACCCGTAACATCAAAAAAGAACAAAACATTCATGACAAAATCATTTCTTAAACTGTTTAAAGAAAACGAGTTACAAAAAATAAGGTCGATTTGTTTGATATGACGGTCTTTACTGATCGTATTTTTGTCTGCGAATCTCCACAGGGGTGCAACGAAATCAGGCCACTCCTGAACCAGTTGACGACGGCTGAAGAAAAATCGAGCATATGCGAAAATAGCGTGTAAATAAAAAAAATCAATCAAAATATGATGATTTTGGCAGAATTCTGGCGATGCTTTAAGAAGGTACTGCTATGTGTTTGGTAGGATTGAAACGGAATAGGAACGACCGATCCAAAACGCTTCTGTCAACAACTACTAGTAAGACTATAACAAGCCATAGAGAAAACTTGGCTGGAACTAGTGAACAGAAAAAGTATTGTCTATCACTATGGCAATATCAGAATACATACGCCCTTAGTTACCCGAAAAAAATGGAGAAATCCTAGATGATATACTTCAATACGTCCTCCATATGACTGGAGGCTTGTACTATCAGACGACTATCCGTTTCAGTGTCATCAGAGTTCCCTTAATAATGTTAACCTAGTTTCATTAGATTTGCAATTTATTACCTAGAAACCACAAAGGTTCTACAGTATATTACTAAGAAAATGGCAGAAGACCATCGGTCAAAACAGCGCATACTTTGTTTCATAATATTAGTTTATAATATAGAAAATATTTTAATCCATTTTCGGTTAAAAAATAGATATACTATTTCGACGACCGAAGAAAAGTTTAATAAAAAAAAATTGCTTGTTTAAGAAGTTGGCAAAAAAAAAGATGTAAACTCGGTTGCAAGACCAGTATGTGTCGGTTCGAAAATAAACTCTTATGCACACACTGGTATAATGATAAATAGATCTATTAAGCAGTACGCTAGATAGAGCTCTAACCATCTCTATTATCAATTGCTACAGAATCAGCTATCTGAATAACCTTGGTCTGAAGTGACTAGAAACGCAACATGGACATACGTGCTGCGTTGCACGTACATACAATTGTTGAGAGTTTTCGCGTCATTAAAGCAGACTTGTTTATGTTCTACTAATGGTATGGAACACTTGTTTGTTTACAATGTAACGCTTATTCTACTACTATGAACGCTGAAATGAGGTTCAGGCACCTAACCTAACGTTAATCTTAGATGCCGAGTACCACACTTATTTACATCGCTGCCTCTGCAGCGCTTGGCAATAACGACAATTGTTATGTGTTTATATATATATACAAGCTTGGAGACTGACTTTGAGTCACCTGTTCGTTTTTAAATGTTGTATAAAACCTCTGTTTTCAGATATAAGTAGCTGGCATTGACTAAGTATTATGCAATATCAATGAAATGATCTATACTGCAACAAAACCTATATTGTGGAATCATGATTCTAAGATGCTTCAACTTCCACAGAAAAAATTGCGTTCATTTGTAGATCATAGTGCGAAACATTTTAACATAGTTTATAATAATATACAGTCGCATAATTTAGGGTATACTTGATACTTAGAAACTGATGCATTTTTAAACTTTGTACGATTTCCGGATTGTAGCCTTTCTTAAGTTACCCCAGTGTATGATATCTGAGTATAAACGTAAGACCGTAAATTTTTTTTGTGCAATACGTAATTTTCAAGTGCAAAATTAATTAATAAACAGTCTGAGTATTTCCACTCGATTTTGAAAGGCTGCATATGAGTTATCAGGAGAATGTAACTTAGGATATGGCAATCAAAGTTTTTGTCATCTTTTTATTTTTTCGACTGAACTTACTAATCTCCTGGAAGGAAGTTCCTGAAAGGTACTTTTCCCTAATCATTTATATATAAGAATATCACAGTATGCATTAAGTTAAGGCAAATAATGTGCTAACTTGTTAATTACAAAGATGTGTAAAAGTCTCATCGATAAGGTAAATAATCAGATCAATTTTATTTATATTTTATATATAAATATTTTATTTAAAATTTTTACACGACTGTCTATTAAATGGCTTCTAATTATTTGTCTGTTACCTGGCAATGTTTGCAATTAGACCAATTAGCAAAAATTTAACAAATAAAGAAATGCCCGATTTTCCCGAATCTGTGTGACATACACACGTTCATTAAAGAAACATTGGGCTTCCCACTAAAACTTCGCTTTCTGCCAATCGTAGAAGAGAGAAAATAAGCATTCCAACCTGTTCGGAAACGCTACTTCTATATATAAAAGTAAAGGGATATTAGCAGGTTTCTAGCATAGAATGTTGTATATAAACCGCGTCCGTAAAACACATACAAATTGTTTCCAGCCATACCTACTGTATCTACTGATCGTGGACAATAGGAACTTCTATATAGCTCGTGATCGTTCCATCCATTCTGATTTGATAAATGGAAGCCAACCATCTCGGGACGATGAGCTTCCGGCAAGCCATTGACTACCGCAAATGAAAAATGCGTGTCCCTTTACACCAGGCGGATTTAATCAAAAAGAATGTAATATTGAGCTGAAGACAATGATTAGGCCTTCCTGCAGTCAATTACAAAGTGACAACGAACCTGCGAACGGAAATGGAGTCGAGTCCCGAACGGGTTCATTGCATTTTATAGATTATAAGGATTAGGACATTAAAATAATAGGGAATAGCAAAAGTAAACATTTATTCATCTGTCGAATGAGCACGGCCTAGATCTGATAGGAACCTTTTAACACCGCAACTAATGTTAGGTACTAGCGTACTAGTTTAGGGAAACATGACTATTTACATGTCATTGTTGTCACAGGCCAGTTACGTTAGACATTGCGTCTTTAAAAACGATCCTCATAAAAAATGCCCCAGTAATTAAATTTTGTAGAGCAATACGGAAGATAAGAGCTAAACGTTCTTATTACTGTTACTATTCTACATCCGCTTCTAAATCCTCATTTATATCATTTTTTATTCTGATTTCAAATTTTTGGAGCTCTTCTCCTAGCATTAACCGCTTGATACAGAGGGTAACGAGCCTTCTGTTTGCCTTTCGCCCGTACTTGATGATAAAACTCATAAACAACCACTGAGGGACTTTCTCGTTAGGGTGTATTTTACAAAGCAGAGTGTTGATGGTGGGAAGACTGCTAAAGGCGATTTGACTAGTTGAGGCGCTGCCTTTCTCTGGTGAGTTGTTTTTCGAAATTTTGGAGCCGCGGTTTGTCGGTTTTAAGAAACGCTGGGACCTGTTTGACCGCAGGTATTCGTCCACCTTAGATGTATATCAAGGTAGTTTAACTAAGGTCCCTGGATATTTATTTAGCGTATATCAGATGAAACTTCCAGACAATACTGTATTGTTAGTTAGCAGGTTCACTCAAAGCAGGTTTTGTATACGTGCGCAGGATGACCAATAATCCCTCGCTGGCTCAAGGTTTCGCGCAAAGCGTTCTGACATTTTTATTGCTTTTAAAGTTCTCATCTTTAGTACGCCAGCTCCAGACCCGCACAGCTATGATCACCCTAAATAATCTAACCGACGAACTCCTATGATATCAAAGGGTCCCCTCAAAGGCAGGAAAATTAATCAATAACTGCAGGCGTTCAAGGAATGGTGCTGGATTTATTTTTGGGACTCTTACATTCTGCGAAGTCGAATGCCTGAGTGCCGTTCTGAAAAATTCTAGAAGGTCCGCTAGAGATCCAGCTATTTAGGAAGACGGTAAAGTTTTCCAGTGAGAGAAGTCTACTCGTCAGGGACCATGTAATACTGACGCTGGCAGGATTCGAACCTTCGCCTTGTATATTCATCCGGATCTGGAATGTGGCCTGTCTTTTACAGTCCTATCGGACCAAGCCCTGTCAAATCTTATAAAGGCAGAATTTCTTTGCCGCGAGTTACTGTTCCCGTCGTTCATTAATGTGACCATACTCTTCACCATTTTAGTACTCGTTTATTTCGAAAAACTATGCCTATTGATACTGTTCCTTATTGAAAATGTTATTTACATTACGTTAGTTGTCTTACTGTGTATGGCTTTTGGAAGATTGAGTTTAGGTTGTATTGAGGAGAAGAACGCGCCGTCATTTTGGCCGGCGATAGTGGCTCAAGTTACTATATTTCAGATAAAACTTCCAGACAATGTCAGTTAGCAGATCCGTTCAATTGCATTGCCAAGTGTCATTTATTGCGTAGTTGAGTCTCTGGAGATTTCGTTCGATATCGGGATAGGAGTTAGGTTCATGAGTAGAACCGAGCTAACTAGGGTCGAGCTGCTGCGACGTTCAACTAAACGAACTCTTTCTTTTTGTTGATTCTACAGCTATGTTCATATATGTCCCATTGTAACAGCGATAAGTTTTTAGGTTTTTCAATGCCGGTTTTCAAATGCCGGGAGCTTCTCCGCTGTCTATTAATGAACAGACTTTCGTAAAGCCCCAGGAGGTTAGATTGATGCAGTTCAGTAGGCGCGCAGAGAAACGGATGTCTTGCAACCTGTTAGAATAGTGAATTTTTCACTCTGTGGAGTGTGAACTTGTCAAAGGGTTTGTGTCATGCCTGGCTGCCATACCGTACTCTGTCGATTTTTAGCTTTCCCTAAAGCGGTTTGTAGATGGGTTTGTTCAATTGCAATGGTCTTCAAGGCATCATTATGATCTCAACCTAGATATTTCCTAATATCCTTTATATATATATATATATATATATATATATATGTAACTTTTTCTGGTAGCTCAGAACTTCGAAATTATTATTAGTATCATCAATGCATTGCCGATAACAATAGACTATTGACCCACCTTATCTTGCAAGGTTTTTCAGTTTTGTCACGCAGGCTTTATCTTTAAATTATCCCAAGAAGAAAAAGTCCGTTGCCGTCGGGTTTGAGAAACGGGCAGGGTATTATATACAAGCTTTTAATGCAACCCATCTGTTTGAAAGGTTTCTCAGGATATGCTCTAGCATCGAAGTGATAATGTGCAGGTTGTCCGTCCTGTTGGAAATAAAATTTACCATTTTCACCGAGGATTCTTGCAGTAAATTCAACTAGTTTATACCTGTCACTACACTGCAAACAATAATAATATAATTAGACCGCGGTACACACATTTTGCAGAACACCCTG
>NW_019211457.1:4426309-4553443 GCF_002443255.2 Varroa destructor | reverse complement strand
CTCAAAGAATGTTATTTAAGAGGTTATACCTATAAAATAACGATATTTATCATAAACCGATAACTTGCATTGCAGTCGATTTAGCAGCTGTTTGTATATGATTTCAGACATACGTTTTTCGTAATATAAGCGAAGTTAGGATATCGGATTGAGTCCGTAACGCCGTGATAGGTTAAAGACATGCTGAAAGCACAGAAATATATACTCTGAAATGGTATACGACCTAAATCTTAGTTAAACGAAACATTGGGCTTTTGCCCATTATAGGTATGCACGATTTGTTTAGTATAGTCGGTATGTTACATATAGATATACAAAAAAGATTTCGTTGCAGTCTGTATTGTCTCGCTGTTGTAATGTCAAGTATTATCAACCGTGTAAAATCTCGTCATTGTCTGTGTCGAGGGGAATATCGTCTTTTGGGTAACGACTTGCTGGTCGGGGTTGTCCGAACTGACACAACCCCTTCTTTTTTGTACTTCGTTGTATCTTAATTTCAGCCGATCTGTTCAACTGTCACCCCGAAAGCGTCCACAATACCGCGTACGTACTACGTCGATTAAAGACGCCGAAACGTCTTGTTTAAAAATAACACACTTCTCAAATCTGACTTGGATTTAGAATGCAAATTACCACATGCCTCGGTCACGTTCATTCTGTTTACTTGATGATAGAGCTTGCTGCCCGCTGCTGTCGTGCGGTCCATTTAACAGGAAATACACATATCTGAGCTAGAAATAGTATCAAGACATAATTGACGATGCGCACGTATAAGGACGTGAAACGAAGTAAACCGACATGCAGGTATCAACACACAGCAGTTATATACTATATGGTACTTACGTTCGATGGCCATATATATATAAGCCTATCGAGAGAGCATTGTTGGTTGGCGTTGACCTAAGGCTCAAGTATGATTCGTCTTCAAATTGAGCCTAATCCTTAACTAAGCTGTAAAAGAACGTTAGATCATATCTCGTAGTGTGCTTCCAAATCAGCCCATAGCGGTTGATTTAAGAGAGCAGACTTCGTAGAACCATTAAATTACTGTAGGCATGAGCAGGCCCAATGTAGAAAAGGACCAGATCTGTAGTAGCACCACCGCTGAAACAAAAGTAAACGAGTAAAATTATACTCAATAGAAAATATGTTACAAAATTCTTTTTTATTTCATATCCATAGATGTCACACTTAAAAAGTATTGAGAAAAAGGAAAGTTAAGAATTTCGTTACGTAATTTCAGAGAAAAATATTTGGCTCACGGCGCCATAGCGCAATGTAACGCTATAAATTGTACTATCGTTACTACGCAGAATATGTTGATAAACATTGCCGATAAAACATTAATTTACTTTGATTATAAATTAGTACTGTTTTATATACTTATTTGAAGATAAGCCAAACTTGAAAAGGCTATGAGATATCACCATTTATCAGCACCTATATTCAGTTAGTTATAGTCGAAACAAACAAACAAACAGGAAGTTCCCTTACTTTTTTTCAGCTTGTTAAGAATCAGATTGGGTTCTGAAAGGAACAGAAAGAAATAGCTCGTTTCTAATATTTCGGATGGCTAAGAAGGAATTCTGCTTGACATTGAGCTGAGGATCTTATGGGCCACATATTTGGGACGAACATTTGATGTGAATGATATAGGCTTGAATATTTTCTTAGCAGCTTAGAAGCTTAGCAGCTTAGTATTCTTCATCTTCTGTGGACTTACAAGCCAGCGTAAAAAAATGGGCTCGGAAAAGGAGAATGAGGGTCTAACTAAGAACTATTTTCTTAAAAAAAGGCTCGCCGTATGCTTCAGGACACTAGATCCTTGCTAAAATATTTTTAGTCTTCTGTTTAAAGTGGCTCACAGCTTCCGGCTTTGTTCTTTTTAGACACGGCTATGGAAACCATGAGGGTGCGCGCTTTTTGACCTTGAAGCCACGCAGCCTTTATAACTGTGCCTTTCTGTTGACAGCATTGGGGTGTTGGTAGCATTTTTCTTCTAGCAGGGCGCATCTTTCATTTTATTTGACAGGCCTTTAAAAATCGGATCGCGTAAGTTATGACCACACTGAGAAAGTACTCTCTTGTGGGAAAAAGCCGCAATAAAAATCTCCTTTTATGTGACTTATCGGATGTTCGATTTAAACATGCGACCTATACAAAACTAGCGTATACTACCAGCCTCGTTATTACTTCGACTAATATCGAGACAGTGATGCGGATGTTGTTTTTACCGAAGGATACGTTTATACATGGATTCTTTCTTCAAATAGTCGTTATATGAGGCTCAACTGCGGAAGTTACTGCCTGTGTTTGAGAGAGGACCCGCGAAACCTATCAAGCTGGCTTTCATTAAACATTAAACTTTTCCTTCAACACGTCCACCGATAGGCCCAATAAAGTGTTTCCCCAAAAATTCTACCTAGTACTAATTAGTCACTAAGCAATTTGTGTGAATGAAAAAAGTTAGGAAAATACGTTACTTAGTTCTCTCTTGTGGGAAAAAGCCGCAATAAAAATCTCCTTATCTTTACAAACCTTCATATGATACCTCCTAGATATAAAGAAAGTGTTGGAATTCATTTTGCAAGCATAGATAAATATCGTAGTAATAACATGTTATAAAAGTAATGTTCATTGTAAATTCCCTCATAGCAAGCAGTTCGGTCTTGTAAATGAATAACCCAGAAGCTCTTTTTTTTTATTATTATTATTTTTCTTAAATAGACACGCTTGAAGGTTGTTACACGAGAGAATTACCTCGGTGCTTCGCTTAAGTCCTTACACAGCTATATTGACAGAGAATAGTCGATCCGAAGGTGTTTTCATGCTACTTGCGAAAACGATCTCACTGCCTATCTTGGCTCTTCTTTCATCAACTCAATGGTAGGTTATTATCGGTTAGGCACCGCTTATCCGATCCAGAAGCTTCGAAAGATTCTTCGGTTTACCTACGTAAATGTGCTTGCCTCCTGATCATGGTCGACACATCATGTGTACGCCCGCGAATGCCCCACAGCGCACGGCATGTCTAGAGAACCATCCTACTGACGGTCTGCTCCGCGTCGTCGCTGTCAAAAATGTCCTCCCACTTTCAGCAGCTTATCCTAAAACCGAAGAGGAAGTCTCTACAAAGTCTACACCAACTAATTCTCCTTGTTTTCACAACAGCTTAAATCGACTTTGTTCGTTCTTGTACATTTAGCACAATGCATAGCTGCAATGCAGTTAACATGCACTTTAAGCCACTTCGTTGTTGGGCTTATATTACCTTGCCGACAAGTTGGAAAAGCGAGAAAAAGAGTCAGGCAAGCGTATGCAGCACATTGATATTTACTACAAGAGTTGAACGAAACAGTCGAAAAACACCCTATAAAAGTCTAGATAAAAGTGGACTATTTAGCTAGATACAGCGATGTAGACTTGCTCGCTTTATGGTTTTGAATAGTGCGGTGAGTTGGGTTAACTAAAGAAACCTTACAGTAGTCTCTGTACGTTGTACTCCACGTTCCGCGGTTTATGCAGGAATATGGATTTCTAGCACGGCTACGAAAGCCAAAGTTGAAAGGGACATCCGCCTTCCTTCACCCAATGCAGTCACAGCCCTTACCTATTGGCCGCCGTGTCTCAGACTAAATTCGTATCCGTTGCTCTGGCAAAAGCCGCGGCGCCTCCGGAAGCAAGAGGTGGCCCTGTGCGGGCAGCATTCCAGCATAGAAACGCCGTTTTCCATTCATTCCGGTACGTAGAAATGTGTCTTACTTCCTTCCCCTTATCCTCCCCTCTTCAGCCTTTATTCGTATTCTCGTTTTCCCCGTCTTCTATATTCGGTCGTATCCCAAAACGGACGGAAACTACGGCTCCTCCGAAGCCTGCAAGCCCCATTTTCCTTCAGAATGGCATAGACGGCCTTTAGAGGAAAGCGCAATGACCTTGAAGCTTAACGGCTACCGAAAACGGGGGCTTAGCTGCTAAGCGGTAGACGGAACACTACTCCAGAGTTGCCAGCGCAGTATCTCTTCTTTCTTCCGTCCGGCCGCCCTTTTCTCCTTGGAAATCCTACACAGACTGGACCAAATCTGGTTTCCGCCTACCGTTTTTCCCTAGAAAAGCTATGGCGGCAACCAATAATCTTTTATGTTGTGCCGTTACAGCAGAACCTTGATAATGCAGCAGCGCTGGCTTTGGCCCTTGGTCCGGGCTAGCTGCTTGTTCACTTCGCCAGAATCTTTTGACTTAAAGGGAACTCAGTCCCTTCTTATATCCGCCTACATCCCTTCCCAGCCTCTGCGTTCTGATCGTTTAGTGCTCCATTCTAATCTGTTCTGTTTCGACAAACGTTTGACAAAGCCGGGCTCGAGTAGATTGGACGGTGCGTTTGCTTACTTTCTCACATATTCGCCTGTCCATCTTTACGCTCGCCTTAGGACGGAGTCGGTAGATGTTCATAGCCGATAGCGTCGGACGTCGCTTGTGTGCAAATGCTGGACGCTGGTGGAATGCCAATGAGTTCTGATGTGGCCGTGCGTGTACGCGACGATGCCGCACAAACAGTATGGTTGAATAGGCAGTAAGAAAAGGAACGTGTCCTGACATTTTTACCGTGAGTTCTACATTGCTACTTAATCCAGGGCCAACTAAATGTATCAAACTGTCCAAGCACGCCGGGTCTCGTACACACCGTTTTCGTGCGTATTCGGGGGTTTGTTCGATGTGGTCAACTTTTAGCACTTAGTTTTCTTACCCGATGCTTCGTTCGTTTCAGGCAAAGACGGAGGAGTTGACTAAGCAATATGAGTAAGGTTACAAAGTGTATCGCGCGAAGAGCTCTTCTTTGCCAAAAGAAACTTCCAGCTGTAGGATGCTGCTTGCAAGACTGGCAAAAGGATGATAGACTGGTAGTGTAGCAAAGCACAACGCTCTTGACGATTTTGAGGAGAATCATGAACTGGCAAGGTCTCTTGGTGCGCGTCGTGAGGTAGCCATATGCTGAACCCCGGCAGTAACTAAGTGTGTTTTAGTCGCGCACCAGCTTTAGCCTCTATTCTAGCTCTTATAACCTGGGAGCTTCCAACAAGATAACGGGGATAAAAGACCAGAAAATGCTCGTGTTGCTTTCTGCCGTTAGTGTTGGCGGCGGCCTTAACCTACAGCCGGTTGGCGAGCAACGTAACCATACGACAGCGAAGGCTTTTTTCTTGCTGCCATAAGTAGGACCGGCATTCGTGTAAGCGAGCTATCTAGGACGTAAGTATGTTTTGCGGATGATTCGCGCAATATCAATGAGGTATCGGTTTAGCAAAAAAACTGGGTCGAGCGATTCACAGGGTTTGTCAATGAATTGCTACGACAGCTGTACTTTTCATGAAGAACGATGACTTTCTTTGGGTTATGGCATAGGCGCCGACCATGACATGACCATGAATCTAGCTCTCATGCCATACCACTTACCAACTCGACGATTTCAAGTTAGGAAGTATAGAGACTTCCATTGAAACGAGACCACTGAGTGTCTTTGTTATTACTACATTATAAACAGTGTATAGTAAATGTCTAAGGTTATTGTTGACAATAAGACGGCCCTGCTAAGAATGAGGATTATAGATCTGTAGCAAAAGGTATAATTAAGATTTCTAGGGTAGAATAAATCGAGACACTTCGACAACTACGTTTTAGAGTTATAAATCAAAAAAGTAATTTGATGTAATTATGTAAGATTACGTGAGCGGGCATAAATTCTAGTAAATATCCACTCGGGAATGATTTGTCAACCTGAACGCAATAGTTGACAGGTATTAGATGATATCAGATATGCAATAAATACAGAAGCAGATACACGGAGAGGAGACCTCTTTTCGCCATCGTATCGTCCCGCATTTGTCGCCGTATGTTGTCTGTTGTACGGTACAGTTGAAACTGCAACTTATGTAGCATCCTCCACAGTTCTTTATTTTATATTAGTCACACACAGAATTCTCTTTACTTTCCTAACTTAACATAGAAGGATTATTTGTGTTCCTTATTTCATACATTTTCGCAAGGATATTAAATACAGATAGCTCCCTTTTGTTGTAAACATGATGGAACATCCTCTGGTTTGAGCGCTAACGACAGCCATTTCAACTTCCAAATATGATCCCTGATGAAAAACGTTAGGGACGGGACACGTGGTGTGTTACAGAAAAATTATGTCTCCTGATGTACGGATACATCTATCGTAGCAGGCGTTATTAAGAATTCGCGTGATGGTAGCATGCTTGAGCAATTAACTTAGAAACACTCAGTGAGGCAACATAGCTTCAAAACTAAGGTTAGATATACTTTGCTATATGGGAGGAGCCTCGTGCTTGAATCAACGCCTAACAGCATAACCGGAACTAACCTCTTAGGAAACGCTATTTGTGTAGAAAATTTTTCCTGAAAGCGTTTGAACGTGGTAAAATACTTTAGGTTATGCTCAGACAAATAAACTAGATTACATGAATAGGGGGGCGAACGAACGATGGCGTCATACAGCAGCAGAAAGAAAAGGGGTACAGTGTAGAAAGATCCAAAATATAAAGGTACAATTTTTTTGTTGCCAGGGGTGCAACACTACACGGTGCATCTTCAAAGTTCTCTGCCTCCTCTTTTCTTAGAGAATTACGCGTTTAATGCACAAGTTGAACTTTTTCGTCGGGGACAGTGCTTATTGATGCTTATTGTAAGCATATCTTAAATAGCAATGGATCGAGTGCCGAAACCGAAATTCATTAAATATCATAGACAATCACTTGAAGCTAATTTTTAGCCATTTTGTAGTATCGGTATATAGAATATATTTACGCGTAAAGGACACCGTTGGAAATGTTAAAAGATGAAAAATTGCTCACCGCTACTTTGAGGCGCCCTCTCAATGAGGTTCATTGGCTGCTCACTGAGAGGTTTCGATATAAACCCTTCATCTTTATACAAACTTTCTGCTTAAACGCTTAATTGCTGGATACAAGCATTGACATTATGCTTATTTTTAAGGAAAGTAGTCAATTCGTTTATATAGCACACGAGAAAAATGCACACAGTCACACATGGGTCGTTCGCGCTACTTGCGCCTATTTTTCTATGAATCGATATCAATACGTTGCTTTCACATTTTATTGAGCGCCAAGGGCTAAATTAGTTTGAAGAGCTGAGACTGTTCGGCTATTATAGGGGCAAACGTTTCCAGACGATCTGAAAAGAATTGCATCTGTTAGAACAACAATATGGTAAAATGTGGTAGAAATTATACTAATGGAGGGTTGAAGCAGGACTGTCAAGTCGTCAAATGACCTTTGCTCCACCCTCAGTATGGTGCAAATTAACGTTATAATGATTTTACAATATTGCGCGACGAGCTAAACACAGCCCTCTAGGACTCGGTAACCCTGTCAATCAACTCTTTGCTATTTAAGTACAAAGGTAACATGGCGCTAGATTTGCGTATTTCGTAGATTTTCGTAGACCGGCTTTACGACAGCGAACGAAAAAGCCGTGTGGATGAGTCGCTATTTGACATGACATCAAGATGAATAAATTGTCTTTTATTTAAAATTATTGTCCTGAAAGTCTACATTTGAATTTATTTCTGATCATGCGGGTAGAAACCGTAACGGCCTGCTGATAGCGCCACAGTTTGCGTATTCACCTACTGAAGTTGGAGGCGGTGGCAAGTGAAATGAGGTCCCCCGGCTCAGATGTTCTGGCACTAAAATATTATCTGGCCTACTACCAAAAGGAGCCAACCGTCTTACGGAACGCGCAGTGGCAGACCGAACGTAAATTAATAAATACTGATCACCGACCTGGTAGATGTATAAAATTTTTCTGCATTTTGTCGATAGCAGAGAATGTATAAAACGAACTAGATCCGTATAAAACGAACAAATCTACGTAAACGTAGTAATAACGCTAACATTGCAGACTGAATAAGAACTTCGTTATACTTAACCAAGCACACCTTTTTCGTTATGTTTTAGGTGCAGTTACATAATTTGACCATATAGCTATGTCAATGTACAAAGAGTGCTTAATACGATGCAACTAGAAGCGTATTAAGTATTTAGGAAGTAGCGCGTTACGAAAATGAAAGACGCACGTCTATGAGTCGGACTAGATCGAAATCTTGGGCTGCGGTGTAGGAACACCTGAAACCAATGGCGGATAAAAAATGTAGACAGATTTTCCTAATTTTCTATTGATCGCTCAATAGAAACAACTCAATTTGATCTCCTGAATACTAATTAACACTAAAATGTCACATGTATTCGACCAAATTCGAAAACAGAAAGCTATTCCAGCTCCTACACTCAACTCTCTACTTGTGGCATGTCGACCAGACGCGCAAGTTTCACAAACCGCATCTTCCGTTTCCGCTCTCCTGACTCCGTTTGATCATAGCTATATTGTTCAATACATGAAAAAACGACAGAAGACTTCTAGTCATCGCCAAACGTTAACAGCAATAACATCGAGCGGAAATCACAAAACCGAAAATCTGGCAAGCAAATCAGGATCAGAAAAAAAAAGAAACCCACAAATGGAAAACAAAGTTATACACATGTATGTCGGCTAGGGTCTGATCGACGTAAGAAAACAATGCCGTTACCGCGAGAAACGGATCTTCGATGTAGTTGCGTCTACAATCTTAATTGCATCTACCAGCGGAAAGACCGCAAGTACGTTCGAAATTAATCTGCAACTTTACGCCGTCTAGACGATTTCTTAATTCTAAACCTTCTTAAATCTACAGCAATCTATGACGGCCGTAGTAAGATAGCAGCACGCTTTGTCGTCAAGGGCGCCACATCAAGTAACCGTGGACTCGCTTGATGGCTTGGTCTTCATTGACACGTTGGAACTATTGCTCTTTCCATTACGACTAAATTACACCTTCGTGAAACTTCCTTCGGTCCTTAATAACAAGTTATTTTTTTCTCTCGTTTAAAGCTTGCTTAGAACCGGCTTCTAATTTAGCATTGCCTGTAAGAAGTATTAGCTCTCTTTGATTTTCAAGAGCACAAACTATCTGTAAAGACTAAGCTCATGGTCTACCCTTGTGTTGTTAGAATAACCACTTCTGTTTTTATTATACCTATATATACGTGCCTTTATATGAGTTTGACTATGTGGGCCTGCTCAGCAAAGCTCTGCAACAGCCCAGAAAGAATATTTATAATAAATAAATAATAGTATAGCTGTATGAAAATAAGCCGTAACCCGCTAAGAATAGTAAGCCGATTTCATATTTTACCAGAATGCTCAGCCCATAAATACCACTTTGTTGTCAATTCTGGTTACATGCTAATTTTTATGGCAAGCTCCGAAAACGTTTGTATATTAAAGACTCTATCTACTATTATGCTATATTTTCTAATGTACGCGAAACTAAAATCGTATTCAAGAAGTAAGTACCTATCCTAAACCAGGCACAAAGAACGATATATATATATATATATATGTGATTGATATTGTTGACATTAGAAAAACTTCTACAAATGTCTAGAACTGACGGCCAGCGTTTACGAACGAAAGTTATGGGTTAACCTCTTGAAACAAAAAAGTGTGCGGAATTAGAGAATGGTTGAAATATACGCTCGAATGATTAGAACCTAAATCGATTGCAAAAGTGCACCATTGTGTTGTTGTGTTAACTTTTCTACTGTCATGCAGCTTCCATTACGTGATACTTTGTTCTATTGCTAGTTACTTTAGGGTACGGTTACACATGGCACACGCTACCGTTACAATCGTCCCGTTGTCATCATAGTTAATTTTCTTTTGATCGGTATCCTTGTTGCCTCTTTAACAGTTGATGGATATCAATTATAGTTCGTGAAAGTTCGCATACTAATACGGTACCGCAGTTGGCTTCCTATGATCTCAATAAGATCTCGCAGGGTATTTGCGTCGTGCAGGTACCCACTGTCCTATCGGTCCTACTATTTCATTTCGTTAATTGATGGCTAAATCTATAAAGGGCTATATTGGATTAGTCGAGAATGTTTAGCCAATACATTCGGCTGTACTATCTCTGTTCCAGTTACCTGTGCTACTGACAGGACAACCCCGTTATTTGATTACTTGACGCTTTATTATTTAGCCATACATTTTGCAGAGAAAATGTCGGGATGGCAAACTCGAACTATCGATCTGTGAGCGCATTTTGCAGAGATTTACCCGCAGCGTTTAAATTATATAACGTTTTTCTTTACTACTAATTATCTTTAATAGTTATCTGTTTCGGTCTCCACCGTCCGCAACTGAGGTACTGGTGGAGGCTTTGCCGCCGAACATTTTTAGAACATTAGCTGAAAGCCAATGAAGATTAATGGAGTCCGAACTTAAAAGGCAAACGTAAAAGCCTCCGCTTTTGGAAGCCGTATGTGTCCCTCCCATGTAAATAGATAATACTTGAAACAAACATTAATACTAAAGACTAAGTATTTCGCCTAAGTTCTAATTTTATATTTATGTATAACATTTGTAGTTATTTTGCTTCGTCCTAGCGGATACTCATTTTCCACCGCTCTGTACAACAAACAAATCACTTATTAACGTTCCACTTATATATATATGTATATATATATATATATATATATATATATATATATATATATACGTGTTTTATATCGGTTTCATATGGGTGTAGTAATCGTCTTTTCAACATCATAATAAATAATAATAATCATAATAAATATTACTAAGAGTCTTAAGCATGGCGACACATCGCCATCCTTACTGTGGCCGCGCGGCCTTACAAGAGCCTGAGTCATGTACGATACGTGCCATAATACATGTGCTTCGCTATTGCGAAGTATTTTACTGAAGTATTTTGCGGCTCGATACTACCTTCGATGTAATTTCTAGCTTAGTCAACTGTTTCCGATTTTGCCGGAAGGCCATGTTCTATTTCTAATCAAACGAATTCACTTTTAATTACGTGAAGCCTGGGAACATGACCTTTCTACTTGAAAACGAGGGTCAATCGAATTTCCAAAGCCTGCGAATTTGTCTGCTTTCAGTAGCAATGACTTTCCTATGTGTCAAGATTTAGAACCGTACCATTAAGGCTCTAGTTCCGTTCTTGGCATTGGACATATGTTAATAATCTGGTCCAGATGACATGATTCGGTCGAGGTGCCCTAGAAAAACAAACATATTACTTCTAGGCGCACAGTATAGTGGTGCTTACAGCTTGAGTGTGTAGCATTGAATGAGCCTCGCACTGAAGTAATATGCTCTGCGTATCGATTAAACGAAGTGACTGGTTGCATCGACAGCAGTTTTTTTTATATTTAAAGTACACTTCATCAGGAAGGCCGAATTTGATCCCGGACGGATGATCTAGGAAAGCGTTAATATATAGATATATATATATATATATACATTAACATTAATGAATGCGAACAGTATTTCGAAATTGGCCATACAAAGGCACCAGACTCAGTTGGTTATTATCCTATTTCAAAAAAAAAAAAAAAAAAAAACTCTAGCTACAGCATGTGGGACCATTTCTTCCCGCCGAACAAGGACATCTAACAAAAACATTTCACAACAATGAACGCGGTTACCGCGTGAGTCTGTTATGATGATAGCCACTGGCAAAAATTGCAAGGAATTTCTTTTAATGTTACAATGGCTATCAGTCACTAGCGCTTATCGATTTAAATACGGACACCATCAATCGGCGAAGTGTCTGTAATGTCTGTTCATTGATTATGAAACCACTACCGGGATCAACTAATCCAATGTGATAGACTGATCGTAACGGTAAGTTGATATTTTTATATTTTTAATACAATGTGCCATTGCTTTCAAACTTCTTTCAAAACTTACGTTTGATTTACAAAATGTTCTGTCGAAGTTCGATAAATTCCTTTAGTGAAAATGCATGTAAAGCTTATAATTTAACCCATCATATTTGATGATGATAACCATTTCGATACCAATACAATGTCCGATCAGAAGGACAATGTTTTGTTTGATTCAATAAAAAGGCGTCTCGCAACAAGTTATAATTTCTGTTTATGAAAATTTTCCGTAAAAACAAAGGCGGACCAGATATTATTTGGATGAAATGATACGTCGCGAGGATCTCGGGAGACGTTTAGGGTTTTGCTACTGGCTTCACATAATATATATATTTCTTTTAAGTTTAAGAAAACTTAGTGATAATAAGAGCTTCTATAAACGAAATATAAAATTATTGCGCGGCATTATAACAAGCTCATAGTATCGGATTGTCTCTGCTGGAAATCCAACCAGCGCACGTAGTATGTGGAGGAGTCATGCAAAACTTAATTGAAGAAAGTTACTACACCGTTCACTGATGAGTTCAGTGTTCAGCATCACTGGAACTATTTCACTGTTCAGTATATAGACTAATCGCTATTCGTTCATAGATTGATCAATTTTATCGTAGAACGTATTACAGCATGCTCTTGATAGGATGAGGCATGGCTTTAATTGATTTTGCTCGGCACTCGACACGGTTTCAAAAGCTGCTACGCTTCTCAAGTTAGTTCGCATTTAAGTACCGTTAAAGTTCGCCGATCTGCATTGAGATATTATTGGAGGGAACCAAATCATAGCGGATGACAACATCTCGGACCTTGAGCCTTTCAGCCGGACCACAGGAACAGCTCCGAACAGCCGTGCTAGCCTTGCAGTTGTTAATAATGGGCTAAATGGAATTAAGAAAAATCTTGCATGAAGCAATACTTTAATAAACGCCTATAACTTCGCCTTACTCAGGCAAAGCGGGCGCTGTTTTCAGCAGGCCTCAACTGTCTCACAGCTCGCATTGATAGACTGGGCCCCGAAGTGAATCTGCACCGAATCCATCTCCATGACTGAGCTTCTCTCAGTTCGCTTCATCGAACTTGCTAGGACTAGACGATAGGGCAATTTAGCGCATCAAGACCTTCGTCCCTTACAAATGGCACTCGCGCCCACTAGTCGACCTTTCTAAGAACGTGAAGAGGCAAGTAAGGGAAAAGATAGTAGCTTTTCTTACGATCGAAACACCGACTCTGCTCTTACTAAAGATCGAGCTTTTCCTATTTAAGCCAGAGACTGCACCGTTCTACATGGAGGCAGTGATTAGGGAGCACTCGGTAAAGGATCTCTTTCGTGATCTGAACCGCAGGAAACCCAGCCATCGAGAGAGCGTCTCAGGACTATGTCTTATTCAGTAACAGACTTGTCTATCAGCTCTGTGGGACTCTGTTGTTTGTTGAAGTAAGATAACAGTTCAACATACTCGAAACAGGAACATACTGTCAATCCTTAGAGGTGTACTAGCGTCAAACGGACTTCATTTAATGGGCTTTGTTAAATAGTGCGATGAGAAGTGTTGTTTGGTAAGCTAATATACAGACCAACAGACACCGATCTACGGTTCAGAGATTTCTCTCAACTGTCTCACAGTCGGCCGGCTGCTACAGTACAAAAAGGGTCATCTTTGTAATGTAGCAAAGGTAGCGTGTCTCGCTCTTCTAAAGTTATAAGGCTGTCCAAATTTAAGGCCAGACGTAGACACATTCCGTTCAGTGGTGAGAAGGACCACTAGCCATGCAAAGCAATACTTAATGATAGTGCGGGATGTAAAACTTGAAAAATGCATTTTATTTACGATGCGAAACGTCATGCATTAAGTATTATGCACCTGTTATCCCTTGGTGGTTTCTTTTGTCGAATTAGGATGAGCCTGGTTGCCGCTTCTAAACTGCTTACGATAATTAATATTATATCATAAATATGTGGCGTCTCAATTATATTAGATTACAGTGGACTGTTTCTGGCACCCGAATATAAATTATGTAAAACTAATATATGCTCTTGTTATATCCTATGATTTGTTCTTAAATGCTATCTAACAAATATAAACAAACGAGTTCGTCTGACTGATATAACGTCATATCGGAGGTATATATTTTGGTTGGACATTTCGTCTGTTAATAAACTAACTGGATATTCCCCGCCTGCCAGCCAGCCGTTAAGGCGATTACAGATTTACAGAGTGTCACGCTTCATGTTTGTTTTCCACTCGCTAAAAACTAAATATGTGCCAAAACGGACAAATTTGATATCCAGTCCTTTTCTAGGTCTAGTTAAAGTTAGCAACACACTTTTCAAATTTGTTGCCATTGTTGTTGCTGCTGCTGACGTTCATCGCCATCGTCTGAAACGCCATAAGGCTTGAGAACTATCTGCAGTTGTGCCATTCTGCTGTGTTATTACTATTGACGTTGTCGTCATCGTTATTTCTATTCCTGATCCACTTTCGTTCGTGAAGTGTGAGCGAGCCAGCAAGGAAATAAGCAAGCACTTGGGTCTGCTATTCCAGTATGTATCATCGTTTCACCGCCAATTTTTTTTGTCTGCCCTTAGCCTTGTCCTCGCCCCCGGCCCTTAGAGTTGAAAGCCTGCTTTGCTTGTATTCGACACCGTTTCGTTGTGTCGCCGCCGCGGCTGCTACTGCTGCCGTAAGGATATCTGTCATTATACGGGCTCTGCTCTTCATTAGTTTCCAATCAGCTCAGCTACCCGCGGGCGTTTCCTTTATCTCCGTCGTCTTCATCTCAGCTGCGCCTGAAGTGAGTGGAGCAGACGTACAAGCAGAGAAATACATCTACGTCGAAAGTTGTTACTACGATAAAGCAGCTAGGAGCTGCGCAGCAGTGGCGACCATATTTAACGTGATCGAGTAAAGCTTTCATATTGTAACTGTAAGAGAGCAGCAATAACTACAGTAGAAGTATGGAGCAAAGTAATCCTAAGGGGAGAAGTAGCGGTAGGCGCGGCATAGTCGAAAGATTCGTTTCCAGTTGGGGTACAACAACGACCACGTCACTAGTAGCAACGAGTGCAGGGCTTCATTTACACTCAGCCACGTCCTATGCCGTTAGCGGTAAGACAGAGCTCCCAGCGATGGCTAGCAGCGACCCAATGCGTTGGTGGAGTTTTGACTAAAAGACCAATAGAAATAGGATAAGAGCAAGATTAAGCTCAAACCTTCATTGTAACCAAGCTAGACTAAAGCTGGATCTAATGAGCCCTTTGGTCCGTTGAACTTGAGGCTACCGTATGGAGCAAAGAAGATGTTACAATATTCTTGCTTACAATCAAAGACAAAACACAAAAACAGCAGATGCTGAATAAGCAAGCTAACACTTCGCTAGAGTAAAGCCACGGTAACGAACGCCACTATCTTAATAACTGCCTGATGGAGATATACGGGCTGGAGGCTTTTGGTAGGATGTACCGTTTGCCCAGCAGAAGCGTCCATAGGTTCCGTTAGACGCTATGGATAAAATATCGTCGAGTGCATCAGCTGTTGTGATTTTGCTCAGATAGTCCTGCCCAAGAGGCACAACAGGAATTCGAAATCGTCTATGAAACAAGGTTGGTTGAAAAAAAGCTAAGAAAAATGGCATATTTCTACTTGGAAACGAGGACGCCTCTAGCGACAGATGATACTTACCGAGGGATACTGATGGGTACAACGAATGTATTCTGTTCGCTAGCCTTGGAACCGATTCATTTAGCAAACAACGTTTACTGCATTCGAAAAATGTATGGGTATTTTTGTGGTAGCTTTGCGGTGTGAACCAGTATTTAAAATTTCTGCATAGACATTTTCAAATCTACTGCCGAAAATGCCCGCTTCCTACAGGCACTGTCTGCTCGCTTGGTTTCGCATTCGTATCGCTATAAGGAAATAAATCTGCCCTATCCTAACTACAAATTTAGGCGCAATTATCGTGATTGCACCTGTCCACCAGAAATTATGTAAAATTCATATTGGCTGACTTCTGACGACCTGTGCCGCATGCTGTAATCTCAATTTAAAAAATTTTTTAAATTTTTTTATATAATTATATATATATATATATATATATATATATATATATATATATATATATATATATATATATATATATGTACGTGTGTGTGACATAAGAAACAGCTATGTCTCCTCTTTGTATCCTCCCCTAAATTGTAGTGTCGTTTCATATGATCAGATCACAACCAGAAATCTACTAACGAACTAGTTGTCATTACCTACTTAAATGATTCTGACTTCAAGGAAGTACTACCCAGTTCTTCTTTTTCATCACTAATCTGCCATAACCCAGGATCCATTCCTGTCAGACCAGTGACGGCGCATCAGTGCTCCTACTACTTTTATTTATCTAGTTGCGTCTTCACTCCTCTAGCGGAGCTCACTTGTTCCGTAAAATACTCTGAAAGGGCCGGACGGTGAAGCAGTGGTGATCCTTTTTTTCTGGCCTCGTAGATGAAGAGAGATTACGACAGAATGGACCGTAACGCGTAATTCAGTCGGGTGCATATGCTCATCTCGGGGATTCTTCAGCCCGTCGCCCTGCCGCCTTTGTCGGTGGCTTGCTCACTCTTCAGATAGTGGGCAAACAGCTCTCTCATAGCACTCATATAATGTACACCGTGCTTGTATTCGTTATGATAATGGGGAAAATGTTCGATAACGAAGGGTGTCTGGATGGAATGCCTAACGGTGATACCGGACGTAAAACTCAAGCATGGAGTGTTAATGCCGACGGCTGCCTACGAAAGGTTGCATATCTTAATCAGCGCAAAAACGTATGTCCAGCATTTACCTTTCGACTGGCTAGAAACTGAAGTCGCGTAGCGTAGAGTTGTCTTGGTAAGCCTATTTCCCTTTAGGGAGATTAAGGGGAAACTACATACAAATCTTGCTTGCCTCGTGCTGCTGGTACCCGTTTCGCTCTTCCTCAACCTATATGCAAACTCTTATCCTCTTGGCGACTCGCTGTGTTCCAATTATACTACTCGTGCTTTCTTTCTACTTCTGACAGGCACCTAATAAAATTCATTTAGTGGTCTGGTCGGTCACCGGCGTTATCATGGTGCAGCAACCTACGGCTGGCCTGTTCGACCTGAAATGCCTTCGGATGTGCATACTCACTAAGGATCTTGATTGATTAACCAACCGCAATTAATTCTAGTGTTTCGGCCGCTCGCGCGCTATGGAGGAAGAATGCGCCTAGCCACAGCTGCGCGAAAAGACGGCGTTAGTAGTCGTAGCTGTACTCGAAAACAAAGACGATATCGTAGATGCAAGATGTCTGGAGGCATGATACTGTCTTTTGATCTTCGTACACACTGACAGTTGCAAAAAATTGAAATAAATGTGTATAGACCCAAGAGGAAAATTATGAAAGAATGTTATTAACAACCTCTGCTAGAAGTCGGTAAGAATAATAAGAAGGCCTCTTGGAAGATCTAGCATTTGTTATATAATGGAAGTTCCTCGCTTTATTTGTTGTTCCCAAAAGTGTGTTAACATGTTTGTGTTAAAGCATTTTAAGCTTAAACTTACTATTTTTGATATATTTAGGCATCGCCGAACAGGAACCAGCATTGTCTTGTCATGAGCTCAGTAAATATAATGTCATTACTAAATATTTTAGGTTTTAGGTCTGGCGCTGCTGTTCAGCATTGCTTCAGACGGCTGGCCCTTCTACCACGAACCGCAGTATGTTTATCATACTCAGTCTTTAAGCTAGACCGCCATATACGTAGAGTTCTGCATAACAAGAATATGAATACTGCACTAAAACCGGAAAGGCAGTGTCTCGTTCCCCAATCAACATCACGAGGGCGCTATCAGCTGAACGGTTTTAGGTGAAGTGCTTTCTATTGTTAGACTGTAAATCAGTCAGGTACAAATGTCCGAGAGGGTTTTGAAGTTTTGTTGTTAATATTCGCCCGGTTAAAATTAATTATTTTTTGACGATTGCATAATTTTTTAACCTAACGTTAAATAATTTCCACCCTTCCGCTTAACTGTTCTCTTTGCAAAATTCACTAATAGAGCTAGGTTTCATATGGCCCGCTTTTAGAGGATATAGGCAACTTTGCTACTAATCAGTTATATCAGATTTACTTTGTCATTCAAGGCTTTTCTTTTAGATATCCATAACATGCTGGGGCACAGGGTAAGATTAACCTTCGCTTCCTGGGACTGGAGTCCCTATGCAGTAATCTTATGGCTCGAAGCAAATACGAATCATAGTTTCTTCTGTCTATGAAAATGACTTCAAAGGAATGCCTTTTCGGCGAACTGCTACTTACAATGGCTCCCCGGGGATCGGCCGTTCAGTAGCATAGCTAGAAGAAACCGCTATGAAAGCAGGCTTGCTTCTAGGATGAAGGCTGGGCCTCTGTGATATCCGATGCTATGAGATTTGTGCTTCACTAGTCCCTCGAAAGGCTTTTCCGGCTGTATCGGAACGCACATACGATCACCCAATTGTCCAGCCACTACATAAACACTTGGCTATTATTCGCGTATGATTTGTGACGCGCTAAAGCATTTACGGCTGAAATTATTGTACTGTCACTCGTATTCGAAGAGCCGTTCTGTTTCTATGAACCGGGTCAAGAGGCAGTAAGGGATCTTTAGTAGAGCCACTCTTATCGATGTAGCTAGTTATGTCTGGCACAGACATAGTGAGACTTAGAGGTAACTAAACCGATAGGCAAATTCGATTCCAACTGTAAACTGTTAAGAAGCTTAAGAAAGAAAACATTTTAAAAAAACGCTGTTTAAAGTTAGCCAGACAATTCCATTGTAGAGCACGGTAATCACGGCCACTACAGGTAACAATATACGATGTACAGTTAGCCGATCTGGTCAGTCGTTGGTAGACAGCTTACGTTTGCAAGGGCGCATGATAGTAAGCTAGCAGTCTACCATCAATAGTGCACTTCATGTTTCCACTTAATCTGCGTGAATGAAGAGCTTGTAATTTTGCTTAGGTAAAAGATTCATTTTTTTCTTACTCTCATTCGAAGATTGTTCGTAACAGCATCTTCACCACGGCTACAGCGTGTCGCCTATAGAGTCACGATCAGACCGCTGCTTGTCGCTTATTCGTAAGCCCCACGTATACGAAAAGAGGATGGATACTGTTTGTATCTGCCAACAGAAACGTCCCCCTCGACCACTGGATTCAATGCATCTACCCCTCGTTTCGATACTCTAATTCAGGGCTCAAACCGTTTTTTCAGCGCATCATTCTTCAAATATGCGAATACCGCTTTCATCCTGATTGTGACTCGGCATGTGTAAATGAACGCATTTCGCTCAGATACGCTTTATCAATAGCCAGTTACTGAAGAACTTGAACTTAGCGAAAACTGATATTTTGTAAAAATCCAGATTTGGAAGAACCCGTTTCTCGTCCTGTCGAAGGACGGATAGTGTTCTGTTCAACCTAGATAGATCCCCAAAATTTTTTTTCAATGATTCCTTTCAACGAAAGAACTAGGGTCATATAAGGTTACCCTCACTAACTTATGTTACTTAGGAGATGATTACTCACGCGTTATATGGCCGTTTCCAGAAAACCACCATAACTTCAAGCGTAAACTTAGAGTCAAACAGGACCATCTGGAACTTCGACGCGTTGCCAAGACTGGTCGAAAATGGCAAATTAAATAGCTCCGTGCATGAGTTGTCGATAGCACGCATGACAATGTTAACACTGAACAAGTAGTTTCAAACACCAGTGGAAATAACGGTGCTTAAAACTTAAAACCCAGTTGCATGTCATGATCCGAGATACACGTTCGTAACGACTCTGTCGGGCCCGAGTCATATCCTCCGATTGTGACGCGCTCGGGAGCTCATGTTTAGCTCTCACCGGCCCTTTAACACAATGCCACACGTCTTTTAATAAATCGGCTCGAAATCCGACGAATTTCCAAGCCATAGCATAACTGCAGAACCCGCTAGTAAAATGTGGTCTCATAAACGGAAATTACGGTTTTATTTTACTTTACTCGGATATTTAATTTGCAGAAATCGTAGAATTCTCCGCCGGGACGCCTATAGACATTTCGAGCGTTACGATTTCTCAAAGGTCAGTTATATTAAAAACAGACCTTTTCGCAGCTCTCAGCTGTCCAACTGTGAGCTTTTTTTAGCCTATTTGAAAAGTTTATACTTCTGTGTACAGTATAGTCGACATTCACTGGCTGGTTTACGATAGCTGAATCCAGTTATTTCAATATGGTAAAAGCTATTCCCGTTTTGTTTTTCTATTTTTCTCGATGAGAGCGGAAAGCTGTCCTTCATTTTTCAGGCTGCACGGTTAGTTTGCACACTTCGACCCACTCAACAAATTTTCTTTGCCATTGCTCTGTTTTTTTTTTGTATAGGGATAGTTTTTAAAGTTCGCTGCTCTTTCGCAAGCCCTTTTTTCCGTAGTGCTATTACGAGTTCACTACGAAAATCATCACTAAAAACAACCTGTCATTGCAACAACGTTATCGTTATCAAATAAATAAGAGCAACGATAATTAATGTACTGCACCTCGAATCACGTATATTCCTACGTGATCGGAAAAAAGAGAAAATCGAATACCTGAATTTTGCCCAGGAATCTGACTGTTCGAACAGCCCTTGTCCTGCACGATTCAGTAGGTTCCTAAGCAGCTGAAAATTACTGCTCTAACGACCGCGTTATCTCTATATATATATATAGAGAGATAATCTAACGACAACAGCATTAGATTATGGTGAGACATATCTCGAGCTTCCGCTCGAGATATATCTGATTTCGATGCCTTACTTTGGAAAAGAATCATCGTAGATTTGTGCTTCAAAAATGGAAACCAAATTGTAGAGCATTGAGGAGTTTTACATGCTTGAATATTTTCATTCAAGAATTTGACATGGGACGCCGATTTTTCTAATTTCCATAAGCTATAGAAAGAATTTTGAATGGCTTCCATCACTAGGGCACCAGCAATAAAACTAAACATTAAACTGTATAAGTGATCACTGTTCGGTACTCAATGATAGGGTGCGCAATTGGAGACTCAAGTTCCTCGTTTATAATACGCAGAGGAATACAGACTTCTATTTTATTAGAATATTTCGATTCTTTCCATCAAGTTCTGCAACGAAATGTCTAAATATTCGGTGCAATTCCGACGAAGGGATTCAAACAAAAAAAAAAAAGCCCTACAAAAAGAGCAGATGTCCAGGAAAGATCAGCTGCTAAAGTTTCTATTCGGCGACGACCTAAGTCTAAATCTTGCACAGTCAAAAACCATCTATAGAGGCGAATGCGTACATACAAGATATAACCGAAATGTCCCGTCGTATGTAAATGTACTGATTGAACGATGAGATCTGATAGAGGGTAATCTATACAGATGTCATTAGCGTGTCGAGGGGGTCCGAAAAAGACCTACGGCAGTCCGCATTAATAAACGACAATGGAAATATGCTGAATGGCTTTTCATCTGCCTAATGCTTATCGACCAACGAATGCCGTTGGCGCACTTCCTATCGATGGTTATATTAATTTTATAAATGTAAAATTACGAATTTATATAGAAATAACTATCCAATAACAAATAAAAAAAAAAAAAAAAAAAACTACTCATCAACAAAATCATCACTGAACTCTTTGAGCCATTAAAACAAACTAAGGACTATAGCATCTGCTCACGCAGGCGAGTTAGGACAATATTAAACAAGGATTTGTTAAATGTCACTCCTTATTCTGAGATAGAATATTTATCTAGAATAGACAAAATGGCTAGAAGTGGAAACCGATAGATCCAAATAAACGATGTATCTAATTATAGCTGAATTCAACTACCGTGCTCGATTTGTTCTCGTTTTGAACATATGCTACTAATACTATCTCCAATAGAATTGGAAATTGTTCATTTGCTAATTTGTTTCCTAAGCAAACAAAGAGTGTCTACTGTATACCTAAATGTACAGATTTTGAGTATTCCCATATGTGTAAGCGTAAGCTGTACACGCGTCCACTAGGGGATCAATAAGTGCATATAATTTCCCAATTCATAGCTCCTACTGCCATGATAAAAATTTTCTAGTTTTCGACTTGTCGAACTACATTTTTCGAGCTTGAATCGCGTTGGACATTAAAGTGTAGGCGAGATGAGCCTATCAGCGATCATCAGACCTGAGGGGAGAAAACGGTCCAGAACAACGGTGTTACTTGGACGAATTCAGCGCGTACGATCCGCCTAAACCCATTGCTGCTGCGTGCTACTGTAGTATTGCATGCCATCTAGTGCCACGTTTGTCAATCGTAGCTCTGGCTTCAATTATTTCTACTGTGTTACTGAACGGATTTTTCCTCTCTGTTCCGTTTTACTAAGAGCCTCGAGCCTGCCTAAATAGAACATAACTCCAACTTTTCCTTTTTTTCTCCTCCTCTCATCCATTTTCTCTCTCTTCCTCTTATTTGTGGCTCCATTTTCGCTTTTCCTCGACCATTTTCCTCGGATAAGGCAGCGCTGGTTGCAAGTAACGTTCTCTCACTCTGTAGTAGTGGCAACCACAAGTTATTGCTGTTACTGTTGGTGATACGAGAAGGGACGCTATGCAGCTTTTTTTTGCTTCATCGGCTGATTGGGTTTCGAATCACCATTACGACCCGCTAGGGGGCAACGATAGAATATCCTAAACTACCCGAAGCCACGAGCAGACGCAAGCAATAATTGTAGTTGTAGAAGCCGTGAACGTTGTGTCGCAGTAGGGTGTGATGGAGGCTGGCACGGGCGCTGTCACGCCAACAAACTGCAGAGGCATAACAGCAATAACAATGCAGTCCCCACTGCCCACCTCCGCTACCCCGTCCCCGTTCGTTCCCCGCTCTGCTCTAGGGAGTAGGTCGGTAGTAGCAGGCAAGCCCTGACCCGTACTTTGCCGTTCAAGTGGTTCCAAATCCTCCATCTTTACTGTGGGGCTACTGGCGGGGATCTCTTGTAGGAGGCATTCCAGGACACCCCACAGTGCAAGCAAGCAGAAAGCAGCCAATTAATCCGCGTTTTTCAGCCAGCTAGCGACTTTAGACAACTCGAAGTTCCTTTAAAATAAGATCTACGAACTTTTCATTTCACAGTACACTGAATAGAAACCGCTTTCTGTCTATTATGTCTATTACTAAACAGTTTATATCTTTCTTTAATTTAATAACAACACGAATCGGTTTTTTCACATATCTTTTACTTGTGCAGTGGACTGATTACCCTCAACCCTTCGCTAACAATAAACGTGCAGATGGCTATGGTCATCGTGGCTTACATATCATTTTAACTTTACATCTGTAAGTGGAAAAAAACGGCGATTTCTAATAAATAATGAAAGTGCGTCTCCGCGCACGGTCGCTCTACTTGGCGGGTGATGGCATAGTAGGTAACGTGTGTGCCTTCTAAACTTGAGGGACGCGTGGCGATTTGGGTTCGTGAACAACTTCGTTTCATGCTGGGAGCCAGCCGTCTGATACAATGACCAACGGGCGTACCGGACCTAAAACTCAAGACAAATTTTTTCATAAAACATTTAGCTCCATTTAGCGCATGAGGAACACTATCTAGGCAAGCAAACAAGGCCAAAGCCCGCAAGTCGGCAGATGTCATCCTGAGGCGGGGCTCATAAAGGTCAAAAGGGTCGAAGTCAAACAAAATGAGCGACCTTCTTGTGTTCCGGGGGAAGTGTGGAAAGGCACATGGTGACAGTTGGCGACGAACACTTTCGTCTGGACAGGCAAAACTTCCTCCCTTCCGACTTTTCTTTCTAAATCTTCCCGTTACTAGAAGCTTAATGGTGGCGCTACAGATGGAAGATCGGGGCAACGATGTAGCATATGTGGACGCACATGGGCCGCACGCCATGGCCGCGTTGCCTTCTGCGTGAGTCAGATCAGAGGGGTAAAAACTACAGCACAATAGTCATGGGCGTCCTCATCGACCTGCTTCTCAGAACGGTAACAGTATCTGCCGACGCTTAGCTGCTCACCTGCCTGTTCCTGCTCTCTGACTAAGCCTACTCCAGTCCAGCCCCATCTTGCTATGCCTCTGTCTATAAAACTATACAACGACAATGACCAGGACCAGTCTTAGGAAAGGTCCTGCGTCGCTTCTATACGATGCTAGGGGCGTCGGCGAGCTATGAATGCAAACGGAATCTAGTGGATCGCGGTCGTCTGCCTGGATGGTGAAACTGACTGAATGGAGAATGAACGACGTAAAGGGGCAGCGATACCGGCAGGCCGACAAAGGAAGCCTTTCACATAGTTGACATTCCTGACATGTATTAAACTGGCCAGCAGCGTCTCATGTCAGCACCCCTTCCCTACGCAAGTGCCCCTACATCTGCGAACCCTCTGTTCGCATCTCACGCCCCCAGCAAACAGCCAAACAGCTAAACAACCAACGAAGCTCACTACTATTCGGCCTCTATCTTTCCAGCAAAGTTCACACATTCTACCATTAGCACCCCTTGGACTCCATCTCCTCCGGCTAGCTCCGAGCTCCTTTCCTTGGCATTTGCCATTGACCATGCAGGGTAGAAACGGTAGACTACGCTGGAATCAATGTCGAAGTTATGGGACGCCCAATGATTTCCTCGTCTTCGTGCTCGTCGACATTGTTTTGTCGTCAGGACTTTCCTCCAGAAAAATGAAACCATTTTACAAGCGAAAGACTCTGTTGCCGACAGAAGTCTGCTTATTTTATTTGCTACGTATAGTTCCAGGGGAGAGGTGATGGGGCCACCCAATCTTGCGCAGTGCGCACACACGAGTGCCCAAAACATGAATAGTTCAGAAGCTTGTAACTAGATGATACAGACAATACTGCGCTTCTATAAGTTAGTGCGCTATTGAGACGCGACGTTCGAGTTGTACACCCTTGAAAGTTGACGAACACGTCTTATGCATGGTCAGATATATCATGCAAAAACGTTTGACAAAATCATGCGTATCATACGCCGTTAAATGCACAGATGCATTTTCCGTTCGCAACCAATTTACACATGTGGCTTCAAAATAAATACTCGATCTTCTGGATTCGAGTACGAGCTCGTAGAATCAATCAAACAATGGAAAGCTAATATGTACCTTTGTTTCTATGTACAGCAGTAAAGATATCAATGATATATCGGTCTAGAAAATTTCGTCTGTTACTTTTTATTGCTCACTTCTAATCATGCATTCTTCACTTGCTTTTCTGTTATATTGCATAGTAAGAGTCTTAGACCGGTGACGATTCGTGGTAATAGCAACGAGTGGGCCTATGGGTGTGTAACACAATCAAAAAAAAATACATATGTTTGTGGTGTGTATGTAACAATTTAATAAAAAGGAACCTTTTTTGTAGCTCATTTCCTTTCGCCACTGCCTTCGTCACTATCATGGCAAAGACCGATGTCCCATTAATTAAATCATACGCTACGATGTACACCATACTTCAGCTGCTATGCGATGTAATGCGTATAAATAGCATACGTGGACACACATCATGTCGTATTGCTACTACTTCTACGTATATAAATAGGATATGTTAGAGTCGTTATACTTACGCTTGCCACGGCCTCTCTGTGGTGGCTCTCTGGCCTCTGTCCAAGCCCATTTCACGCCCATAAGCTGAGTGCTGAAGATCGTGAAATTTGCGTTGGACATTAAGTGATCGGTGCATCCGTGGACGTCGCAGCTGGTCGCGACTGAGCGTCATAGAAGCGGCCGATCTAGTGGTGGCTGCTAACTGCCTGAAGAAGAGATCTACGGGCAAATACAGAGATACTAGAGGCCATGGGTGGGGCGACATGCTTCTTGCCCTCATTCACTACATAAATTTTCACACAGACGGTCGGTGGCATGCGGCAGTGCCGACTCAACTATTGCCACCACCGCTCCATGCATCGGCTGAGCTTTCTAGTTGCCTGCCTTACTAGCAGATTGTAAACGCGCGTAAGCTTTTGATTACTGTTATGCCGTGGAAGCAGCAGCTTCAGTCGCTATGCAGCCTAATCACGATGAACATGGCGGCAGCAAAATACATAGCTACTAACCAAAATATTAGGACCAGCATACCAGCCACGCACGTACTGTGAATGTAGGACCGCGGACGAAATGAATGCAGTTCCGAAGCAGCGCCTTCGTTAGTCACTCTAACATAGAGAACCTACCCGTAAGGTAAAGGTGAACTAACAAATTGATTTGGCTTAATGATATGCGTCCCTTCAGCAGTGGTATGGAGGATGTAGATGACGACTATCGCGTTGTACCACGACGTCTACCGGTCGAAGTTACTTTCATAAAAGCTAACCTAGTGCGCTTGAATATTTACTTATCGTAGGTAGTTCGTATCCGGACCATTCGAATTGTTCAGCCTGTCTGGATGCTGGCAGATTAACTTATCCCAGTTCGGTATCATTTCGGCGGGATAGCAGCTCGAAAGCATTTTACAATGTACCGGCCTGTATTGTATACGATAACACTCAACATTTCATTGACGATTAAAATTAAATCCTATCTAATATGTGAAACGCAGAAAACAATTAATTAGTCTGTGCTAGTTACTGCTTCTGTTGGTTTTACTGCAATATATATGTACAGTTGCTGCCATTAAGAAAATAGCTAGCAGCTACGCCACCCTTCGGATGCAACTGTTATAGTTGGAAGTGTCAGGAATGCGTCACGCACAACATGTATATATGGAGATGTAGCAATGGCAATGCAACCAGCACCGTCATGTAAGAACGCAAACTAATGGTATAACCCATCGTCGTCTCCCCAAGAGTCATTCCAGTATGCCCCTCCCAACTCCACTCGCTTCTTCTCCCACCGATTAAAGTACTACTATGCCCTTAGTTCTAACTCTTGTTTATCTTACGTGTGGCTCTTAAAGTAGCTGTAATAAGTAATGTACGCCGCTTCATGGAACTCTTCTCATAGAACCGTGAAACCGGGTATAGCTGGCACGCAGATAGTTCTTCTTTACTTCGCATAGCATTTGGGAACTCTAAATAATCAGCCAGTAGCTACTAAGTTCTTGACGTTTATCCTGGCGCATAGGGACCAATCGAGAAGCGAAGGAAATACTGTAGGTGGCTCTAGCCGAGTTCCGCTTTGCGTCCGTACTTGAGGGAGGTTCGCGGCTACTAATGCGTCCGCTTGCGAGATTGCCTCCCAATTGCTGTCGCCGACTGTCGAAACGACGTTGTTGGAGCGCCTACATGAAGGGCTTTGTATAACCTATACCCTCCCAAATCGTCGCTAATGTTGAATAGTATTTGTTGTTTACCAATTTATACGAATAGGTTCGGATTTGTAGCTGAAATAATAACTGAAAAATACGTAAACGTTTTCCATATAATCATCAGGATGAGAAGTAGGCGTACTTTTTGTTATTCAATCGTGAGCGATATCTGAAAGCAGTGTAATTTCGATTGGATCGTTTTTAAATATTTTGAGTATTTGTATTTAAAACATGCTGTGCATTTGGATAAATTACTAAAGATTTGACAGAGTCGTCATCTGTATTAGATTATTGGCAGCTTTATATTAAGAATTTCTTTTTTTTTTTTAGTTATATTGTACACTTCATATGAGCCAATAGCCCAAACACATAGAACGAATATGTTTTTCCATATTAACCGTTCACACTTCCACTACGTAAAAGCTGGTCTGAAAGTTAAATCGTTGGCCTATTCTTCCTTGGACGACTATAGGTAAGCGTTTAAACACGGGAACCAAATGCGTTTGTGAACTGGATTTGCAGTAAACCTCTATCTCAATGTTTCGGTGGGAGGAATATTGCCTATTTCAAGGTAGTCGACCCATCATCCACAAGGTCGTGCGGACTTTGTAACAGTGTCCTTCGTATTGGCTTCTCATATCTGTCTCAGCAGCAACACGGTATTTGTACGAGTATTTGTTTGCTTTCCCTGAAAATTCGTCCTAGCAGATAGAACAATTTAAGTAGGTCGTTTTTCGCGCGCGAGTAACTGTATCTGCATTTAGGCTAATACACGATATGCGAAACTATAAAAACCCTTCGATTTTTATACGTTCCTATTACTTTCGATCCATACTATATACAGATTTGCGCTGTTTAACCTGAAAGTAATTCATCACCGAAGTGGGCACAACTGGAAAGGAGAGAAGACTAATATGGATCGAACGTTCTTACAACCTCTACTTCGTGCTCCTTAATCCGTTCATCATTACCCTCTCTGTGGCATAACTTCAACAGACTGGCGGCAACGGCAGTAGCCACGTCCATTTCGATTTGGTTGGTAACTGCGCGCCATATTGCCGGAGACAGCATCATATACTTGTTACTTGCTTCTCTTTTTTTGTAATTCGTTTTGCCGAGGCCAACCCCGCTGTGGCTGACTGTGACCTCAATTGAAGTCGAGGACCAAGCATCTTCAAAGCGTCAATAACCGACACCGACAATAAAGTCACGCTGACTACGATTGGTTGAGCGGAAAATATATCAAATTGTCCCGTGTTGTTGCCCTCTTTTTTATTCGCCCTGACATGCGGTTGAAGTTCTCAAACGCTCATTAGGAAATTATTCCTTGTTTTTTTGGTAACCCCTCCAGTGTCTCTCTTTCTTGAGCTTTGAAAAGTATTTGGGCCGTACGGAGTAGAAACAAAAAGATGGAAAGAATTATATTTTCTTTACGTTTAAGACGGATTGTCTAAATAAAGCTCTGCTCAATGAAGCTTTACACGTAGGCTCAATCTAGAACTGAATTTAACCTATAGCAAATTTACGAGCCCTGATATATGCTTTTAGACAAATCATCTGATGGATACGAAATACCCCACACTGATCGAAACAAGTATAGGACAAAAAATCGACTAAGAAGACCTCTGAAAATTCCGCGTGCTTACTTCTATCACCAATCTCAAGTGAGCACTCTTCTTATAAAATCAACGAATCTATCATCACCATATGGAATAAGCTGATCTGGGGTACTATATCTGGAGTATTCCATATCCACCCAGATAATTTCAGTCGATTCCTGCTGCATGCCGCACTGAAGATTATCACAAGCATGTTAGAAAAATGCACATAAAATATTACAGCACAAATAAAAAAACGAGCCAGGTAATAGATATTATATATGCAATTGTAACAACGAAAACAAATACGTTTTGCTTGATAGTAATTTTTAACCTTAATATTTTATAAGCGGCACCAGATATATATATATATATATATGTATAAAAACGAAGTGTAGAGCGAATAAATCCCATTTGTGCCGATACTAATGTGTCTTCAATGAAATCGGTGGCAGCAAGAAAGGAACAAAGCTGAATACCCAAGAGACTAAGGAAATCGAAAACACACAAAATGGCCGTCCTAGCTAAAGCGTATGACAGATTGTGGAGGGAGACGTGTTGCCGTCGGAGCTACTGTTTCTTGACAACTCAAGGCCAGGGCTATAGGAAGGGGTTCGGAGACTCGAGCAAGTGTGTACGGTTGGTCGCATAAGCGTGTGTTTTGGGATTGCTTATGGATTTTTGCTACTTCCGACTCAGTAGTAGTGCAAATCCGCTGTAGGCAGCAAGACGACGTAAGGTAAGTTCACGGCTCGTCTATACGACAGGTTTCTACGGAAAGCACCACTTTACGCGTGAAGCAATTAGACACAGGTCTGAGGATAGAAACCCGTACGCATTCATCCAGAAGAAGCGGTTTCTGCTGAAGCGCATTATGTTTTCATTTGAGTTAAGCGCATTCGTGGTCACGACTTCGTGAACCGCCTCATGCTAAAGTCGTAGCAGGACTTCCTTGCGAAGCTTGCACGCAACTGTTGAATGCACGGGGATACAGATAGAATCGAACCGTCGCCAGAGTTCGCCAGCGTTCGTAGTTGGTCAAGCTTTCCTCTGTTGTAGAATGGAGGTCGCTTTCAAGCTGAATCATCAGCACCAATAGCAGTGAGGTACTGTGCTTACGTATCGCATACAAAGCTTTTGATGGTGTTCCCCGTAGAGCTGGGAAATGAAGGAAACGCAGCGGGCAAGACCATCAGTTGAACTTGATGCAGGGACAGATTTTCCTGAGTACGTACCCGTCAACGGACTTCTTCGCCGAGTGAGAGGGAACACCGCGTTACTGCGAGTAGCGTGAGCTCAGGCTGAAGCCACAATCATGCTGAGCGATTGCAGGAAGAGGAGCGGACGTTCAGGCATTCAGGAACTGTACAGCAGGTATTACAGGGCTTTCACATTGGCCTTAATGTATATTCAGGTCAAAAAGGTGATACCTTACTAATGAAGTTGAAAATCTAGTCTCGCGAGCCGAATACGAGTAACGTCTGCTCCCATTTCGAGGAAAAATACAGTTAGAAAAATGATCGATTCCAGAAACTGTTGAGGTGCTCATGCGCAAGGCTCTATTAGGTAAACTTAGCAGAGAGCTTTGATTTGAGGAAAGAATATGCACTGCGGTATTCTATGAACGGTACGAAGATGTAGAAAAGAACTTCGCTAGAGCAGATCTTCTATGTAGTCGTCGCAGGCTTAGAGATTTGATGTTTTGGAAAACTTGCCTAGTGACCTAAACTCTATGTTGAGCCATATGCGTACACGGCACGGTCATGCGCGTGCACAACCGCTACCTAGCTACCTCCAAAGCTATTTTGTATAAGACGAATGTAGAGCGAACGTTTTTTTAGAAGCATCTTAATCGAGTCTGCCGTAACTGTTGTAAAATCACTCTACGGCCACTACAAACCAAGAAGACAAGTGATTACACAGAATAGAATAAAATAATTTACCATATGGCGTTCAGTGGTTTAACTTCCGTATTTAACAAGGACAATTAAGCAACACTTGAGGATGTACAAGCCTCAGATGTCTTTAGCTTGGCCCGTGAACAAACGAGGAAATAAATCTGGGTGCCATTCAGTAATCTACCAGCCAATGAAACTCGCTACTGCTAGATAAATCAGCCGACCCAATGTATTAAATTAGGCTATAGTTCCAGGTACACAGGGAAGCTTATAGTGAAATATCAGCTTTGTGTCAGCGTTCACGTGTATCCCAATAAAATTAAAATAGTAACATGTGAAGCGTTCTTTTGCATGACAGCTTGACTGGTAACGGATCTACTCAGGAAGCTCAGGGTTACGTGAAACAACAATAATATAACAAAATACAACAGAGAGTAGAGGTAATGTTCGTATGCCGGAAACCGATCAGTAATCTGGCGTAATTCATCTGTCAGCGCTTTCGGACGCAAAAGATTTATAACTGTGTCGTCGTAATAGCAGCTTGCTTTTTGACAACTGAAGGACTATCTAGTTTTTTTTTTTTTTTTTTATATTTAAGGATATGAAAATGTCTGAGAGCGAAACCAATACTAGGTACACTTAGTTTCATGTTGAATGGCCAGTCCTGGAAGGCATTGCTTAACGGCAATAATAGTGAACCTAAAGCACGAAACATTGCCTTTGTAAACCTACATTACCTGCATCAACGACCGATGAGCGTACCCTCGTACGCTACGAATGTGATATGTGGTTATTGTTTTTCACTACTAGGAAACGCGGCAGCAGTAGGCGTTGCTTATGAAAGGTGAAGCAGTCTGCAGGCCACGTTGAACCCGGCCCGGCGCTGTGGCTTACCGACCCAGCAGCTAACAAACACACAAAGTTCTGCCGCAGGCACCATATGGTGAATGAAAGGACTCCGCCCGCTGTTCCAAAGGGGAAATGGTCATTGCTCGTGACTTAATAATTTCCAAACACAACGCGCACACCCTTGAAGCCCCGTCACAACCTTAGGTGGCTTATCCCTCACCTGGCTAAGGACACATTATTTTCCCAAACGCCAGTAACTTTAACATGTTGCAGATGGACTGGAGGCAGAAGTCAAAGGCCGCTGAGGCCGGGAGGCTACGCAGGGCTGACTTCGAGTTAATCCCCAAATCGCGAACGGTCGTTAAATACAAATGCGATGGTGTTCGTTGAGCCTGCCGCCGGCTTCTAACGGTTTTAAACAGTAGTTCAACTTTAAAACACATTACTCCTTCGAACCCCAACGCTCTGTTCTCAAATTCTACTCCTGACTGGCTTCACCTATCACCCCCCGCCCAAAATTTGCAGTTTGTTGACCTTTGATTCAACACATTTTACAGGCTGACCGCTTTTTTTTGCGACTATTCACCGTATTTCAGTGTTGGCCACTGCCTGCCGCTTGCTGTCAACGTTCTGAGCTTCGCGCTGATTTTGGGGACTTGAGCGGTCCCCTATTTTTCGCACTGTTGTAGATCGCCTGCAACCTCGACTAACTCGACATTGTTTCGTGTGACGCATAGCTCTTAACTAAAGGCAACAGCCGATTCGGGTGCGCGCACTCCCATGTCGAAAGATATTGTTTTGGCATGTAGTCACTCGCGACGGACGCCACTTAGTACTAATAGGTAGCCGGTAAATGGAGACATAATCGACAAGAGAGAAACGGCGCGAAGGTAAACCTTGGCAAAGAACCAGAATACACATTGACGTTTTTTCTAGTACAACCTCAATAGCGCAATCCAAATGAGTATCTTCACTACAAACCATCTAATTACCAGATATAACGTGTATACAACAGAATAGATTGGAAAAAGTTTCGTCAGCGTTCTCGTCCTTATTTTAGACAGCAGTGGCATTTTGTCACTCCCCTAATAGCAATTTCGATGGTTTTAAGCCTTCATATTGATCTGCTTGTTAAAACGCGACGTCACCACGTTATGCATCTTCGCCGTTCCGTCATCGACTTGCTTTTAAAAAAAATGAATAGCATATTTGATAAATCTGGAACCAGGATAGCTTACGGAACACGTCCCGTGTGGCGAATTTCGTATGACGCCGGCTAAAATTCAACCCATACATCCTTGTATCTTCTTCAGGACATACATCTGCGATAAGCGCTGCTGCCGATTGCTCGTCAGCCTCACGATGTAGCTTTAGGTACGTCTAGTAAATACGTCTGTAAATAAAGGATTGAATCATTACACCTACATCTGCTCTTCATGCGCGGAGCAATATCTCATGTAATAATGATTGACGATCAACTTGGACAACTCGGAAGGAATAAAATACTAGTGCGCAATAAAAATAACAACTGATATTCGTAGTATTTTAATAGCGATAATCAGTAGTCTCTTTATTAGAAAAGCAATAAAACTGGACTATTGTTTTATATACGATTTTTTCCCAAGACATAAACAGATACATCGCCTGCTCTATAACACGCCCCGACACAATCGAGTGCTTTTAATAGCCCTATCGCATTTTTTTCACACGTCGCCACCGAATTTGAGAGAGAGAGAGAGAGAGAGAGAGAGAGAGAGAGAGAGAATGAGAATTTTCGCGTAAGGTCCCTTTTAGGACCAAGACGAGAAATAGCGAAGTAGTAAACCATGTGAAGATAACAGTAGTCATCGTCATCATGGTACTATGCATTGAGCTATTTATGCCTCCGATCTCTCCGACGTTCCGACGAAAAGGCCGACTGGTGAGTTCTGTCGCTTCCTTTCAAAGAAAAAGGGAATATCGCTTCTTTATGAGTATTCTGGCCTGGCGGTTAGAAAAGGCTTTATTTGGGAAAAGCACAGACCAAGGTCAGCATGGTATACTGTACCCGAAAGTTCGTTAGTTAAAAGCAGTTTAATACCTCTTTCGGTCGCAGTTGCAGACCGTTGGAGTTACGGTGATGGCTTCATTTATGGCATTCACAATACTACTTATTCGACTACCAATTTTTATACTTTTGTTGATATACAACGGGCCATATATTTCCCATATGGAAACAGCAAAGAAACTGTCCTTAAGTAGATAAATGTTTCGCAGCCAGCGAAGCAGCGCTATGGACAAACAGAGCCCGTTCCAATTATATCCGAGTAACAAGCGGACGTGCAATAATCGTCCATAGTAAATGGCGTGCGCAGATGCGAGGCGCAATATGTTTACATATGCAGACTGGGCGAAAGTCATTTGATAGTTAGAAATCTCATATTTTTCCATCTATTAAAACAATAGAAAATACACAAATTACTGCAATGAAAACCATGTTTAAGATTCGATCAGTCCAATAGGTATTTTCTATCGAATGAAACTTTCCGAAAGATGTCTCGCCCTAACCTATATGTTTGATAGCTGTTGCTGGTATAGGTGTTCCTTTATCAAATTTTTTAAAATTTTATGTGTGAACAAATACCAATAAGTCGAATAATTGTGTTCTAGAGGTTCCAACTAACATCATTCATTTGTGTGCTAAATTATCTGTTATCCATGTCGCACCTTAATGGCATTACAGCAACTAACGCGGGAAGATGTAGGACAAATGCAGAGTGTGGTTTCACCCGCATTCAATCTAAATATTATCGTATCGACGTAAGCTGGGTCATTCCAGTGTAGATGCTAATTATGTGTAACGAAATTTGCCCCCCCTGTAACCAGTCTCCACCATCATAAGCCTATACCGTTCTCTGATTTTACTTCTAGGGACAGAGATACGAGATTCGGTGTGTTTTATGATTATTTTGGTCTGTGACCGGCAACCTCCATTGTCACCCGGCTATGTCACCTCGATCGCTTGTAATATCCATATTCGTCCGGATTGCGTCTCTGAACAATGTTTAATATCAACCTCAAAATTTCCTGTCTTTCAAATACCTCACTTTCTGCCTTTACTAGTGTCGCTGCTACCACTCCTACCGGCGTCATTTCGGCATCTTTCGTCTGATATCCTTTAGTTGAGTGTTTTTTTTCTATGTGCATAGCTAGGCAAGGGAAGCTTGGATTCTGTCTACCGAACTGCCAGCTTCACACGCACTGCGAAGTAAGACAGGTAGGAACGGAGGCAGCCAAGCAAGCGCATTGTGACATTCCTCGCGCGTCTGCTTCATCTGTACGCCTGTCGAATATCTGCTGCTTTTTACAAAAGAAGAACGCCAGCAGGTCGGGTTTTCCGTTCGTCCGCTCCCGCACCGGCTCGCTTTTTCGTCCGCAGATAGCGTCGCGTCAACCAAAGCCCAGCTGGCTAAAGTAGACCTGCTTGCTTTGAGGGAGATCGAGGTTGTGTCGCGGTCGAAGGAAACAGCTCCGATGGTGAACGTCTGGGCTGCGACGCGTTGGCTAACATCGCTCTCTGTCGCTGCCGTCCTTTAAGGCAAATAGTAGCAGGAATGAGGGTAATGGTAGTAGCGGAAGCGCGCCTACTTTTGCAAGCCCCCTGGGAATAGTCGCTGTGGAGGTTGTCGAAGCGGATAGACAGCGCAGAGTAGCGAAGATTGCGGGGGAAAAGGAGGCTGGGACTTGCCTAGTGGTTTCGTTCGCCGTTGGTATCTGGTTGACACAGACGTGCCCACAGCGTAGCTCACCACGGCCATCAGCGGGCGTCGTTGTCGACACGACAGTTACCATGGTGATGGCCGCAAGGGCAGGAGCACTTTTGGCGGACATAAGACAGACAAAAAGGGAGCATTTTTACACTTTCTTTTCCCCTCGTTTTTTGCCGCTTTTCAACGCTCCCGTGAGCTGTGGGAGCGAGACGGCTGTATATATAGGCACATGCTCGTTTGTCGATAGCTGGATAAGCAACAAACCGGCCTCCACAACCGGCTCTTTTTCCCGTGTGTTCGTAAAGGAATATATACATCTTGTCGAACTATGGTCAAACATACTCTATTCGATCCTGCAAATTCTGGCACGTAATATATGTTTGCTCTGTTTCGCTCTTCCGTGTAACTACTCTCTGTAGCTGTCATGCGCTTTCGTTTCCTACAGGCCTATTAGTTTGAAGTGAGATAACATCAAGTAAGACTGCGCTGCTCCTGTTAAAGGAACTATTCATGAGTTAATTGGAATTCCTCAACTTCGTGGAACGCCGATGTATCTGTCGGGGTCATTTTTCTGCCCGAGCTTTATAGAATCTCGACTATATGCTGATAACATTAGCTCAATTTACCTAGCGCATTGTTTTTGTAGTTTGATTTTACTTGAAGGTGCTTTTTGAATATGTACAGAGCCACACATTTACCGAGTGCACCGAAATTTTTTACAGTGACATAGAGCAGCAGAAAAACATCAGCCGTAGCTGGGAAATAATTATTATAATATAAATCTACCCCTTACATTAAGGTCGGCATAGCTCACAAAGGTATTTAACTACATTCTGTAATTCATCAATTTAGAGTTTTCCTGTTTTGAGCGATTAGGGGGCGCTGAGCGTGGTTGACTCCAACGGAACGACGTTTACAGATTATCTCACAGCCCTTTTCTAGGTGTATCCTCGTAATTTTACGACACCTACGAATTCCAGAGCCGGCCTAAGGACATGAATGGTAGCGCGACGGTTTAACTTATATTAAACACAATTAGAAAGTTATTTAGCGAATATTAACAATTCTAGGTAATTCTAATATTTCCAACACTCATTAGCAAAGCGCAGAATAACGATGTTAAAATAACTTTTCAATATCATAGCATGTTAAATTAAGGACATCTTGAGATTGCATCGGCCGTCTTCAGCATCAGTAAACAGCCACTGATGCACTGTGCCGTTTTTACATTTAGCTATAATATTTGTATACGTATTTTCATGTATATAAAACATACACAAACATTATGACTTTTTCTCCATTCTATCCTCCTTCATAGTCATCGTTTTGGGCGTCAGCGTCGTTATGATTCGAGCATTTTGACAAAACCTCCTGCCGTACTTCCGATTCGCTAAATTTGCAGCTAGCCCGAGCGGTACAGGTCCACTACGTAGTGCGCATCCATTGAGATAGGTTAACTGAACCAGTAAACGAGCGAGTTTGCATCTTGTGGGGCTTTACCTGTTTCTAGTGCTGTCTCAAAAACATTATATCAGAATACTCTGGATCGACTCCCACCTAGCCTGTATAAAACAGATTTTATATTTTCCCGCCATTTTTGATGACCCGACGGATGCGTACAAGCAATCACGCTGGTTTAAAGCTTAGCGTTGGACAAATTAAATACCAATAATGACCAATAGTAATATTATTACTTAACAAGGAGAACAGAAATTATGTTAATCGCAGCTTGTACGGCTGCCGCTTCATAGATCTATTAGAGGAAAATGAAAAAAGGTCTGCTAAAACTAACATTGACTTTCCTTTCTACCAAAGCAGGCAGTTGATGTCATGCCGAACAGGTGATCCGAGGGCGCCGGTCTCACAAAGAGAATCGTTGGGGAGTAAATATTAGGGTTAAAGAGCAAGACATGCATATAAGAAAAGTTTCATATATATATATATATATATATATATAAATGGAGCTCTCGACGAATTTTAAAGGTTTTGGTATATTAGTAAACACAATACGCATATACCGTAACGGGAAAATAGGAATAATGTAATGCAAAATAAGACAAATAATTAATAGAAACATTATTATTATGTACCGTAACATATTTTTTTGCTCTGACAGTACAAAGCGACGTTATTTATGCAGAAAGTTTCAAGAGAGCTTTTACGACATCTCAGCCGCTATGTAAATTATGATTATTCGCTCCCTGTTTTTACTTGACTAGATCAACCACAGTTATATGAAATAGCTTATTAAACGCCCTAATATCAGCAGCCTTATGAAGTTGGTTTATGAGCCTATCCCCAAAAATTCTCCAGGAAGGCCACATAATCATTAACCCTGCGTATAAATCTGGTCTGCACCCTGTCTAGTACTTCTATGCGCTTCTTTAGATATCCTGATAATAAATGTTGATAATAGACAAAAAAAGGTAAAAGACGATGGATTGCACCTATGCCTGTATGTGTTGCGATATTAATAAATGACTGAATATTTATTTCTTCAAAAAAAAACACCCGTTAATTTACGCCAATATCACCGATATATCACGGCGACAACGCCCTTAATAAGTTAGCAAGTCAATAGACTGGATGCGATTAATTGCATTTTAACAAAAATAATATATCTGTTAAATTTCTGTGATCAATTAGAAAAAATAAATTGCGCAAAAAAACAAATAACTGACTCCCCCTATGTAGCCTGTTGGTCTCGGTTAAGAAATTCTGCCGGGCGATACGAAAGATAACAAATGCGATCCTCCATGTCTCTCTACCGACGTGACGCAAGAACCGTTTACCAAAGAAGACGGTACTCCCATGAACCCACGTAGAACGAATAACGATAAAGCGTATATACAATGTATAATACATTGCTGTTAAGCAGCAGCTAACTGCCTAAGAGGTTTTTACCTTCTTGGTTGGCCGCAAATACGTTTTCCGTACAGACAGTAGCGCGCTAGCTTTCGGCGCTCGTTGATGGCGGGTTCCTTGGTAGCCAGCTGTTTGCTGTAAAGTGTAGCTAATGGTCATGGTTGGTACCGTCAGAGGCCACTAAAACGCTGATCTGGGGACCTAAGCCTTAGAGCTTGTGGTTGCAAAAAGTCGAGCAGAAAATAGGACAAACTGACTTTGGAATTTAAACCTCCAATGACGATTAACCAGCGGCCAGCGGAATCAAACTCCACCGAAATCAAAACCGAATGCAAGATACCAACTGTACCAGAAATGAACCTTCTGCGTGGCTGTTCGTGACTTTGGACCTATCACGTAGCTACTATATTTCTCTAGTCATCCGCTTCATTTTTCCGACGCCCAGCGCCGGCTGACATCCGCTGCTCCACATAGAGAAAGGCACCATGTACCAAACCTTAATCTTCCTTTTTCTCCATTTTTCGTTCGGTACATTTATCTCTTGATTTGGTTTTGTTCTTAGCTCCCATTCTCTCTCTAATCCCTTTGACTACGGTTTCCTTAGAGTTCCGTAACGAGCGGCAGACGGTCCAAGCGTGGATGGCAAGGCCTAGTGGATAACCAACTGTATCCTCATGCCGCGCTAATCATACCGTCTCCACACTCGACTATGAAAGCGCAGCCTACCAAAGCATAGACAAATAATGTGCATAGAAACTAGTTTGATGGCCAAACGCTACTAAAAGAAAAGCGGAACGAAAAAACCGGCAACATACATCGTAGCGAGGAAGAGCAGAAGACGTAAAACAAGGTCCATCTTTTTCTTTGATGTCAAAAGAAGCTTCGCCTAGTAGACGACCATTGTGTGGATATGCATGGACATATGTGCGAACTTGGCCCACATATTTAGTATTATTTTTGGTCCTTTCCTCAAAGCACCAGTAAGTTTTGTGGTCCAATATAGTTAAGCACTGGCTTCCTAGCCGGCTACCTGGGTTTATACGAAATTAAAAAGAAGGAATAAAGAACTAGTTAAGGACCGACGCAAAACACAATACTTGGCACGAATTGAGAGCTTTGGGCTTCAGCGATGTAGCCCGGCCTAGCCATGAAGTAAAAGCTATTTCCGTGGGTTTGTAGTGTTAGGTATATTTTAGGTTGATATAGGGCTCACCAAGTGTTGGCGGTGGATGGCGCACAGGCTGCGACGTAAGGTTTATGATTGTTCTGCAGTAGATACTGTTCGAAGCTGTTTAGATGAATGAGAAAGGATCATGGCTTAGTTAAATAGAATAGAATCGTACATGGTTTATGAGAAGTGGAGGGTTTGTGCCTTGGACAACTCTGCATATAATTCGTAGGAACTTATCGGTAGTGAGCCCGACATAACAAGAAATAGCAAATGGATCGATGAAAAAAATTAATGGCAGCCAAAAAAAATAATTAGCTCTTCGAGGTCTGATCAAAAATACAGTTGCATCAATAAGCCATTAGAGAAAAAATCGCCAAATAAAAAAATGCTGGGCTTCTGAGCTGCTATACTTTTCATTGGCTGGTCTTGATCAATTATTTTAGTAAGGCTTATTTATCGTTACTCTATTTAGTTGAGTACCTGAAACAGCCAGGTTGAAAGATTGCCATAAAAATACTCTAAAACTAGGCGTAAAGGTTCACTTTAGGGTAACTTATCTATTTGCTGAATGTGAATTTAATGAATTGGTTAATTAATAAAATTTGATCTCATTAAGCTCCATTCATGTTGTCGCTAGAAGACAATTTAATGTCTTCTAAGGCGATGAGTTTTGCGCATTGCTTTGAACGTCTGATTGCGTAAAAGCTGTTTCAAAACGTTATTTAAAACGTGACGCTTAGAGCTCTACCTTCCACAGATGATTTATATGTCACAAAATGCTCTCTATAAGCCCGTACACAGATAAACTTTTACACACAATTTATCGAAATAAATCATATATATATATATAAAGCAAAAATCTTCTGTCGATCGTGGGATCTTTATTTCGCATCTGTACAATGTATATACATTAAATATATATTTGTCGCTAGACTCGTGTCCGTTCTGCATACCTACAAATGTACCTCGTCCGAGATGTATGTCTTCTGTATGATAAACGCAAGTAGCCAATACAAAATGGGCATAAACTAAAATCCAGACCTGCTAATCGAGATGCTGCGCTTACTCGACCTCCGACGATACAGAGCATTACCGCGTACCCAAATTAAATTGTAAGAAAGGTTAAAATCGTTGATTTTAGGTAGGCCAGTTCACTCTATCTTTTCGTTAGGTTTATTGGCTGATCAGCGATTTTGTTTACAACTGGTTTGCTAGTGCAGAAATAAGGTAAAAGCCATTATATGCAAGAAAATAGATGGTTAACAATATTGTGCCCGGTGAAGCGATACTGATTCTTAAAAGTTTTTTCTGAGAAATATCTTTTCTCCGAAGTATTAGAGGAGAAAATAGATTAATAAATCTTGTGCAAAGAAAAAAAATACTATTCCAAAACGTTAAAGAAGTTACGCTCATTCAGCTCCCTGCACATTACTCTATATTTGTCTCTTTGTGCTATATTCATTCTTCTATAAATTTATTAATCATAAGTCAAATAAAAAGGTCTCTCAAAAAAATAGAACAATCTATTTTCCTATAATAATTTTCCTAATTATTACCCTAATATTACCACTACTAATTATCAAGATAGGTCAGCATAATTATTAGGCCAACGTTAGAATAGTTGTTAGGGTAATCCTACAATAATGATTAGGGTAACATTAGAATAATGTGATACTAAAGCAATATTAGGATTTTAATAATCCTTTATTTTCAATCCTAATATTATCCTATATCCTAACGCTAACTATCACGGAGAAATATCTTTTCTCCGAAGTATTAGAGGAGAAAATAGATTAATAAATCTTGTGCAAAGAAAAAAAATACTATTCCAAAACGTTAAAGAAGTTACGCTCATTCAGCTCCCTGCACATTACTCTATATTTGTCTCTTTGTGCTATATTCATTCTTCTATAAATTTATTAATCATAAGTCAAATAAAAAGGTCTCTCAAAAAAATAGAACAATCTATTTTCCTATAATAATTTTCCTAATTATTACCCTAATATTACCACTACTAATTATCAAGATAGGTCAGCATAATTATTAGGCCAACGTTAGAATAGTTGTTAGGGTAATCCTACAATAATGATTAGGGTAACATTAGAATAATGTGATACTAAAGCAATATTAGGATTTTAATAATCCTTTATTTTAAATCCTAATATTATCCTATATCCTAACGCTAACTATCACTAGCCCCCCCCCCATCAGCCGTATCAGAAGCTGAAGGCTAAGAAACACAAACTAGGTCAGCCGAACGGCTAACGGGTAACCGATCATAACTGATGCGTAACTACGATTGATTAGAATGGTCGGCTAACAAGCAGTGATCGCGATCACTTGTATGCTCAAATAGAATTCGTCGATAATCCACCGCACCTGCTTGCTTTTGCAATGTGCATCCTGTCAATAATTACCCTAATTACCACCATAATATTATCGATAATTATCATCATATTAGCATGATTATTACTTAAATAATTATTAGGCTAATATAGGGGTAATTATAAGCATAATATTAGTGTAATCTTGGAATAATTACTAGAGCAACATTAGGGTAATCTCGGATTATTAATTATTAGTTAGGCTAGTACTAGGGTGATATTGGGATAAAGAACCTAATAATTATCCTAATATTATCCTAAATCTTAATGGCATCCTAACGTCCCCGTTCCCCTATCACCGGTATCGAAATCGGAAGACTAAGAATCACAAACTATGCTAGTCGACTAACGTGTAGTTGACTAAAATTGATAGCCAACTACGTTTGATTAGAATTGATCACTAACTACCCCCCCCCCCCCCCACATTGCTAATTATCATTAACCACTCGGTCCTACCAGAATCCAATCGCTCTACTAACTTATAGGGTAGTTCGCCCTAAGAATGCTTGCCTGACTAACGGTAATCTTGCCCATTGGAGGTATGCTCACCTAGAGTTCGTCGTTAATCCGCCGCATTCATTTGCTTTTGCAATGTACATCCTATCAATAATTATGCTAATACTATCAATAACAATTGTTAATATATGACTATTAGGGTAACATTAGGATCCTAATATTATCCCTGACGCTAACTATCATTAGTCCCTCGCTCCCACCGGATGTTACAGACGAATAGGAAATTGAATCACTTTCGAAAACTGGACTAGAATAATGGTTCTGGAATATATATTAAATGTGGTGTCTTTTATTTTTTCTAACTAAACACCTATTATTCACGTTCCTGCTATAATTTCTTTATCTAGAAGTGGACCGAGAGTAGATTATGCTTACCCATCAGTGGTGCTTCTTAGGGCATGAAAAGCTTCGTAATTACAAGGAATTAGATCGGGAGAACAAGCGGCTTGTAGCCAAAGTCGGTGATTCTTTTGCTCAACAGAGGAAGTCATTGCGTCATAGCGTTGTATTCAAGTAACTATTTTAGTAGTAGTAGTAGTGTTTTCTATTGAAGCTCATGAGTCTTTTGAGGGATTCGACACAGTAGACTGCATTAGTTGATTTAAGTAGGAGTAGTTCGTAGTAGCAGATACCTCTGATGTCCATCGTATATACCTTACATCCCGACGTACTTGACACTCTTTCTTTCAGTGCGACACCATTGTTTCACCTGGTCTTTAGGTAACGACTGTATAATCCAGACGGGTTTTTTGTTGATTGAAGTTCTACAATTTGTAGGTGAAGCACACTGCACGCGTTTCTACCTGGCCTGGAGTGGCTTCACGAGGACCTATTTTGACCCAGTCTTCACTGTTTCATTACTTAGGCTATAAATTCTGTAACATATTCGAATAATCCTAGCCGATAGAGCCCGTGGACTACAAGCTCAGATTTTGTAATTCAATCAATCCCTCGGGCTTCGACATCGGGTCATGTTCTTGCTTGTCTACGATACTCCAGTATTCCGACTGGAAACGTTGTCATATATTCACATATTGTGCTTTCGCTAAAGGCTTGCTTGCCTATAGTCTCCACAAGTTTCCGATACATTTTCATAGCGCTCTGATTTTCAGGGAACAAGAACTTGAGCACTGAGTGCCGATTTTCGACTCCAGAAGATGTTTTTCCTCTGAACTCATTACTCCTGGGGTGAACTCGACCGTGTTCACTCAACGGTAGCGCCGGCAGCGGTGCGTAATTTAAAAGTTATTTAATCTTAAAGTTCACCAGATCGCCTTTAGAAGTCTAATATATATGTAAAGACATATTAAATTGCTGATATTTTTAAGCCAAAATTGAAGCGAATCTTTTTTTTTTTATATTTTTAAAGAATACTACTAAATTAAATACGTGTCGTTTTGAACAATGAGCTTCTGCCATATTCCTATACTACCGTCATTGTAGAACTTCTGTGTTTTTTGGCGAGAAATTGCGGTAAGTGATTTTTGCATTATTTCATTGAAACTAAATTAATATCGTTGAGTAAGTTCGCAGAAACCAAAACAGATGGTAGTTTAATGGTATGACACATGGGTTATAGGTTAATGCATTAAAATTTCCCATGTAAGTTTTTCAATTTTTAGCCACAAACTGTAGAGTACAATTTTTTTACTTTTATCTACACATAATTGTCATATGTAATTCGCCTTTCATCACACATGACGCATCGCTTTAGAAGTAACCTGATTTCGTTACGTTTCTACGGACTTTTACGAATGGAAATATAATTGTACAGATCCTTTCGCGTGGCATTTTGTCGTGAGCCCAACTTTTGCAATAGCGTTAGCTCTATGACTTACTTCACGAGTAACTGAGAACTGGGTTTTAGAATGGGGAACTAGAATAGAACCTACTGGGAACTAGAATTCCAAACGTGTGGCGGTCAATTAGTTCGACAAACTGTTCAAGTCGTTGAAGTTTATGCTTCGGGGGGTTTCGGTAGCTTTCATTTCACGGAAAAGTTATTTACTAATAAACTTAAGAACAAAAGGCTAATTAAAGTAAGTTGAATTTTTCAACGATTTTCACTAATGAGTGAATTTTTTCTGCAATTAATACAGAATCTTCCTGAGGTCGTTTCTTCCAGTAACTCACCCTACCGACTTCAACGTAACAAAAGTGTAAAATGTAACAATTTTTTTGCAGAAATTTCTTTCACCTATCCTATATAAGAACAACACTTTAGCACATCCGCACACCTTTCGGCGGCAGCACCAACTCAACGTGACTCATGTTATGTGATGATGTCAATTTGAACTAGAAAAGCAATCAATACCTTTTCAACTACCATACATCTATGTATATATACATATATATATGCCCTGCAAAATCCTGTGTAATGAAAACTTCCACTGAATTAAACAAGCAGGAAGAATGGTTATGTCGGCTGTGTGTACTACACCTTCATTTTCAGATTCGGCTTCATTTAATGGAGCGTACACAATCATTATGGGAAAAGATCTAACGTTAGCTCTATGACTTACTTCACGAGTAACTGAGAACTGGGTTTTAAAATGGGGAACTAGAATAGAACCTACTGGGAACTAGAATTCCAAACGTGTGGCAGTCAATTAGTTCGACAAACTGTTCAAGTCGTTGAAGTTTATGCTTCGGGGGGTTTCGGTAGCTTTCATTTCACGGAAAAGTTATTTACTAATAAACTTAAGAATAAAAGGCTAATTAAAGTAAGTTGAATTTTTCAACGATTTTCACTAATGAGTGAATATTCATATCGATATATTTTTTTAATACATCAAAAAGACGTAGATGCCATATTGAGGCCATCCATAAAGCGGATGTGTACGTCAATGTGTTGCCTAAGTGACTGAAAAAGCGTGTCTTCAAAAGATTCTCTTTTTAATACGCGTCTCGTAGATTCTCAGATGGCAATCCACTCAGTATTAAAATGATGTATGTGTTTTCGTAAAACCCGTTTACTACCCTCGACCAATCCTAGAAGAACGATACTTAATCTTAAGGCATTCAGGACGCGTACTCAGTCTTCCTAACTGTCGCTTGTATTTATATGTGTATGCGATACACCATCTCTCTATGTATCGAGTTTTACGTTCGACATAATTGTTAAGCATTCTATCCATCAAATAGTTGGCCTTCAGTATGAAACACCACCTAGCTACAATCATTTAACGTTTTGAAAAGTATTTCAGCTCGTCCATCTTTTACTTGTATAGTTATAATTACCTTTTGTTCATTATGCGTACGTACGACAAAAAGGTACGGCGTGAAAACTTCCAACTTCTTTACCCTTTCTCCCCGTCGTGCATTATGTAATCAGACGGCGTCGCTTGCGCCAGTTTCTGCCTACGTTGCCCCTTCCACCAGAGATTCGGATCTTCTTATACATGCTCTGCTTCTGTGCAGTGCGTCGTCACGCGTGGGCTTTGCGTAAGGAAGGTATACTGAGAGCGACCGATGGATAGATGGATGGATGGCATTAAAACTCGCTACCTCCTAAATAGCTGTAGTTGACGGATGTGGTAGGACAGAAACAACAGCGGAACCAGGCCTAGTCAGGATCAGGTGTTGTTGGAGCGGCGGTAGCAGCAGTGGTCGAAATCCCCTTTTTGTCCTTTACTGCCATTTTTTCCGCTCGTGCTGGTACCGCTTTCTCTTCTGTTCGGTGCCAAGTTCCAGCCGCTTTTCTTGGTCATTTTACACGGCTGGATAGCTGTCACAAGCTTAGTGAAGGCCAGACACAGGCCGAGTTGTCCTGGTTACTCAACTCCTCTTCTTCTCAAGCCTGCCCTTTTCTCTATAGAGCTTTTTCTTTGGAGGAGTTTTCACAGTTACCCAGTCAACCCGGGCTTTACACCGACAGGTATTTCCGTGTTAGGAGCAGCTTTGTCTAGACTCATCGTTTACTAGTACCAAGTGTATACAAGGATGCCGCGTAGGAAAGCAGAACAACAGTACATATACATACGACGATCTATTGTGGACGAAAAATTGGATAGGTTCCAGTTTTCACTGAATGTCAAATAATTTTGATTCCCGGTTGATGCCTGTGGCTGCTCCCCAGTGGCTGCCGGTTGGCGGTAACTCAACTTTCGGATTTGTTGCTTGCCGCCAATGCCGTCGACACTAACTGTGGCTAAGGGAAAACCGCGATCGTCTAATCACTTACTGAGTCAGTCAGGCCAGCAACGCATGAAAATCAGTTAATCTTGTGGCTGCCGGCGCTGGCCGTTCTCATATTACGTTGCCCCTTCTACTTTCTTCATGCTATTATAGATTGGGGTGGTGGCCTTCTTGACTTCATGTCTGCAGCAGCTCTCGTAGTCAGTTGCCCCCATCAGTGCCCAAATACCTCCAAGCAGTTGCCGGGAGAATGGTAGCAGCAGCAGCAGCACGAAAAGCCTCATTTAGGCGTCGATTACTGCAATAAAAATCGGTCACCACGGAAAACCACATTCTTGGCCCACAAACACTTCTAGATCGGCGGATGACTACCCATTCGTTCGCATCGCAGACATCGTTTGACGCGCATATTATCGCAACTGATTACTGCAAGTGCGCCGTGTCACCGCTTGGCCGTCTGAGAGCACAAACGGACGGGCAGCCTTTGTTCTAGTAAGTATTCAGCTCTAGATAGGGCCTTAGAACAGGAATGGCGGAGGAAGCTAATGTGTTTCGAAAAACGGCAGGCTTCGGAAGAGTAATAGAAGAGAGAGAAAAGCAGGGACTAAAGAAGATGAAAAGTAAACACACTGCTCAATATAGATTTTTTAAAGTCCACTGCTTTAAAAAATGTGGATAAGAGGACTCCCATGAAGCGAGGAGTAAGTTTTAACTCGAAATCGGTGGCTGTAGTGTTCGATGTTAGATAGGGGGAATATGAGGAGGAAATTAAATAGCGTCCGGTCAGCAATAGAGGCCTGTCACCATCAGCATCAAAGGCGTTGTCAATATTTACAGCTAGTATCCCCCAGTATTATTTGGTGATTGCCGAAACGCACGAGTGCTAACAACCTACCAGGAAGGTGGCTAGAAATTTTAATTACTCATACATTCAAATTAGTCCATGCTATGACAAAGCTTTGGCATACAGGTGCTATATGAGGCTCAGGTAAATCAAAGCCACTATATGCGAATGGGCATTTAGGCCTGTTTCGTACCTACAATAACATAGTCGGACAAATTTAAATTTTGTAATTATTAGTAAGAATTATTTCAACTATAGATGAAATATATCCATCGTCGTGGGAATGACTTTTAGTAACAATACCACTTCTGCCATAAGGAGGATACTTAGGCCGAGTGCGCATCCACAGTACCACTTCCGTGAAGTTGCGCGGCACAAATCACGCGGCCTGCGAAAACGCTGGCTCCAAAATACGAAACCGTTTCGAGTATTATTTTGCGTTCCTGTATCCAATTCAGGCCTGTTTACGGACCCTCGTGTCTACGTATTCCAGCCTTTGAAGTAATAACGAAGCGATCTATGCCGCTTTTGAAACATCACACGAACCACCCGACCTCATTACACAACTAAATAATGGCAGGAAGAACTCGTCGGCTAATGAATTCTTTTGTACCATGTCATTTTATTGTCGAAAACCTAGACAAACGCCAGCCTACCTCTTTCGAAGCAATTGAGGTAAGTTTCATCTGTAGATAGCCTTTATCTTTCATGCGTCTCTGAGGCTGAACCACTCATGTGCCAGGTAATGGAATTACTTGAATATAAATACACTACGAGAGCTTGCCTTGCATAATTTGCAGTTAGATCATACTGAATTGGTTCGAAACGGTCCATCCACTAGCGCTAGGACAACTTTTAATATCTTAATTATTATATAGAAATAATTATGTATATGATAGGGAAGTAAAAGAGACCGCCGCTTATTGTTTGGACGTCAAAGACATGTTTACTATCCGTTTAATGATATATTTTTGGCGGAAATGAATAAAAATCATTATATTAAGTTGTTTTTGATTCGTATAAATTGTGCAGTATTTGCAAGGAAACTTGCGAGCTAAGGACTAAGCATCGTCCTTTATCCCAATGACCACTTATCAATCACCCATTGCAGATAGTACATTGAAGCCTATAACGTGCCATATTAACAGCTTGACGAATAGCCGTTGGTGCGAATGGCGGATTTGCGTTGACAAATTTTCGTATGAATCCAGCTTCTTGACTAGATGCTAACGCTGATAAAGTTCGCGGCGCTCCGTATTTGGTAATATCTTTAATTGCTCCCACTCGAACTCCGCTCCGTCTTTTAGTTCTTATCGATGGTTTAAATTGCTTAGATGGTATAAGTGGTTCGAGTCCAATATCAGCACCCCTAATGCCTCGCTTTTGGGCAACCCGCCAGCAGGGCTCCCGTGCTATCCCAGCAGACACTTTTTGAAGGACTCTCTTGTGCTTTATCTGGTTTTATACCCTGGCCAATAGATGGCAAGATAAGATAATGTAAACACATATATAGCAGACGAACTGCTATCAAGATGAAAGGAGAAACTGCTAGGAGGCGTTAGCAGCTGCTACGTGTTTAACATTGGAGCCTATGGAAGGTTTAACAAGGAACTGCAAAGAAGCTGCACGGGGTAATACTGGCCCGTGCAACTTGAGGAGCACCCGCATCACCTGGACACTGAACAACTACGCAGATGACGACGTCGAGATGCTACGAATAATGAAAAGCCAATGGGGATACATCGTATGGGGATTTACAGGGATGTACAGCATCCAAAACTGGCAAAACAACGAGCGCTCACAAAAAATACTTGCAAAAGAACTTGCAAAAGGAACATTACTGTATTAAATTTGGTAATTTCGAAGAACATGGGCACGTTTCAAACCAAGGAGCAAGATATGATATACGTAATGTCGTAGACACAGTTCTATCTTCATGTGAAGATCCCATTCAAGAAGTAAGCGAGAAACATCGGATGGTACTTATCAAGTATAGCCGTGGAATAAGAGATTTAGCTACAACTTTAAGGCTGGGACCAAAAAGGAATCATAGAACCAAACTAGCTATTGTTTGGGGCCATACCGGTAGGTGAAAATCAAGAGGTGTACGAGAAGCAGCAATTAAACTGGTTTGCGAAGACGAATTACACGATAAAACTATAGATATGCCAATCATCAACGATTTTTACGGCTGGATTAAGTACGACAAACTTTTAAAAATTAGTGATCGTTATCCATATAAAGTAGCTGTAAAAAGGTTCATTCTCTAACTTTCTTGCCGAATGGATATTTATAACCAGCAACATTCTTCCGGAAGACTGGTATCGCTTCCATGGATACAATTGGCTTACTCTAAAAATAAGAATAGGTATTCTTAGAGATTCCCGTCCCAACCCATACCTGCTAAATCATACCGACACTTTGAATATACAGATACGACTGACGAAATAAAGAATCATATAGTAATAATAATAATAGCTTTTATTGGTAATTTTGCTTAGTGAACGCTATATGTATAATAAGTGAAGCATAAATTATCTCTTGTCTACTCATAAGTAGGACAAACGATCTATTTAACAAACTTATCGAATAAAAACAGGCAACCGATTATAGGCTAATTATAACACGCAACTATTAGTCAAATGAGAAATGCGTAGACGTTCGTCTGCCGTGTGTACGTCCTCATTTCATACGTATATCTCAGAAAAATTCAGTAAAACGACCATCATACCCCTCATAAATGTATCGTCGTTTTATTGGCAACTGAAAATTGCAACTGGATGAAATACGAAAAACATCGAAGAAGTTGAAAAATTATTTAAAAAAAAAAAAAAAAAACAATCGAGAACTGATATACGAGGATTAATCATTCGGAAATGTCTTAGTGTAGGTAACCATAAAAAAGCAGATCGCAGAGAAAAAGCACCGAGCCATATGCATATAGCATACTGTATTCTATTAGAACTAGACTACAAACAAGCCAAGATAGAACAGGACATCACAACTATTAGTATCCATTGTAGCAACAAAGAAGAGCGGACCTTGTGCCGTACATGCATCCGTGCGTCTATACGGGTAAAAAAAAAAGCTTAAAACTACTATGGGTTCATTGTTCCGTAATTAATCTCTGGGTGGGGTTTATAGCTTACCTGTAAGCGAGATTTGCCGATTTTGTTTCTGTGAGAGCTAAAATAAACAACGGATTCTAAACGGAGGAAATCCTATAACAGGAAGCAAAATTCTTTAGCCGAAAGCGTAATTCAGTCTCAATTAGATAATACTTAACATAATTCTAAGTCTGTACACGTTGAGGATTCCAGCCGGCCTACAGCACAGCTTAGTGAACGAGATCTTTTTTTGAGAAAAAAAGGAAATTACGTTGTTTGTCCTGCGTCGTTTGGATATGCACTGCTATCGTTTATCATTTTTTCAAATATTCCTTATTTCATTGTAAATAATCCTAATGATTCTCTCGAAAATGTTTGTAAAAACATTTGAAAAGTTCATCGATTTCTCCCTTTTGTAAACACTGAATTAAAATTGTATTTGTCTATATTCAAAAGGTGTGGCTTGATCAGAACGAGTTCCTTGTAAAAACATGAGGTAACGATTTTATGTGTAACGTGAATTCTTAGTGAAGTTTTTTTTCCCAAAAATTAGCCTATTATACCGGCATCTCTGTGAGATTTTAGGTAAAATCTGATGTTTTTGGTTTTTGGTCTAACATGAGCGATTTTAACATTGACGTTAATTACTATGTGAACCATGTTACATGTCTACGTGAAAAATAATTAGTATAGACGAATAGGTTAGGGCAGTATTTCTAGGTGTGCTCTATGCCACACTAGGTACTTCCTTTTAGCAGCCCTGTACTGACTGTTAAACGTATGTCCGAAGATTACCACGTCAAAAAGATGGGTTCGACCAAAAAATATATAAAGAGGTGCTGCGGTCGATTAAGATCTATCGAAGGCAGTAATAAAAAGTAGCAGCAAACGATCCCTACCGCAGTAGGTATGTCTGTACGCAGATTCGTGGTATTAATGTACAGGGGGGCAGTTTGATTCCACGACAATGTGAAGTTCGGGGCTTTCCGGCTACTTACTTTTTTCTCGGCCATAAGGAAATAAGCCACTAATTGCAGAGGCTTTGAGCACAATCCAGCTAAATCAACACAACAGAAACAGGGCTCTTAGTCGGAATCATAATCTTTGATTGCCTTAGAAGCAATTTTGGGAAGGGTTTCCTTGGAGTACTGTCAAGGACAATCGTAAAAACTTTAACATCACTGCTGCTAAAACACTTTGCGACAAACAAGAGGTTAACGATCGCCCAGCTCGCAATTTCAAGCTGATGCAATGTCTTTCTTTGGCAATCTTTCTTGTTTCTTTTCGAACAGCGGGCATTAGACTACCATCTCCAGTGTGACCGTCAGGCTGCCACCATCAAGTCCTTTCCAGTTTTCAGTTTTAACTAGATGCCGGTCTGCATTTTGATGCTTCTATTGCTGTTGAGCGTGATCAATAGCGAGATGCCTGCGCAAGCGCGTGAGCAGCATGCTGCTTCTATAGAAGCTGCTGAAACTTCTTTTTGGGTCCACCTCTTTCTATCCTCTTCGTCTTCAACCCACCCATGAACCTGCTGTCCCATGCCTGATTTCCGCGGAGCACTTATCTCGCTTTCTAGTTACTTCTTTAGCGTCGTCCTGAGACGCACTTATTGCTCCCCTTTGCCAGCTGGCTCACTTTCCTTTACATGGTTGACTGTCACCTCACAGCAGGATCAGTAGTCCTTACCACTTTCTGGCCGTGCCGTTCTCGTACTGTTGCTACTTGACTTGTTACGTATAACTCGCACGTGATGAATCCACGGCCTGTGCCACTAACTCATCCACCGGGCTAGCCCATTACGTTGTAGGTGTTTCTACTGTGCCTGTCTTTTGCGCCTTCTCGATGTGAACCATTCGCCTCAGTTGCTTCGACAGTTCCATTAGAACCATTTATCTCGCTGCGCCTGTGGCGTCGCACGGGGCACTATTAAGCGCTGTGGGGGCGTTGCAGCATGGTGCTAAGGACAGAGAGGGAAGGAAAGGCTTTCTGCGATCATGTTCTGACACTGACTGCTAGCGTGCTATCTACTGTGTGTACTGCCGCTTCTCCTAGCTCCGTGACCGCTGTATCCCGACGCGGGAGTTGGCCATGCGTTACGTTCCAACATAGCCACGTCTTCATTCCTATCCTTTGCCAGACCCATAAACCCCAAGTCCAATGCGGTTCACGGCTGCCCTTCCCGATCAATTTATTCGAGCCAACAATTCGACGTAATAGGACATACGACTCCTCGTCCTTCTATCACCCTCCTTTTATGCGTACCCTACAACTAGCGCTACATCCACGTCTATTGGCGACGCTATTAGTGCAATTACCAGTTCTGATGCTGTCACTGATGTCGATTGCTATACTGCCGCCTGGTTTCGCGACGTTCGATTCGATAGCTGCGTATACTTTTGCTTCCAGGCTAACTAAGGCTACTGAGAAAATGGGAAAAAGATCCTCACCTCGCCCTCGTATTCCTCTTCATTTGAGCTCGTTTTCACTAACACTAAGCTACCACTAAGATATCGGACAATTCATCCATTCATCTAAACACCCGTTAGTCCTATCTTGTTCGTCTAATAACTTGCATGACATGAGGCACCAAATAGGCGGTGACATATATAACAGTAATCGCTTAAGCCGAGTCATCATAAGATGCGCTGTGCCGTTAAAGATCTGATGCAGTAACTAGCCTAGTAACATAACGAGCCCATTTTGTTTTAATATCAAGCCTGTTCGCTTTCTTTAAGCAACAATCTGGGCTAATTTTTTTCCAAAGCAGCTGCTGATATTCGGGCATATACGAGACGTGAATGATCGTCGCAATTTAGCGTGGTTTTCATTAGTTGCCCGCCTGCTTCGTTTGGTGTGCTTTTCGTAATATTTCTTTCGCGCAGGTACCCTAATGCATGTTTTCTGAGTAATTCTGATTCAACAGTGCGCTCCCTGTTTGCTAGTCGGATGTTCTACGCCCTTCGTAATGCATTTCCTGAATGTCAGTACTGAAATTGTGTCAGCCCCAGCTGTGGCAACAATGGATGCACCGCAGGTGTTTTCATTGCTCCAGTTGGACACTTTACCTGTTTCAATGTTCGCAATCGCGATTGATGGCGCCGTTCTTTTAGTGCTTTTGATTTCTACTGAGCCGTACCTGCATACAAGGCAAAGCAGAGTCGCTAGCCAGGAAGGAAGTACCACTGGAGAAAAACTCATGGTCCCGAAAGTGACGTTTCATTGAGTCTAGCATTGTGGCAATGTACGAACGCAGACGGGCACACGAGCAAGAGAGAAAAAAAAACAATGTTTTTATACCAAAGATTAGGTTATAATAAAAGAAGCGATGAAGACACACGGATATCTGTTAAGTAAAATGAAAAAACTTCTTGAAGCAGTGGTTGCCGAGCTCGTGCCCATAGAATAGGATTGCCCAGGACATCTACGCTACCATGGTTTATAAAACAGCAATTCAGATTCGCGTATTTCCGCAAAAAACGTGGGTGTGAAAAATTTCCGCATACGGTATATAGTTATGGAGAAGTTAACAATAAAAAAAGAAAAGTTTGACAAGGGTAAACTAAATAAACTTGCAATACCTACTTCTAAGTATATAAAAGCTGATCTCTCAGTACACCTTGAGCTTGCTAGGTAGTCCACACACTCAAAGGTTTTTACAAGCCTTATTTTTGAATCGTAATTATCAGCACACAACAACAAGATAAAGACGCTAAATAATAAATATAACTTCCTCGAAAATTTACCAGCGACACCTTTGTGTTATACCTCTTATTAGATCGGGAAATTTAAAGGAATAACATAATTTTTGCCGCCCCAAATGCTAATAAGGCAATCGATGATTTCGACCCTATTGACTCTTCCGGATTCCCGATATAACGTCTGATTTAGGTGTCTAGAATAATTCTACTCGTTGTAATTTAATAATGAATATCTATTCCTGTCCTTACTAGCTCCTGCTATCGCTAGCAGCTTCGTATTGACCGTTTTGGGGTTTACCTTAGTAGCATGTAGGCGAGCATCGCTGTGCCTTTGGTACACTTGTCCCTTGTTCACAGTCATATTTGTCCGCTATGCGTCGTAAAACGCCAAATTCCTGCAATTCCTCGGCTGGTCCTTTATTGTCGCAAAAGTCGCGGAAAGGCGTTCTTCGGGAGACGTCTTTCGGGGAATAGCTTGATGAAGCCCGGAAGTGCCCCCGCACAGGCCCCGTGCGACATTAGCAGGTCTTATAGCGCCGTTAAGCGTGACAAGAGCAAAACAAAAGGACTTTGCCAATCCAAACATTATACAAGCCTGAACACATGCTCTACTCTGCCAAGTCCTGTCAGGACAGAGCACGAGGCAGCTCGTTTCATCGAATTCTAGAAAGTGCTGTACTGCTTTCACGTCTTTTGATATAAAACTTTCTCGTTGCCTTACCAGTATATCCTGAAGACGAAAAAGAGAGCAATTCCGATGATGTCGCTGCACAAGCAAACACCCGATAGTCCACTTTGATCTTTTTCAAAAAGTGCCTCGGCTCCGTGCGAAAGACGCTAGACGTTTCCTTGTAGCATGACTGGAGGGCTGACTCCCTGCCTGAGTGCACGAGACGAAGTCTTCGTTTTGATGCGAAACGAGCTTGCCGTGCGTTCAGCTAGCAGAGCCTCCGGGCAGTCGGAGATCTTTTACACCATAGGGAACAAGACCTTAACGTGCGCTTGTATAGCGAGAATCATACGCCTAAGGAGAACCGAGAAATAGGCGATGAAAAAAATAGAAACAAGTCACAGGTTATATACAAGAAATGTGCCGTGTATGCGCGCATGTAGGTACAACCTTTTACGCACTTTTTATGATGAGAAATAAAGAAGCAACGCAAGAGTAACGGAAGCTTTTGACTGTTTCAGTTAATATATGCACGCATTCAGACACGCAAAAAGGAGAAAAACACTGAAAATAGGTTAATCGAGCTTCTCTCTACAAGCCCAGGTGGAGTCGATTTTTAGCTGAGGGCTGTCCCTTCGAAAAGATCTATATTTTATTTATTATGAAGATTAATTATGATGTATTTGTTTCATGTTAAATCTTGAATTTAAGGCTTTAATTTTAAATAATTAGCGCTAGTAACAATTTTATAAAGTAAACAGGTAATATCTGTGAGCCCAAATAATGTCAGTCGTTCACGTCAAATTTACACTTATTTAATCATCGCACTGGCAACGTTATCTTATAGCAAAGTAATTAGTCTCTGGGTTCCGTCAGCAGGTAACTGGCAGACAGTCAATTGTTACGTTTCCTATAATTGATATAACAAATGCTTTACTTTCTCAAATTGTTAGAGCTACACCCCGATTCTATGACCCCTTTACGAACTGCTAGTTCCACAAACACAACGTTTGTGAACGGACACATTTAAATGGCTAGCCAATAAAGTTACTATTTTTACTATGACTACAACTAACTAGGGTAGGCCAAGGTCGGCTTAGAACGACCTCTTTAATACTCTGTGATAAAATCCCTCACCTAAAAGGGCGACGGGTTTAGTGGCCAGTTTTGAAATCAACAGTAAATATAAAGCTTAGTTTCACACAAATTCGTTGCAAAAGATTAGATTCTTTACGCCATAGTAACGCCACCGATACTCAGAATACTGCGCGGTTTTTTAAGACATCGAAATTTATCACTACCGTTACTCGAAATAGTATCAATGTTTCAATAGCTTTTAGGACCCTACAGTGCCCATATGACGAAATAGTAGCTTGAAGCAAACTTCTGCAACGAAGCAAGAAGTTCATGTTCCTCTATGATCATCCGACACTGGCCGGCCTATCTAAGCAACCGCTTATTACCATCGCGTCTTCAGCCCGTTAAGTAATTTAGCTGTACATAGCGGTGGGCATATTTGCATCCTCTAAATTCATATGTTCTCTCATCGTTCCAACGATGCTTTGAATACCGACAAACGATGAAGCTGCTTTAAATGACCCAAAACGCTTGAAACAAAGATCGCTCTAAGCAGAAGCAACAAAACACCCTAGCAGAGCATATACAGAGAATAAAAAATCAGCGGGCTTCGAAGCGTGCGGGGTTCCATTGAAACTATGCCGGTTCCATTAGTGAGGCCACATTTTTTGAAGTATGGGCAGAATATGGAACACCTTGCGTATACAATCTTTAGGTCATAACGAACACCGTGAATTGCCCGGATCCATTTTGAACGACTTCCATAGAAACTGCTGGTTCCATGAACCCTTTTGCAACGACTTCTTATTTATGCCGCAATGCTTCTGATAGTGTTCAATGAACTCGATAGAAGTCATGCTAAGTAAGAGTATAAATGTGTTGAAATCTTCGGACTTTGTACAAGAAGAGAAAATGCACCAACTAGAATCGAACTGTCTGAGAACACATTACATGCTACCCATATCGGAACCCTAACAAAGCATTCCGCCGTTACGTTTATTCTAATTATATAGAAACCCAGATAATCAGCATTAAGCCGTAGCAACTACATCAGTACGTTTAGACAGGATATATACCATAGACGTGTAGACGTGAAATTTTGTCACGTCCATTTGAAGGCGTCGCCAAAACGTTTTGCCAGATTGGCATTACTATTATAATATCTGAAGAAGTATCTAAGTATCTGAAGAAGGAAATCAGATAGCACCTTCCTTTCTCATTATCTAAGAAATATCTTTGTTTGATAATCTCGCGTACTAGTAATAGTGGCGCGTGCGAAACTCTTAAAATTTGTTCTAGATGAAAAAACGATATGCTTCTCAGAAACGTTAACCAATATTAGCGTAATTAGTTGGGCAATTCCTGCCCTGCGTACGGATATGGACTGCGGTGAGAACCAGCTGTGTGAAGGCGGGAATAGTAAACGCCGAGCTGCCCTACACGATGCCCAAGTTGTGGCAGCAGATGATTTATAATGGGATAAACTTAGTTTTCATTTACACACCAACGGTGGCAAACACACGGTGTTGTACCCTACATATAAGTTACCTTGCAGGAACTCTTATGAATGTCATGATAAACGTACGCTTTCAAAATTTAAACGGACAAAAGTCGTTTGTTTCATTATACAATAAGCGATTCGAAAAAAAAAAAAAAAAAAGAAAAAAAAGATCAAATTTTTTTTATCACAGTCTTTGTTACGAAAATGTCTGACATATACGCCATCCTTCCCGTTGGAACAATGTCAAGCTTATCATTGTTATTATTCGATGTAAACTGTTCTCGTGGAAAAAACCATTGCGAATATTATATTCCTTATAGAGTTCGCAATAACGTTCATTAGAGTTACTGTGACACCATCATACTCTGTAAATCCCCTTTTCCTTCTTTGTATTACATCATAATGTTCATTAAAACGAAGAGGAGCTACCTCAGATTTATCTATTTTTAGCCTCGGACATGTCCCATAGCATCCATCCATCCATCTTACGTCATCGCTCGAAGAATTGGAAGCTGACGACATTTACTTCACCGATCAACTCCAGGAGGACCTTTCTGTTCCTGTTAGCTAGCCTGCGGGCAGGCCGCATCGCCAGGCATTTTTAGTGATAAGTAGATTACAAATCTAGTGAGATCGAAATGACGACTAAACGTAAAATACGCGAGTGGATCACAAGGAAGAAAAGAGCATTAAGGGTAACGACGAAGGACGAACTAGGGCTTGATATATTTGCTCTGCTTTCAGTTTTTCCACCTTTCTCCGCAGACCAATCCCTTGAAAACGATCCTTACAGTGACGCACGGATGTTTAAAGTTAGGAATGACTGAGGCAATTATTGTAGATTTAGCAAATCCTACTGTAGCTTTATTTCGGATTCAACACAAAGCGCTCCTTTGCTATTTTTTTCTGTTCTCTCAACTGAAATTTTGTACTAATGGGCAAACAAAGGACGCTATGCAAAAATATCTAACAGGGTTTCCGCGAAATCGCATGCGAACTTTCCTTTCAAGCCTCTGGCTTGGGTCTGCCCGTTCAACTCAGTTACACACCAACGTTGTTCTACGACATAGGCACCCAACCGTTGCAAAAAAAACTATTATCATATTTTTTTTAATTTGCATTAGTTTTTTTTTTTTATGGTTATATCGCATAAGAGGCAATGCACATGTTTGCGTTGAGTATAACGTCGACAGACGTTAAAGACCATGAACGACATATAAGCTTTGCAGGTGTAGTCTTGATGATAAAAGGGCATATAATTGAACTATGCCCCTGGTTAACAGTACGTTACTTCATTGAGTCTCCGTGATTTCGTACTGTTCAGGGAGTCGAAGTAAAGCGATCTATGCTTGAAACAGAGGCTCGAATCAGAGCGAAGTCAAGGAGCTGAGGAAAATTAGATAACTTTTGAAGGTGTAGAACAGTGTAAAAGCAACTCAAGGTCCTCCGCCCTCTAAAAGCTTTGATGTTATGTGGAAACTACTTCCGGAGGTTCGATGGCAGCTGAAGGATGAGTTCAGTGGGCATACTCTCAAACATGCATAGCCATGCCCACATTTGTGCTCTACGGGAAAGCCTCCAAAAGGGGCTCGAGACTAAGCGTTGATAAGCTGTTCTGAAAGAAGCTCGAAGCATTCCGAAGTAATGTCTAAAAATCTGACGTAGAATTTGAAACGAGCGAAACAAAACTGAAAGGGTGACGAGTTACCATTAACTAGGCCATAGTTTGAACAGCTAAGAGATAGTTTAGCTACCCTTGGATCATATGAACAAACCTTGCATATACTTATGGAATTAGGCGCATCCATAAATAACAGCAATGAGTAGAAGTATTGCAAACACATTGAAGGTGTTGCTTTCACCAAACATTAAGTTGTACATTTTACAGTTTCTGAACCATCAGCTTCGTTCAAGTTCTCCGGATAATAACCAATCCTGTAATCGCCACTTACTGATCACCTTATGACTAAGTGGACCTGTCTCAATAATAGAAACGCTATAATCAATTTTTTTCTGCTTCGAAAAATGTTCGTTAACATGCAAAAAAAAAAATAAACATTTTAACTAACATTAAGTTATTGCAACACGCTGGAGAGGATCGAAGCTGGCAGAGTGTGACGAGACCTTTTCACTAACGTATGTCGATCCAATAGAATAGAAAATTGCACGTTCGCAATACATTGTTGCTGTCCTTCCATCCCGATTATCTTATGGGACAATAAATTATGTGTATCGGAATAGACAGTACCCGATAGATTACTGCCGCTTTTGTCTAAGTCATATGTGCATGTTAGAAATACTGGTGATGGTGGAACGTAGAAGTGATGCAGAAGGCACACTTCAACTAAAAAGCTGTGCACAACTACATAGTCCCAAAACGCCTTAGTGTATCTGAAGTCGACGAGAGGTTATAGTAGATAACACTGTTTAATAGAAAAGATTGCGTGTAATGGCCATCGTAACCGTACTTTATCACAACATACTGATATGGCCCTACCTCAAGGAGATAGTATTTTTGATGAACTTTGCTCACTTCGTTTTCTCGTAGAAATCCTAAAACGCAACATCTCAGTTCAGCCATCCTAGGAGCCCGTCGTCGCTTCGAATCATATAAGATGTGACCAAAGTCTACTGACAGTTCCAAAAAAGCGATCTGACCGCTGACATATCTTTTGCTGGTTCAATAAATGTAGAATGAATAGTCTCTACGCGTGGGGTGACTTTTTTACACTATCAAGACAACAATTGCACCCCGTATATTACTCTGGGCCTTTCAGTGGGTTTTTATGCGAACATCCTCCTGCATGCAAACCTCGTCCGCAAGTGCAGAGATTCAAAACGCTTCGCGACAAAGCTCTATTGGTGAGAAGCAATCGTTTAGACACAACGATCTACTTGTCATTGTCGTTTTCCCGAGTTGGGTCAGTTCGGACTGGTAAGGGTTTGCCGCCACAATAAGTGGGTAAACAGCAAAGTTTGTACCCATTCTAGTTGTTAATGATTTTACTAGAAATCTCTTTGTGCGATGAACTTTGCTTGTTCTTTCGCCATGGACACATCGACTGCCTTCGACGGACCTCGTTCGAAGACTAAATACCGTCGCAGACATTCTAATCGAGTCCCTTTTATAACCTACCTATCTATCACAAATTGTCTATGACCGTACTAATTGGCTGAATGTTCTTATTACGAATGAAGGAATGATTCAGCCATAGCTGAAGCTTTACTTGTTTACCCATATAGCGTTATATTCCATTTTGTATAGATTACCCTGAACTATTAGCTATATTTTTATGCACAATCTAATATAACCTTATGCAAGAAATTCATTTTTCTATAAAATTGTACAAGGTAGAAATTTTCCTGATTGGCCACAGACCTACGCTGAACTTACAGGATCATTAGTAGTTTGATAGGAAGAACGTCGATATCTGGCGAGACTATATCTGCTGCTTTTGATGCCTGAAGGTGCAACGCAGAAATAGGTTAGGAAGATGACACTTAGACGATCCCTTTTGTTTTATGACGTATCTGCAGGACATCCTCAGACTGATCTTTTCGCTTTTTCTTACTCGTCTCAAAGATGCGCAGAACAGACACCGGCGCCGTTTCCGTTTAAGTAAATTGCAATCTCGAATCCCATACGTTTGAAACTTTAGAAATCGAAGATATATTATAACTTTGGTATTAACGAAACATTTTACCTTTTACACTCTTTCTAGGTGTACTTCTTGTTGAATATAAGGACTATACATATATATCCTTCTGTGCCCGTCGAGTCGGTATAGATTTAAATCTGTGGTAAGGGTTCAGTGTTAACCGTCTGCTAATAATATGCAGACATAACATAATTTAAATAAATGGCCTATTTTTAAACGAATCTGAATAGGCTTGGCGAGCTCTATATATATATATATATATATATATATATATATATATATATATATATATACATATGTCATCTCCGAAGTTCAGTTGAGTTTGTTTTAATAGATGATTGGCAGGTGATTCCATGTTAGCGCTATAGGTGGCGCGTTCGCATGTAAATTCGGAAATATGTAAAGTAGCCGACGTTTGAATACGGATAGATACACTTCGCTGCAATAACCAGCCATCTGAAGTAATGTCTAACGCTTCAAGTACCTGTGAACACAAGGAACATTTTCAAGTGAAGTATTAGCGCCCTTAACTAGGACTAGGTGGATAGGTTAATGCCTAAAATGAGCAAGAAAACATTCGATTTGTATATATGTACTTAAACGAATCATCCTTTTCATCTGTAAAATCCTAGGAAACACACTAAACGCGATTTCGCTATTCAGCAATATATAGTTCGCGGTATTTCAGCAACCGAATATAGAGTTTACTAAGACAAACAGCGATCGAAGAGAAAGCTTTTCTGCTGTATGATTGCCTACTTATTATAAGAAAAATTACTTTTATCGAGTTCAGCATGGCGTTGCTTCCGCGTCATCGACCGAACAATCACCTCTTTCCTCTTCTCATTAATTAAAAGGGTTTGACGCCAAGAAAGCTCAAGTCAGATTATTTTTACCGTTACTAATAAGGTACAAGACACAGGAAATGAACGTATACATCAAAAGGCCCTTCTAAAAAGTGCCACAAATTACAATCCTGTAGAAGCCTTACTTTCTGGTCGTGACAGTTTGCATAAACCCTGAAAAGTCTCCCACTGCTTTTAATTTTGCTATGTTATTCTACAAATAACGGCTGAAAGAACAGTAAAGCTTAGGCGCGTGGGTGGCAGCGCAAAGCCGGTAGCTAAAAGGTAGTACTACCACAATTGAATTTGACACAAGGCCATTTCGTTGTAGGCTGTATACGTTGTGGACAGAATATAAACTCAGTCTTCCTATTATATGCAACAAGTACAGAAACTTATCTGCATCTGTTCTGAGCCTTCTCACAAGTTTGAGGGATTTAATTTGTACCATTCTAATTATGAGGGGCAAGCTGAGATTGTCTCTTAGCCTGCGCTTCGACCCAAGCCTTTCTAGGAATTCCCAAAGTTTCAACTCTTCGTACTGAGGGTTATACACTTCAGGTCTAGTGAAACCAAGCTGGTGTTCATGCTGGTTTCGATGGCAAAACATAGAGTATTAAAGGGAAATAGTACTTCAGACTCGAGTAGAAAATACAGGATGACGTTTTATTGTTCTCAGTATTCGATATCATCATATCTAAGGTTTCTTTATTTTCAGGTGACTCGTATAACAGTATTTATATTTTGCTAGAGAAATCTCAAGCAATAATTAATTTTCAAAAAGAAAGAAAAGAGAAAAATCATAAGATTAAAGTTAGAACAACATTTTCGAGGAGTCCTCGGAATCACTTTTTGTATTATATATATAGGATCAAGGACTTGCCCTGACAGAAGGTCAAACTAAGGTCGGTGCTTCTGTACCACCATTAATCCTAACAATCCAATTTTATTTTCCCGATTATTCATTTCTAATGATATTATTGGTAAGGCTAAGATTTAACCCAACATAATATCATGCTTGTCAGCTACAGTAAACATGGCAATATATCTTGCCTGATTTTTGCCTGTAATCAATTCCTTTTTTTTGCTATCGTGCTCGTTACAATGGTTACCGAATCCTATTTTGACTTCATTATTCAATTTTGAATTTTTCATAGAGAATCGTTAAATTGTTCCGCAATTTTCTGCCAAGCCTCATTCATAGTTCAATATTCTTGCGTCCGCAGACATGAGGGTGATTTTGCGCAACGTTACAGCCTCTGTAATGACTCTGTTAAGACCAGCTTCACTACCATCAATAACTTTATTGAATTGTTTTTTATCGTTGTAATCACGTGCCTAGCTTTACAGTTCGTAGTGGAAGAAATTGAATTTTTTGTTAGCGAATTGAGCTCCATTGTCAATGGCCAGAACATCGGAAAGAGCGAGACGCGCAAAGGTAGAACGCAAGGTACCTGTAGTTTCTTCTGCTGTCGCTCGTGTCAAAGATATCGCTTTTTATACACTTTGAATATGGATGAGCTACAATAAACAAATATTTGCTCACCAGTCGTGCAGCGTAGTTAGTATGTATACACACCCATAGATCGTTTCGATTCTCCCAATTTTTTTAAAGAATTTGCCTTAAAGACAATGAAACCAAACATGTTTCCTAGCTACCCTTTACAGTTTCTAATGATTTTAGTAATAATGATAACATTGTAATGCTAATAGATTTTATATCGCAGTGAAAGGATACAAATTCGTGTTAATTAGCAGATTAATGGCAAGCGTTGTGGCTTTTTACTTGAACAAATAAGTTTCTAACTTTTGTGCGTTTTGGAAAAATCTTTCTCGTGCCTTTTTATGAGGACGTGTCGTTTCGGGATTTCGAAAAGAAGCTTCGGACTAAGTGGATCACGACACGTCCTAGTTGTCCTATAACAGCTTCGTTTGCGGAAATTCCTTTATAAGGATTTTTACGCAGGATTTTAATGTTTCGTGGCGTCATTGAATATTTCCTGAACTTCTTCACCGACACTGGGATCGGAACATCTTCAGTTCTTCATTGTAAAAAATTTCCAGCAGTTGTTCTTCCAGGAACGTGACATTGGCATGTTTATCTGAACAGTCGAAAAAATGGTGCATGTCTCAGGGCATGCTCGGCTATTTTATAGCTTTCTTGAAGTACCCTTCGACAGATTAACAGATCTCTTAAAATTTGCTAGAAATACCGTGTGTTGATTTCGAATAGTTAACGGCGGACTCACGTCATACTAAAAAATCTTTCAATTAATTGACGGAGTCCTTTGTTGGCTGATGCTCCTTTTGTGTCGTGTTTGAACTCAGCCTTTTCCACTTGTGCATACCATCTAGAGCCTCTAAAATCACATCAAGACGTAAAATACTTTATTTTTTCTATGACACGCAAGAGGTTCATGTTTTACAGATGTTGTAGCACCTAAGTATAGCGCATTTGCACCAGCAAACACTTGGTAGGTTTTCTGACCCCGAAGAAGCATTAGGAAGCGGGCCCGTCTGCACTTAGATTTATTAAGTTCATTGTAACTTGCCATATCTTTTAGCCAGTGTAATAACTCAAGTGAAACGTGGAAATGGTATTGCCAGGATTATAGATATGTCATGACGTACATTCGCAACAAAAAAAATTGCAAATGTTAATATGCATTTTAATGTGAAGTTCGTATAAGTGGCTAAGCTTTTTCAGCCACCTTCAAGTTCCATCGTATTTCGTTCTTCTAGATCAAAGTGATAATTTTTTTTTTATAGCAGATTTGCGAAGATCCGCACCGTCAATGTAGAACGGTAAATAAACCGTACACATAAGGCATATTTTTTTGTTCACTAAATTTTACTTACAAGCTCTAATTTGAGGCGATGACAACAGACATAAATAATACTTCAAGTAATACTTAGCTTTGCCACAAAAACCTATCGATTACCGTGGGATTATTATTATTAAAGTCTTACTTACGTTTATAGATATGCGATCTGTAAGCAGCTTTTCAGTCTCTGCGTAATAACCCCAAACTCGAATTAATTTGTTTCCAGGGTGCAATGATTAACGTCTATTGTAGTTCGTTTATTCAACCACCAAACGTTGAAGCATGTCAAAAAACAAATGCTAGGAATGCAGCCTAGAACACATTGTATTTCCGCTTAAATGGTGCGTACGATACGCACCTAGACGATGTTTGTATGTGTAGGATATACACGTAACTTGTCACTCCTAACACTACAGTCTACACACAATTTATCTAACTCGACTCCTCCACCTCCGCAGTTATAAATAGTACATGGTTTTTGAGCAACGTGGTCAATCACAGTCACTACTACCTATAACAAAAAAACAATCGAAGGGCAATCCACCAAATCCTTCCTTTACTTGGCTTTTTTTTTCTGCTTGTTCCATATTATCTTCCGAGTTCTTCCTGCCCACCGCCAGGCGCTCGCTCATTCCCGGTACTTCGCCTGCTCGTCATGATTCCAAGCTCGTCAGTCTTTGTTCCTTAGATACACACTACGAAAAACGATGGATTGCAGCCCTGTGCAGGTTAATTCAAGACCACGAAAGGTACAGAAGAACTGGGAAGGGTAGCAAACGAGCAGATCAAAGGTCCAAAAGTAGGAATAAACCAGTGGCTAAAGCTAGAAATGGAAAACCATTATAGCGGCGGGAGCGATAATCCGACAGGAAAATGTTTGATTTGCAGATATGAGTCTATAAGTAATCGATCGCCTCGGGCTGCCAGCTGGGTCGGTTGTGAAAGCAGCGGCATTCTAACACGTTCGCTCGTACAGCGAAACGGTTAATGGAGCAGCAGGTGCGCAGGGAGATGAAACACAGCAGCCACAAGGACCAACGGCAGAAACGGACCGGTGCCATAAAAGATGCTCCATCCAAAAAGGACGAAGAAGTATGGCCAATGGAGTAAGAAGAAGTAAAATCTCAAAAAGTTGACGAGACGAACAAAAGATCAGGCTTACAAGCCAGATTGAGCTAGTACAAGTCAAACTAACAAGCGCGGCTGGCGACATGTCATTGCGATTCTATGAAATCCGCTTCCTCACGGCAACATAGACTCTCTCATATTTAATGTTACTGGAGGCACTGATATCATTCTTACCCATCGTATTTCTTTACTCAGACGACTTTAAAGAAACAAGATGGAGTTCAGGGTGTTCCAGAAGCCCCATACGCCAGGACGAAACGGGACGTCATAAGCTCCGTCGTTGCTGCTTCCGCTCAGCAAGAAGACAAAACAGGGAAAGGCGCAGGATAAACAGGCAAAGAGGCCGACAGATCGGTAGATTGGTCCCTAACTGACCGTACGTCAGTAAGCTGTATATGGTAGTAAATAAAGGAAGCAGAAATCTGATACTAAACACGAAACAGTAGCATTAATAACATCTGAGGCAAGAGCGCCATCGAAGACCCACTGAAACGATACCAGTCGAATAGAGGAAAAGACAGAGCCTAAAACGAATGTAAACACAAAAACGAAGCTCAATAAGGGCCGATTTTGTGAGCTAGCTTTTGTAAGGGGGCAGAAAGAAGGGGCGTTAAAAGCGCAGGGATGGAGATGATATGTCAAAAATGAGCGACTGAAGGCTGGAATCTGGGCAAAAACAGGAGGACAGAGAGCGTGATATGATGGGGAAAAACGGCAAGAAACTGCCTCCGAAGAAAGAAACGACTCTTACAGGAAAGAAGTAGCAAGAGTGGACGGGTCTTAGGGAAATAAGGTTTTGGGAGGTGGGCGGGTGAGCCGTTTGTAGAGACTTATGACGAAACTCTCGTAGAAAGAGAAACGAGAGCTAATCCTCTGACATGTTGAAAGATAGGAATTTAGAGACAGATACGCACTTCATGACTTAACGTCGGCTGTCTGTAGAAGGCGACAAACATCATGGACGATTCGATCCTTTTGTGATGACGAGAATGAAAACGTAAAGGGGGGTGCGAAGAGCAAAAAATGATACGGCTACACAGGAGAGAGCAAAGCAAATGCGAGAGGTAAGAGACCAAAAGCGGCCAGCCTTACGAGAGCAAACGAAAAGATAGCAGCAAAATTGCGAGGAGAGCATCGGAAGAAAATCATAACACAATAGAATAACAGAAGGGGAAAAACCTGTTAAAGAAATACAAAGCGGCTATGTGGCATTAACCGGGAGCCTTGCGGTAGCGGGAGGCGGCGGAGTCATGAATGACAGTTACGGACCAACAAGAATAGCCAACAAGAATAGGACCAACACTATATGAACAGAAATTTGCTTGATGTTATTGTTTGAAGTAATGAAGAGAACAATAGACCACTATACTCGTCACAAACTTTTCTACTATATGGTCAAACTGGGCTTGTTGCAAGTAATTACTTTTCGATAAAATATCAATCGGATATATTCATATCTTTGGCCCCCCTACAGCCCCACAGAATCACGTTTGATGAACCAAAGATAGGACTATATGAACCACTAATGATTTTGTGCGAAAAAATCAGTCATTTAAGTAAAATACTTCTTTTCTTCCCAGAAAAAGCTGCAATTTTGTCTAGAGAAGTCGACGCTCGGTAATCGTTTATGTTATAAGTAAGGCAGGTCAAAGATTATGGTTCCTATACCTCAGGTTCATATGAAATCGGCTTCTGAATGGTCCAAGTGCTAATCCATCTAAGAGTTTAATTTTTGTCCGAAAAAGGAAAGAAAAACAATAGAAATGCGTATATCGTTCTCCAAAGCCCACTTGCCCAAATTGAAGTCTGTAGCACTATTATGGCTGTACATGATTCTGCTATAGATAATTATTTATGGTATATTTTAATATACTGTAATGATCGTCTGAAATATGGCGCATATGTCGGTTTTCTCCAAACGAAAGTCGGAGAGTCAAAATTTTTCTCAGAAGAGATTCTATGTAATATGCTGTTGACAACAATCACATATCGTACAACAAACGTTTTGGTTTAACTTCCGCGCGTTCCTATTAAGCTAAGTTATATTCATAGTTCCTTCAATCTCTCTATAAAATTAGCATGAACAGCACTCAGTGTCAATATATGCTCGAAAAGCAATGGGTCAAACAGTCCCCAGAGTGGTCCTTTAATATAACCTAGTGTAATGGTTTCTAACTAGTTTGCTTTTGAAAATGTGGCTTGGGAATAAACGAGGCGTTGATGATCGTTTATTCTTCTATTGTCCAACAGAGTTTATATGGAATACAAAAAGATGACTTAGTTGAAATTTGTTGAGAAAAAAGCCCACTATTGAAAATTGCATTCCATCGCTGACCCGTGTGCGTCTCACAATTTGTGAATATTTAATACAATTAAAATATTGACTCAGAGCTATCTTACTAGAAGAAAAACAAAGTAGCCAATGTAGGTCCTACCCCCACCTTCCTGTACCCGTTGCAAATTCCCAAATTTTCACCTTTAAAGAACAAAGAAATAAACTAGGGATCACTAATAAAGCTGAACAGATGACAAGACAAGCTACGGGCACATTTAACGCAAAATTCGCTAGGGAAAGTTGTATTTCCTATCAAATAATCTGATCTGTAAAAATCTAAACAACGGCTTTGCAATCGTCGTCCGTCCAAAAAAATCTAAGCTTAAAAATGACCCCAATGGTCAAACGATTGGATTTTGAAGATGTGACTTGCTAAAAGTCACACTAGTTATTCAATTGACCATTCTACTTCTGTATGCGTAGCTTAATTATGTCTATGCTCGGGTTCGAACCTGGACCACAGCGTGTCTCTAATATTAGAAGATAATTACCCAATAAGCTATCACAAGCGCAACGTCTATCTAATGGGTTAGTGTTGTATTCTGTTCTGGGTATCAGTAAAATATTAAATAGTACCAATATAATGATAGGTCATTTTGATAAAATACCACAAATTTATACTATAATGGACGTACAACACCGCCAAATAGCGAGTTAAAACAATGCAACCGTATCGACGAATGATGCCGCATTGCTTTGATACGACAGGTTCGTGAAGGTTACGACACCATCTGCTCACCAGTTGTCGTTCTATAGCTTTTTAAAGTAGAGAAGCTGATTATATACAGTGTCTTGTCAAATTTAATGTTGAACTTCAAAGATGCGTTGGCTTCACGTAAATGAAAACGACACCTGAACTGTTCGGCCTTCCATTCGATGTGTTGAAGTTGTCTACGTTTTGTTTTGACTGCTATGTGGAGTAGCATCTTCGAGAGTTCTGAATGAAAAGCAAAGGCCATTTTATGAAAAAGGCAAAAAATCGATACTGAAGTTAATCCTGAAAATGCAAACTTAATCGCAGGTCGTTCATCCACAGTTCACTATGAAGACTAATCGAATGTGAGCAAGCGGGGTCAACGAACAAAGTTTTTCTGTATGTGCACATATAAATTGCTGCTTTGAGAAAAAAAAGTCTTTCAGTCTACGTACACTTGACCCGGTGTAAGTTACTTCGGTTCTATGACTGCAGAACCTTTCTTGAGGCTACGTTAATGTTGTTAGAGTTACTTTCTGTAGCCTGATAATGAACTAGCAAATACTTTGGTGAAGCTTAAATAAAAAAAATTGAATTAGAGCCAATAATAGCTCAGCTTTTTCCGGTGATCCTCCATGTTGATCTGTTCGTTTGCATGAAAAAAAAAGTAATAATAAGCGAACGCCGCGTAAACACTTTGGATAGTGTCACATGTATAGGGGCGTCGATCTAGCTGGAGAGAGAGAGAAAGGGAGAGGAGGCTATTTATTGATTAGTATCAGTAAACTTTGACAATTAACAGTCCGTCCTATATCGTGTTTCTCATCGTGTGCATTTTTTTATAAATAGTATTGATATACAACTGCGCAGCTATTAATAATATCGAACAATAAAAGTAATAATAGTAATAAGCGAGGTTCAGAAACATGCTAGGATGACTCAGCCTGATTCTCGAGCCTTCCCAGTTACCCACTAGTCACGCTCCATTAGGCCCAAACGCAACTAATTCATATAATGTAAGGAAGTACGCCCAGTCAAGGCCAGGCTGAGAAATGTTCTCACATCGACCGATAAGAAATATTCTGAACACGTAGCTGTGAACTCAGTCTCCATCTGTTCCATTAGAGTGAATTGTCACAGCCGCCAAGCGTTTTCGGCCGAGTCACACATCTTTCAGTGATGAACGTATACGTTATCTTTCGTTATGTTCACATATCTATTGCGTAAAATCGTTTGACTCTAAATCACAACTAAATGTATTCCAACAAAATAATGCCATATTTTCCTGTGGAGTTCCAACTATGTCAAACAATTTCAGGGAACTCAAAAAGCGAATTGCGTCCTTTTTTTCTACAGAAACAAAGTCAAATCTTTTTCTCTTTTCTTTTTCAGCTCGAATTGGCTCTGGACAAAATGTTTCAGACGAAAGCAAGGGTTGTTCCCCTACTTGAGGTGAGCAAAGCTGCTACAAGGTGCCCTGTCTACTGGAGGTAAGTATGTATCTTCAGTAAATTTCGATTATCCAACTATGCACATTGTATGTTGATTATTTACGGTGATGTTTGAGCCAGAGGCTTCGGACGCTATATTTTTCAACCGGAGGACCGGCCGTGTAAACCATACACTTTCTATCGTCAACATTAGTCGATCCATTCGTTGCCTGGCACCCGTACGTTCGCTCTCACAGTATCGCCTAAAGGACCTGCCCATGATGTATTATACACACAAGTTTCACTCTAGCAGAAAGGTGTTTTTAATACACCGATCTTGCATTTCTATATGAACTATTTGTCTTGTTTCGCTCGGGCTCCGTTCAACGTAAACATGGAAAAACGCTTCGTGTTCCGATTACTATTTGCCTAATCATATCACTGCAAGGCTCATGGACTGGCCGGCGACTAGTAACAGGCTTTTCGGTTGACTGCCTTCGAGCCAGGCGCATCTGTTTAGCATGTATAGGCAGAATTTGCTTACTTCGATCTTTGATATTGTTCCACAGCAAAAGGGACGAGTGTGGGGGTCTACTGGCCAGAGCGAATTTCAGCCCTTGCGTCGAAAGGAACTGACAGTGCATAGGTATTGTTTGTAAAAATCTGGTTGTTAAACGTCGATCTACGTTAACCACACGGCCGTTATCAGTTATAATAGCGTCAACTATCAGTCGCCGTAGACGTGGGCTTTTCCTGGTCACACGTTTAGCACGAGAGTGACGGTAAGTGGTCTATCAACAACGAATTTCGTATTAGCACCATTGCTAATAGACTTATCACTTCCAACAGACTTAATTGCGCAGTGAGACAGTACGTACATATAGTAAATGACATATTCAGACGAAATAATTATTATATTTACCGCATGGGTGGGTATATTATCCATCGTTAAGGGATAATAATTAACAGACTAGTGAAATTAGAATGAAACAATTTAACATGGAATATTGTCAGTCTCGAACGGACTCTTAGTTGTCCAATGCCCAAGCTCACCCAAGAAGAATCATGAGATATCAACTTAAACTCTATCGTATCAATATTGATATTGTTGTTAACGGCATCTCATAGTCCATTCATTTGTCCCGCTTAACATTCACACAGTTTTTGTCTGATTTTCTGTGTCCCATCGCACAAATTTTTTAAGTTACAGTTTTCTGACTCGACCAGACACAAAAGTCGATCCGATTCTGTCCGTACACAGCGGCATAATTAAACATTGAATCAATTATTCTCTGAGCCTTTCATCTATTATGTTAACCAACAGAGGGAATCCTTTATAACCCGTTTTTCTAGGCTTCCACGACTGGATCGGTAAAGTTCGCTACAATCTGAAAACTTTTTTGAACTTGAAAAAAGTAACTATTGAGAGGTTTATAAAACGACCAGCTATATTTACTACCTCTACTTTATAAGCTCAGCTATCCTCAATCGAACGTTTTCGGACACAGCTAGAAAGAAGCTGCAAAATAACACAGACCGTGTTTGTCCGACCATTGTCGCTTTATATTTGAGGCGCTAATCGCGTATGGCAGCGCCGCCAATACAAGCCCTTTTTTGTCATCGAGCGTCGCCTGCGAACCACTGCCTTAGATACGTATTGCTTCTGACGAGTGGCCCCCCACAGCAAACAAGCATGTGTTCGTTCAAGTTAAAACAAGGGTTACAATATCACTAAGTTTAGTAAGCAGACGCGTCAAAATTGCGTTATCGTGAAGATTTCGCGAATCTAATGATTTATATCGCGGTTCCGCGTAAAATTCCTATTTATGACGCTAACCGTATTCAAATTACGTCAGTTAGGCACGACAAATGGTAGGTCTTCTTCCTTGTGGAAACCGCATACATATACACACGCACATATACACGTAGCATGCGAACTACTTCAGAACTTTGCTCTCTTAAATAGGTTTTGCCAACCTGATAAGCTAACTACATAGGCAGAGATACTAATCATGCAGTATCAGAGGAACTAAGATACATACAGATCATTATTTCAAGAGAATCGAGGTGTTTCATAGAAATTCATATTTGGTTAAACGCGTCTTCTTATGGTTTCCTGTCTTTTGCACTTTTGCGAGCGTTCAATTTCGTACCGGCAACCTTTGGTCCTATATTAAATTTTTCTGTTTCGTCCTTTTTTTCCATGACCGCCTTGATACGCGTTTAAATCTTTAGCTGTATGTCTTCGTAGACCTTGGTTAATTCCGATGCTGTTCGCCCTGTTGTGCGTAGTTTTAGCACTTTTTTGGCTTCTGCTATATAGATCACCAGTTGGGAGTGGCTTTTGTAAAGCAAGGATGCACTGTGATCGTTTTTTATATATGTCCTTTTTCAGTGTTTTTTTACTTGTAGCTAATTGCGTACATTGTTTTCACAATAGATTTTAGCGATTGTTAATTAAATGTATCTCAGATTAGTAGTGCAGTGTCACCTGGCAACCATAACCGGTTTATTATATAGTTAAATGTATAACTGATAGGTGAGAAGCAAGTTCCTGTCAATCAATGACAGTGAAAGTGGAGGACTCGTTTTAAGTATTATTTGCATTAAAATAGCACAATAAGAACTTGCAAGCACTGTCGTGTGTATATAGTTGGCCGAGCTTTTTTATTAGTGTTTTACTATTAACTGGGTCAGCAACTCGACTCAGACCCGATTGCGTAACCCTATGAATTTCAGCCCTCAATAAGCTTCATAACTTATATTAATTCATGCTTTTCTCCATATTGGTTATCAGTTAGAAGCCAATTATTCTCTAAATACGTCACCAGTTGACAGAAACGTGTCTTGATTAATATATATCCATATATATATAGATGTATACCATAGAATGCGGAGATCATTCTGACATAATTAACGCGTAACTTTATAAACGAACTCTAATTCCCTTTGAATTAGACGACAAAATGGGTTGTTTAATTGATCTAGTTAACAGGTCCGATAGGAGATTTTTTTTTTAAGAGTATGCTCATTGCTTTAAAGAACTTTACTGAATACGCGTCTGTTGGACGACTATTCAGTGGCATTGTTATAAGACAAATGGGCGTTACAACAGCGTTTTGCTTGGCACTATCCTTTCGTTCATTGTATTCCTAAGCTACTCATTACTACCGATTGACAGACAGCTCTAGGCGTAAAGGGTCAGTTTTACCAATTTCTAAAGATAAGTTGAGGACCCTCCAGTTTTTGGCTACTCTAGAAAAACTAAATATTTTAGTTCTTCTAATTTTTCTTGATAGCATGTCTTTATCTCGGGATGTTTTACCCGATTGAGCTAGATATTTGATGCTGTTACGGTTCCAGTTAGGCCGAATACGACACCTAACGTAATTGGTCCTTAATTGACTACTCTTATTCTCGTTATCATCCGTTTCCATTTAAGATTGATACAGTCCTATAGAAATGTTAAAATTGAAGAGAAAACGAGATTATATATTTATGGACATATAAAACTATATGGCAGCGTTTCATGTGCTGACGGAACAATAATTCTGCGGTTATGTCGATACTGTTTGGTTAGAACGACTGCCGCCCTTATATATACTTTCACTTGCGGCACACACACGCACGCCAGCAAGTACTCATAAGGTCGAAACGGAGTTCTGCCCGATGCCAATCCATCAGCACCTGCAAGCCAATTTTGAGGTGAGGAATCTTCCCCATATATTTCTAGTCCTAGAAAATATTACCGTTCCCATGGCTCACTTAATTGCCTTCTCGTCTGCGCCTGATTATTTTTCTAACGCAAACAAATAATCCACACTTCTTACCTCACACTCCTCCGCGCCGTATGCTTAAACTCAAAACAAACTAAACCACCCTTTCTGCCGCAGTGCTACGAAGTGCGCAAATTCGCGGGTCCTTTCATTCGCTACCGTTTGAGCTTTTCTTTTTTTCGGCCTGCAACCGCTAGTAACATTGGCAAAAACCCTCCTTAATTTGTCTTGTTTTGCCTTTGCTACTTTTCCCGTCAGTTCAAACTTCACGCGCTTAGCCATCGTCACTTTTACTTGTAGCCCACAGCTAAAAGTGTAATTGTTGAAGGCCGTTTTAGCGCGCTAATTTAAGCAGCGAAAGCTCCAGCCAAAAATGGTTCAAGCTTCGTCGGTGCTGAACGTTGCATTATAAGTGTTTTATAGGGCAAGTATACTACGCATCGAGAAATTTGCCCTCATACCCTGCGACAATTTCATTCTTGATCCCTGTGGAACTCATAAAAGAATAGTAAACAGGGAAATTGTCTGCTGCGTGCGAAGCTGTCCTCTAATGCTTAGCGTATGACGTGCAAATACTTGAAGACACTGAGCGCACGTGCTGTTACCTCATAAACCTCTAGAAATTATAACTACTGAGATTCATCTGTGTAGTTTTGCGGTGATTTGTGACCGAACCATATATATATATATATATATATATATATATATATATTATCAACAGCAGTAAAGTTGCAGGACTTCTAATTAAGTAACACTAAGACAACTGGAAAGTTCTTCCGAAGAATTCTGCTCGCGTTGATGGCTGGCTGTAAACGTTAATGTTAAATCAATCTAAGCTTCAAAAATGAAATTTCTGGTGCCATGCGATGAAGCTTTAAGAAAATTGCCGTACAAACAACAGGCAATAATGACGGAAACACTACATCCTTTAATAGCAGGGCGCTTTTCGATCATTATTATTCGAGTAAATATAATTGTTCCATAACAGCGTAAATATAACACTAGCCATATTTAACCAATAGGGGTAATGTTATTCTCGTACAGCGGCCATCTGCGCCTTATACTTGAGTACAAACCAGGCTAGAAGAAGACGAGAAAAAACTTACTTTGTTTGCCAAAGCAAGTTTGCGCAGGCCTAAGCAAACAGAACTAAACATAGGCTCTATTTGGATAAAATAGAACCGCCCGTCTACTGACGTCAGGTCCCGTAACGGTGTAGTGATAGCGTGTTTGCCTGCTAAACGTAGGAATCCGTGAGGTAATCCAGGTTTGAAACCGGCGTAGGTATATCTTTTTCGTAGCGGGACTCAGCCGTCCAAAAAGAATCTTTACCCAGGGCAGTATCTCCGGACGTGATGCTCGAAACATTCAAAAATACTCTATTACTAAACTGCTGATACGGTTCTTTAAAAGTGTGTGTATAGGCGATTTAGGTTACCTGTCCAAAAATGAAAACACCCATGCGCGTAAGTAGTTTTACCGAAGACGAAGGCTCCCAGGACTTTTTTAGCAGTCAGAAAAAACACTGCTAAAATATTCTTTATGCTTCACGTCTAGCAATATCACATACAATATTCTCAATTCAACATACGACGTCCAGGCCATGGAATCGCTGTTACTGGGCGCCTGTCATTTCGAGGCGCCTATTCTATGCGCTGGCCATGTAATGAGGATACTTCGACCTTTCGTGAGTAACTTTAGTTCACTTACGCTTGGATTGTGGCGTCAGTTTGTTGTCTACAAGCGTTGTAGAACTTAGCCTTATTAGCTAACTTAGCCAAAGATGTAATAAGACTAGTAATACGAGTCACATGGTAAGTAAGTCATGGTATTGTATTCAGGTAAAAATTTTTCAGTGATTTCTCACCGATTCTCAGGAACTGATCATGAAAGGCCTTATTTGAAAGAAAAGGTTGTCTTCCACGAAAGAGAAACGCTAACTAAAAGGGATATATAGAGCCTAGCTACGAGGTCATGGTGTCGCACCTCGTACCTTTTGCAGTACTTGAATGGAAAAAATTGGTAACTGGAAGTTATGATACATTTCAAGGGCCTGTTAAGGGCTGAAGTGCCTTCGTCTCACAGCCATTCCCCCATGCAGATGTTGTCAGTGTACTTAATGCAAACCGTTTTTTACCACCGGCACTTGCATTAGGCTATTACCATAGTAATAATATCACTTATGAACGCTCTTTACAGATAGCTACATATGCACAAATATTAATAACAGTCACCAACCTGAGCCTTGGCAAGCATTCCATTATAGAATTAATAAAGCACGAACTTGTTTGGTCATCTATTATAGTATGTTAATCCACTGCTGTATAAATCGATCTTGCCTTGACAATATTCATATTGAAAACTTCAAGCTTCCATCAAAACGTCAAGCTTTTAGAAGAGAAAGCTTGATTTTATAATGTTTTTGGTAAAGATCGCACTGATAGCTTTGACGGTGTTTTTATTGCTACTTCAGTTCCCATGCAGACAGCGTTGGGTAATGTTGCCTATGGCGCACAGAAAAAATATTTTACAGATAGAGGGGTACGATGATATTAGATGGTCGAACTTAGGCAATAGCATCGATAAAACTCGAAACACACAATTTTATATTAGGTTGACATTAAGGACTAAGGTAAAATGAAAATAACTTGAAATATCAATGGCGGAACCCCTTCGTGAGACCGGCGCCTGATATCGCGGCAGCGGAATACTCTAGGTTTACTGATTGAGGTTTATATTTATAGTTATTGCATAACATGTATGATAATATTATTATTATTATTAGTTAATGTAAATATAATTTACTGATTCTTTTATTTTGCGGTTTATACGATAGTTTTAATAAACTCAACGAACACAAACTGCATTAAGTATACGTTGCACTTAAGTTGACTAACTAATATATTACAATTATATAGTAAAATATAATATACGGCAGACGTTACACCCAAAGAGCCTGAGTTATCTAATCTAAATTGTCGCGATTCCGTTTCGAAACGCCTTCGCGAAGGCCAAGGCTACGGTTCGATGCGAAGTTTAGAAGATGGCTGGTCCGTTAGTTAAATTTGATCCGCATCATATCCATCAAACTTAGAGTAAAATCGGGGCGTTTGAGCTGAACGTGAAGGAAAGAACCAACCAATTTGGCTAAATCGTATGGAACTAGTGAGAAGTTAGAATGGGACAAGTTAAGCTTCAGCTGGCCGTCGGTTTTCCCCATCGGGCCTTACCTTAATTTCAGAGCTCAAGTAAAGGCGTTTTTTATGAAATGATCTAATTAATAAGCACGGCACGACTTTGTGCGTATGTTTGTTTGTTAGCAGATACGGAAAGACCGGTCGTACGGTAGCTAGGAAAAAAATAATGTTAGACCAGTTTGAAAAGAACAGTGCGTCTTGTTTGAATGAATCTGTTTTAATAGTTTTGATTTGTATCTTTCCTTTTTTCTTTTGTTTACCTGTCGCAGTAATGCCTTTGATTAATTTTTATGTGATTTACATTGTGTTAAATGTTGGTAATTTGAAAAATCTAGTTAAGGGGGTAAATGAGCTAAATCTTAGTTAGCGGCTTCATTTAATGTATAACATAACAACGTAGCGTATTATAGGCTCTAGTCTTTAATCCTATATCGCTTAGGGTTCATCTTTGAGGCGCACTCGTTCATGTTATGATAAAACTGTGGCCCAAATAGACTGACCCACACTAAATTGCTGAAGGTTTGCCTCCTGTTCTGTGGCAAATGCTATATGTGGCAAAAATGGTATTCGTTCTAGCAGCTCACCTAATCTAATGTTGTCTATCGATTTCGCTTTCTGTTAGAACGGAAATTAGTTCTAGGGCAATTCAGCTTGTTCGGGGATGTATTTCACCCTAGTCACTTCGGCGAAATCGCTTCTGTGTACAACAGACGTTCTCTCATTTTTACAATAATTATCGTATTTCGTTCGATAGTTATATTGACATCTAAGCACACGGTCGGACGAGCAGCCGAAGGGCGGTAACCATTTTAGGGAAGCTGCTGGAAACATAAGCTCGAAGCTATTCGGTCGGCCGTTCATACGTTCTTCCAACAGAAGCAGTGCTATACAGGTAGGATTACGCGCGAACGCTTGAATGTGCGATCGAAAGCAGGGTGGATCAGTTACCGCAAGATTTGAGGGACAGTTCGTTCTATAGCACTGAGTGCCCAAAGTGCGGTGATGCATTTTGTCTTCGATCGTATACTTTTCTACTTTACATCTATCGCGCGCTGCTTGATCATCTTTTTCGTTTTTCTCTCACTAGAAACAAACATTGAATAGTGAATTTCACGCCAACGTTGTCGGTACAAAACAGGTTTCCGTAATGCTTTAACGATAACGTGTGTATCTAAGGGCCTTAGAGGCTCATGCGTGACCTATGTTAAAATAGATACAATGCTAGTGTTGAGGGCGTCATGAAACACGCGTCTGATGTAACACCAGTTTCAGTGATCTGAATTTCGAAGCATATTTATATGCGAACGAAAGGAACCGCATCTGTCTTGCTGCCCGAGATTTCCTCCGCGACCATCACTAGGCCCACTGCCATTGCGGTTTTGCCTAGCGAGACCAGTCATAACATTCGCGTAATCAGCGATCAATGAAGAAGCCTCTCAGACCTTTTTCTTCATGTACAAGACCGTAGTTATAGCGACGGGCCTTACCTATGCGAACGCTGGTCCACACGAAAATAAATATATATGATTTCTGTTTTCGAAAAGCTTCTTTTACTGCATAGCAAGAGTACTGCCCTTCTATCCAGCCATCCACTCCGCCGCCGCCTTCTTTACGAAAAAAACAAGACCAGATTAATCCGAATTCTCCGATCAAATCCAAATTGAAGATCGTTTTTCGTGAATAAATTCTGTCCGATATAATACAAAAAGCCAACGTCATCGAAGCCACTTCGCTATCTATGAGCATGAGGATACCTGGCTGTAACGCTGATAGCAGCGTCAGGTGCGCCTCGTTATCTGTGTCGGAAAACCATCGATGCTTTCTAAATGTATCGATCACTGTTATTCGACCGGCAGTGTCTCGTGTATCCCCCACGGCTCGCTTAGAGAGTTAGGAAAGCGCAGAGAGGAATAAATACTGGCATACGAAACACAGATCGAGACAAACTAACAAGTACGGAGAGAGTTAGCCAACGAAGAACAGACCATCTGTCGAACTAACGAGAAGAAGAACCAATTTTATTTCTCGTCATCCTCGTCCATTCAAGCTGTACTGAGACGTACGATGAATCTATTGCAATGGGCAATTGACTCCTACGAGCGGTAAGCTTTGCCTCAGTGGATGCCGATAGCTTTCTCTTTTTGTCCCCGCTTGAGTTCCCTTTATAGCTTTTAATAGGGACATTGCGGTATGGCCTCTCAAGCGCAGGCCATAGTCTCAGGCTTGATTGCAATTATCAAACTGAAGGTCGTAGTACATATTTGATTTGTTATCAACTTTTAGGATGGCCAAGATGGCGGACGAGATGAGAGAGCAGCCGGTGGCGAGACGAAGCGACTTTGCCTTGACCCGACTGGACCTTTGTCCTACTTGCATGGATCTGGATATGCTCATATTGGTGTATTTCGGTGCCTGGGTGTACTGACCGTAGGAGAGGCTGTAATTGCAGTTGATTGACGCGTGAGATCAGCTAGGTCAAGGCAATCTTTGGAAGGCTACAGCCATCCACTTGCCAGAGTAAGCGACCACCTCACAAAAAAGCGTTGGGCCAGTGGCCCTAGAGGGCGCGGGTAGTAGAGTGACCTGCACAACTGTTGAAAGTAGGATATACATCTGGTAACATATGCTACATAGGCCTCAGTGTGAGGAAGCGCGAGTGTTATTTTTTTATGCAAGATAAGATTGCCTCATTGTTGGGTCCACTGGTCGAAACCACTGGGCATTAGACCGTTCCTTGGAATACAATAACCTTTCAGAAGTGCTGGGGACAAAGTGGAAGATCTATATAGATATATATATACTAATAATATATTCGTCACATGCTGTTGGTTGCTCTACTTGGAGAATTTTTGAAACAACTATCTAAGGCACAGAGCCATTTTAGGATAATTTTTCAGATGTAGCTTCAATTAAACTTCGAAAAGAAGAAGAAAGAAAATTTTATATGTACATATTAAGTTGGAAAAAAGTTGCCGTACTTTCTTACTGAATAAAAAACACCATAGTCTTTTTTTTATTCCTCTAATAATAAGTTATTATTATAATAACTTAAGTAAGGAAGTATAGGAAGATATTATTAATATCTTCCTATACTTCCTTACTATATATATATATATCTTACTATATATAACATCTTCCGTTATTGTTCTTATAGGCCCATCTGTCAACGAATTTCTTCATTACTCATGGTGCATATTTGCAGGTTAAACGTTGAAGAACTCCTCCAGCCAGGTCTTGAGGCTGCTTTTGCTGCTGCTCCTGATTTTATTTGCTTGTGATCGAAAAAGGTGAAAAGCTGTGGGTGAAATATCCAGAAAATATCTCGGGTGCAACAAAATCTTCTGTCTTAAGTTTAGGAGAGTAGCCTCGGCAATAGATCTCGTGTGTGGCCCTTGAACAGCCTTGCAAACTCGCTATATTTGAATTAACGTCACAGTTAATCATGAATCATTTTCTAGTGAATCAGGACTGTGTGGTTCCACCAAACTCAAAGCATAATCTTTTTTGGATGAGGATCTGATTGGACCATGGGCTTTGGCTTCTTTTCTGAAGCCACCCGTTGTCCTACCCATATTGATGTGTACCACTTCAGTCGGTAGCAATTCTATGCGAAGATCGGTCATTGTAGCACAATGACGCTCCATACCGAGCGAGCTGTTCAGTGGCAATAGTTGGACGCAAAGAATTTATGAGGTAGCCATGCTCCGAGCTGATGTGTGAGGCCAAGAAATTTGAGGTGTTTAACGATGGTCGTTTGGCTTCATTCAGCCTGTATTCTAAATCAATTTGTCAAAAAGTTACTCTTGAGCACTTCGTTTAGCGGCAGCGTCGTTACCGTACATAGGACAAACGCTTTCGACTGGATCGGCAGCGTTTTCGGCTTCGTCGGAATGCATGTGTGGAAAATACACGTCTTGTAAGTTGAAACTGTACTCACAATACGATGCCGTTATATCGTGATGATACAACAGGGAGAATGCTCGCAACCGATTTACTAGAAGTAAGCAACAAATAAGGGAACGTGGGAAATGGAACGTGTTTTTTTTTTCAATTTGCGCTTTTTTTCCAATCCTAGTTATGTAAAGGTCTATCTAGTAGATATATCCATGTAATATCTGGCACGGATGTTGCATAGTCTATCAAAGCTTAACAAGAGCGCGGCATACAACGCTGTATTCAAGCAAAAATCGATGATAATAATTCTAGATGAGTGAGCCAAATGTTGATTTTACGTATACGGGAAAGGTAAAATGCGTGCGGGTTTATAAAATAAATGTTCTAGTCAACGTCAACGATTATTTTCGAGTCTGTAGGATAAATTCAAGGGTCTACTACATCCTTAAAAGGACGCTGTTACTGCGATTCAGTTACCGAATTACTGTGATAGAATAATCAGTTACTAGGACACGACGATCGAACAACTGGATGAAGAAAATAGGACGATCAATAAAGCAAGTTTGATTGATTCAGGGAATACATACTGGAGTCCACTCTAACCCATATTAGACGAAATTCGTTTAAGCTAAAATAAGCTGATGAAATAGTAGTTGCGAGTCAGCAAGATTACGTTTAGCATTCTCATCGGAGAACGCGATCGCTGTGGAAAACTGCAACGGAACTATAAATTAGATCGGGTAGAAGCGATTGTTGACAGAGAACCAAGGAGACGTAACATATCGACTATATCAGGAACATAATAACAGTAACAGAACAGCTGCCACGGCATATTAGACAATATAGAGGTTCGTTCATTCGAACAGTCAGTATCGCCAGAGAATAATAAACCTGATAGAAATTGTAGACCGTGTGAGTAGACCCGCAACTTCTATTAAGTTTGATATGACATTAACGAAGAAGGAACTGCCTGATACCCGCCCCTTGGACAGACCCGTGATTAGCAACAGTTTACCGTGTTCACATATTGTTCCGAGGCCATATCGGTGAACAGCCTATAAGTTAGCCCTCTCGAAAGGAGTCCTATGCTATAGCAGAGCCCGACATGGACGTGAAATGGGCGACCGCTTCTAGCGGAGTATGCAATGTGTCCACAGGTATTCAACGATGACGACCTCCGAAATAGGAAAGCACTAAAATTATCGATGATGCGGGTCAATAAAAAACAGGCTACTACTGTGTAATCGGCTACGAGCTTAATGTGCAATCGTATGTCGTAATAGTCTTGGAAGCGAAATGGTGAAACCCTAAAAATCCGTCTACGGCAAACGTACGGCAGCGTGACGCGGGGGAAGGTTACGAGAAAAACGATCGAATTTCCGAAATTGCCAATAGAAAAAATCCAGCGAAAGATGCTTGGACAAGAACTCAGCCTTGGCCAAATCTTTACGCTGCCTTCAGCTTTATTTCTGAAGCGTTCAGCTTTTACTGCGTCCCACCAATACTCTGAGGTGATCTGCAAAAGCCATTTTCATGCACGGTCGATTTGCGTTCCCTTCGAAACGTTTCAAATCTCCACTGACTTGTTCGAAACGGACTCGAGTTTCATGTATTTTCTAAGCTAACACTGTAATATCTGCTCATGAAATCTACGAAGAGTGTGGCGGAAAATGAAAGCGATGGGTGGGCTCAAGTTGTACAGAATCTCTAGCTATCTTCGCCTGTCACGTAGATCAAACAAAGTAATAACTCAGCCATCTTCGTTCTGTACATTTTATGAATGTAGCATCGAACGACTCTTTCCAATATTCTAAAAAGCCTATGGAGTCGAAGAGATTTCATGTTCAAACGCCAAACGGCTTAGCCTATGCTCAGCGTAGAAATGTTGATCGAATTTCTCCTAGGAACAGCACAATGGAAGTCTCATTAGTCCAGTCGTCCTCGGAGCGTAAACGACGGCGATTAGGCTTAAACCCAAGCAATAATGTAGGAATTTTTCTATATATTATGAAACAACATTGAACCCATAAGATTATGTACGGCTCTATCCATCAAAGGCAAAATTGGCCTTTTATTTTCGACGTTAATGAAAATTGCTCGATACGTACATAAACCTATAAAGATATTTATTGCGTAAGCTATTTCCTACTTTGAAAATGGTTGTGCAGGGTGGGCTCCTAATATAGCCAGGACATATTAAGTAGAGAGAAAGGTTGTGGATTGTGTCTGGGAAACTGACGTATTTTTCACCAGACACCCGCTGTTCAGTATCATCTAGGATCTGTAAACTCGGTGATTATATAATAGTAACAATAATAAGCAATCATGTGAACCCGTCGTACGGCTCATCGGTTCATTTTGGCTAATGTTGTTGATTTTACGTAAAGATATTTTTTGTTAAGTGACATTCTCGGTAGTCACTAAAATCTGTCCGCGCTAAAATCAAGATGGCTAGAAAAAAAGTGAAGACGCAGCTACCTTCGGATCGTTTCGTGCGTTGCTGGCTTTCTATACGATTCCGCCCCAAACATGAATCATAGCCTTTGTTCTGCCGGGCGAGTGCAAAAAGAAGACCGAATTATTTGTACGAAAGTGAATAGTTGGGCTTAAATGCACATCTGTTTCATACCTGCTATCCTCGGTAATAGGTCTTTCGAAGAAATCATGTCGTTATTGCATGTTATTGCTGAAAATCTACAAACGGTACGGGCACAGAGGCGCGGCTGTGACATTATCAAGCTGCAATCTTTCTGTTTATATAAGATACAAACAAAGAAAACAAAGAGAGACACCGGTAAACAGAAGAATAGTCGGAGCACTAGCATTGTTCAGTTGGGGGCATCCTTGCGAAGAAAACTTGCGAAGTTATCTTTCTGAGATGTAGAATTCGATGAACTACGTAAAACAGCTCTACAGCAAGGATCCCAGAACGGGATTCACCCAGTGATCAAACAAAATGGACTCCATTAACGAAAACTAATAATCCTCTCATTTCGTTCGAACGATAAGGCGATGCAACATCTACAATATGTGAAGTTGTTTGAAGCAATAAAAACTACGCCGTTACTATTGTCCACCTGCAGGTGCCCCTGCAGAGTCGGTCTTCCCGATTTGTGTTTTAATGTGGTTGTTCTAATTTACTTACGAAGGACATATTTGAAAAAATCAATTAGCTCAAATTGCCTATAATGTGAAACGTAATTAGAAAAAGGGCCAAACATTTTTCTAGTTCCAGATAGTGTTCGTCCTTAATGTCAAATTATCTTTCAACATCCTTTCATGTTACATATCATTCAAGCCTCTGCAATTATTTTACAGCTAGTACGCTTAAAAATAAACTCTTACCTTATAAAATGTATAATCAACCTTCATTCCCGTTGGTTCGACCTTCTTTATTAGGTGTGCCTTGAAGTACCGGGATTGATCTGTTCTTCTCAACATTGGTCAACGCAATACAACTGCTACGAATGCCGGTGTTTGTCTAGATGTCAGTCTTTGCGCATCTAAACGATTATGCAAATGTTTTATTATGCAATGCGTTTGTCTCCGCTCGGGTGTGCCTCAAACCCAATCGTTCCAAACACAGTGGAAGCACTGAACGCAGCCGAGAGACATGTATAGTTCATAATCTAGACCTAGAGTTCCAGCGATAGCAGAGGAAGCGACAGCGGCAAGAGGAATTCAGCAGCTAGACCCCTAGCCGCGAATTGTCAAGATGAATTGGATGAACGATCTCTGGTTTACCACAGAAGCTTGATGGCGTAAGTTCTGCTGCCTGTTGCCTGCCGTTAGAAAGGCTCAGAAGACGTTGCTAGTGTCCGATCCTCGGAATCTTGAGCCAAGGCCTCGTTCGGTGGTGGCCATCGTTGCTTACGACTCTCCACACTATTTGGAAAGTCCGGACTAGAAGAGCGGAGGAGGGGACGAAGGGGGAGTGGCAGCATTAAAAATTTGTTAAAGAACTACAGCAACAACAACTGAACCGGAATGGGCGGCCGAAGCATAGCCAGTGACGGTCGAGACGGCTGCCGCTGTTACCTCGGCTGGGCTTACTACAGCCTTGGAATAACCTCGAAAAAAAGCAAATCCACTGCAGCAAGGTTAAACCAGATGTTTTTGGGAGATCCGTCAACAAAATGAAAGGCTCCACACAGAAGATCGACAGCGGTTAGGTTTCTTTGCTCCAAGCCTCTCAAACCCTGCTCCCACTGATCATAAACGTTTAAGTCATTTCTGACGCAGCCCTCAAGTCTACCAACACCTTCCCCAATCTCAGCTCACAAACAGCCATCAGTGGTAGGCGATGTAGCGCTGATATTCCTTTCATATGTTCTAAAAAAAAACTTAAATGTGAGAATATATGCGGAATCTTTGTGGACTTCGGTAGATGGTGATGGAGGTAATGTGGCGGTACGTCAGGGGCTGATCCGACGCCGAAAGAGATTAAGAAACGGTACCCAATACGATGGGGTAAAAAATACTTTACCGTCCACGAAAAGCCTTCACACCGTTGACTTCTGATAGCAACTGCGTGTCCCATCTGAACTGATGTTTTTGGAGATCGTGGGAGGATTTCTTGATACCATAGGCAGTATGGTACATCTCTTCTCTCTAGCTGGTCTGCGTTAACATTCGAGTGTTTTTTGTAAGTCAGCAGCTGGTGCTCCGCCACGGTTCCAGCGTGGATCGCGTCTCTGGACGTAAACCACTTACTAAACCAAGCAATGGCAGTGTCGTATCCCAGTCGCCTTTGCCATCCCGTAGGACCCTGAGAGGATCGTTTTTAGCTGAAGAAGCGAAGATGAATCGTTTCTCATCTGTTATGCTTTGAACAAGCGGGCCGAACGGCTGGCAGCAGACAAAAGATGCTAGCCAGCACCTTAGCGGCCGCCATGGACTCGCGTTAAGCGTACGAGAAAAATGTGCTATTTCGTTACGAGCTAGTCTTCGCATACCGTTCGGACTAGTTCCATTCCGCGTCGTCCAATCACCCAACAACGATTTCCACGGACTGCTTTTTCTAGTGCTATAGTCTTTGCTTGTCAGCATCATTGGAACTATGAGTTGCTGGGGTTTTCTTCTTTGTTATACGCGTCGCCGGCGATCACCGCAACGGCATTTTTTATATGTACCCTTCGTTTGTTTCCTGTTTTTGTAGCTTGAACAGCAAAAGTGCAGTCCTAGAAAATCTATTTTTCGACAGGGATAGCGCCTCTGGAATAGCTACATTGCTGCCGTAGTTGGACTGCTAAGAAGGATTGCACCCGCCTAGGAGTGCGTGCGCGCGTTGGTGTTGGAACCAAAGAACTATAGTTAGAGGTAAAATGATGAAGCCCGCCATCCATGCCCAGCGGCCCCGCATAGACTTAAGGTTATTGTCAAGACATGTCGGCTTGCGCAGCCTTGTACTTGCTAACCTCTAAGTCTCCTTTTAGCCAGCTGGTCGTACCGTGCCGAACTTCCACCCAGACAACGGATGGGCGATTCCTATTAGTTGGCTGTTCGAAAGAGTGGTGACTAGAGAGGGGGTTCTGGTTAGGTGCAGTAAGGCTGCTAGGTCAGTGGGGAGGTATAGATATCGATGAAGGATTATGCAGTTTGATTTATTACTCTCGCACAAACTTTTGCTCGCTTATGATTTCGACCTTTGTTGCTATATTTTTTTTCTTTCCTGCTGTCGCACGAGCTCATTCTTCGTGAGCCTTTATAACGGCACGTTTTTCAACTTGACTCAAAGAAACGAACTGGTGGTAGTAGTCGAAGAAATAATTTCACGAGTATGGAATATTATTTCAAGGGAAGAAAAAACGGCAGCAGTTTACTATGAGTTGTCACAACGCGTGCACTATATAGACAGTGCAAAAGCAATAGAAACGGAAATTAACTCTCCAGATCAATAGAGCTGTACAGGACAACGAAAAACATATTCAGACATGATTTTCCCAAAGTTTACCTGCTGCTGGTTTATGATAATAGATCTGAAGTTAGACGATTGACTACATATAACCCTAAAAAATAATTTCACATTTTACTAATATTGTATTTTACTTTATTTGGTTAGATCTGCCAATAGAATATAACGGAGATGTGAAATAATGGTACATTCTACAGGCTGGGGTTTTATTTGACTGAATGAGAGGGGAAAATTGTCAGTCTGAGGTCTTTTGACTGGCATTTAAAGATCTGAAAATAAAATCGTGCTTCAATGGCTCCTACAGCATATGGTATCTCAGTAGTTGAATAACGGGCCTAAGCGGTGTCATAATGGAAAGTATTTTTCGGTTGACATTTCATTGATCAGAGACTCAGCAATGAACTTGGACTTAAAGGCTACCGTGGACAGAGAATTGAGTTGAAATACACATTCAGTTATCACGAATAATTCTGAATAACCAAATACAAATAAAGTTCGGTAAAGTTCAACAGGAGGAGTCGTGATAACTGAATGTGTCTTTCAACTCAGTTCTCTGTCCACGGTAGCCTTTAAGTCCAAGTTCATTGATCAGAGACTCAGCAATGAACTTGGACTTAAAGGCTACCGTGGACAGAGAATTGAGTTGAAATACACATTCAGTTATCACGAATAATTCTGAATAACCAAATACAAATAAAGTTCGGTAAAGTTCAACAGGAGGAGTCGTAAGTATGGCTTTCCGTAAACGCCAACAAAACAAAGCGTTGATTGAATAATTCAGGGAATGTAATGTTAATTATTACTTTAACGTTAGGATAAGGCTAAGTTATAACATTCACAATTACAGAGGGCGCCACTTGGTATCTTACAAGCGTGGATATTATGTAAAAACATCAAGATTAACCAACCATCTTTCGTTAAGTTCTTGATACCTATGCATGCACAATGTGTACGCAACTGCCCCCAAGATTATGGGAGCACAATTGGTTAAACTCACATACGTCATATACTTGGCTTGCCTTACCTGCTTCGGTTAAGCCCTTATCCAAGGAGTAGAGCCAGCTTGTACTGCTGGTACTCGCAGGAATTGTCAAGATGAGTATCCCATATAATTTCCATCGTTCAGCGTTCACCGCCACAACCGCCCCCTTCAGCGATCCAGGCCTGTGTTTCCGTCTTCCGCCGTTGCTTTCCCCATGTAAGCCCGAGCGTTTTTTTCTAACCCTTTTCTAAGATCCGCTTGGTTACATCGCCGCGTCCATTACAACCCCGTTCATCATTAGTGAGACGTACTAGGCCCGTGTCTCACGATAAGAGAGGCGAGAGTTTTCGTACCATCAACGGGTTGATTGTCAGGGACCCTAAAGACAGGTGCTCAAGGCCAGCGTGAAATGTACTCACTCTCGTGTACGACTACATAGGCAGATATCATCCGCCTATCGTATGCGTCCATTTGCTAATGGCGTACGTCGGCGTCCCTGTTACTAGCTGATAGGACCATGCAAGCAGCCGGCGCATACTTACCAGCTTCGTACGGTAAGAAGATTCAGTCTTACACGCATTATACGTAAGTTTGTGATCACGCCTACTTTCGGAGAACACTATTTTTTATTTTACCGTAGTTTGTTCAAGCCTATTAATTACTACGTCCTACAAACACGATGTTAGGTCTCGTTGTTTTACTCTGTACTTAAAGGAAAAGTTGCTGCTAGGGAAGCAATTTACACAACATAGACCAACAAAATAAATGGGTAAGTTATATCGTATAAGCAATTTCCAGGAGAAAACGGCAATGCCGCGAACGTCACTTTTGACTTCAGCCAAACTATGGATGGTAGCGAGAAACAAATCCGATCACAATTTGCTACACGTTTGTAACAATGTGATTCAAAATACATGGTAATTTATACATAACACTAAAAATAGTATGGTATTTTTTCTGCTTTTGTCTTCCTTCGTAGATACAAAATGTGATGAACAACACGTTGCGCATTTGTCTTAATCTTCAAAAATTTTTTAGCTATTTTTTGTAAAACATTAAAAAATGTTAAAGGCTGAAATCTAAAATCTTTTGATTGATTTTTAGAAGTCTGACAGTGGGACCGTGCTTCCATTGTTCCTATAACAACTTGCTATCCGAATAACGGATTTTAACGTGCGTCATAGTACACCGTATTTTTCGCTTGATCTTGAGGGATTCAGGAATGAACTTGGACGTAAAAGCTACTACAGACATGGTGCTACTCTGGGCGCACATCCAACAATACCACAGGGTTTTCTAAAGCCAAACAAATATCGTTCTAAGCAGGTGTTGCTAGCATGACTTTTTGTGAAGCTTGCAGAAGCGTCCCAGCAAGAAGATCTAGAGTAAGTTGCAGTGCAAAATAGAACGATTCGGAAAACATAAGGTTAATTATCATTTTACAATTAAAAAAAAAAAGTTATCCGTACTTCACGATGTTGAATGGTAGATTAAGTCATCAAGATCAGGCCATCACCTATCTTTCGCTGAGTTTTTGCGAGAGAGGGTGAAATTATGTATATTTAAACAGGTCAACGATTAGATTGTTTCATCTTGTCATAAAAAAGACCAGAATAATATAGTAGCAGCAAGAAAAACTTTAGACGAGCGTCCCAAATTCATTCACTAAGCAACTACAGCGCTGAATTGTGTGTACGCTTCCCATTACATAATGCAGTTTAACCCTACGGGTAACATTTACTATTAGGGAAGATCCAGCTGTTTGAGAATTCTATATCCGGGACTATGTTTAACTTTGAAGTACTAGGCAATACGCCACTGTTGCGCTTTGCAACCGTAAGCGTGAGTAAGCAATTGTTCGTTTCTCGATCAAGATTGTCAGATCGCCCCTTCTTTTATGCAGGTCAGAAACCGGACAGTCCTATTGTAATGCCTATTTCAGGAACAACTTTTTCATTAAACAATGGTCACGCCGCAGCTTGAGCGATGCCGTCTATGCCAGCTAGACTTCAATCACGTTCTTCCATGTAGCCATGTATGTACGTCGCCCATTAGTGTTGATTAATGATAGCCATCGAGACGGCGGGAATAACGAACTACGTATTTTGCTATCAGCCAACGTCCATCTGCCCTTGACACGAACAGCTCCTAGTCGTGCGTAAGTGTTGAGTTTTGACGATGTTGTACCGCGTTCGCGGATTCGCCGTCATTGTCTACGCTTGCACAATAGGTGTGCAACTGCACATAAGACAATGCCAATACAATAGGCTAAGTTCCAGCCTGCCGTACACAGCGATTTTACCTACTCCGCTTCAGTCTTCATCCAAGGAGAGAGCGTTAGTCAAGATAGCTACCCCATATAATCTCTATTATGCAGTGTTCACCGTCATAATCGCCTTCTTCAGTGCCCCCCTCACCCGCTGCTTTGCCCCCGCGTAAGCCCAAGCGCTTCTTTCAATTTCCGTTCCGCCTCCATGCTTGGTCATATCGTGGCGACCACTACAACCATGTTCATCAATAGTGAGACGTACTGCGTCTGACACGATCCGTGCCTCATAGCGAGAGACGAGTTTATCTTTGCAGCATAAGCGAGTTGGTCCGGATCTCTAAGAACTGCTACTTAGGACCTACGCGAAATGCACGCGCTCCCACCTAAGGCCACATAGGCAGGTGTCGTTCGCATATCACATGCACGCCATTCGCTAATGACAAGTTTCGCGCATATCAGCGTGGCCTTCCCGTTGGTTGGTAATACTGCTAAGCTGCCATGCATTGTAGAACAAAGGTGTACTTGCACTTATCCGTAAAAAATATTCCTTTTAGTGATGGCGTTTCAAATTTTGCTATGGACTACAATATCCTACAGCCATCATACTAGATCTCGCCCTTGTGCTTTAAACCTAGAGAAAACGATGCGGCTAGTGAACCGGCCAAGCTAACGATATGACCCAATAAGATATCCGTCACAGCATACACCGTGTGTAAGAAATTTCTGGATTAAGAGAGCAGTGTTACTTAGAAAGGCTTCGTCTACGTTTAACCTCGTTTCTTAACAGTCTGGAACAGCCAAGAAGCGGAAGAAAAGCAAAATGAAGACGAAGTAAAGCCAACATGGAGTTAAGTTTACTCTCATAGCAAACAGGAAGAGTAGGCTTTACTAGATGAAGGCCCAACTAGCCGGGTCTATACACGAAGTGATGCACATAAAAGAGCATAAGTTCGAATACTAATCTAGTCTTGATTTTGAGGGTCAAACATACACCCTTGTTAACTCATTTCACGCCAGCAAAACCTATAAAAAGCATGAAACAGGTAGAAAAAAATTATGCTCTGCGGGCTTTTCTCGAAATCATGTTCGCTTGCGCAATTCAAATATGATAATGCAAGAACTTGAATGATATTGGTGTTGTCATTATTAGGACCACTACTGCTATTGTTAGGTACACGTTTTTCCGTAAACAACGCGACCCAATGGCAAATTAACTAAAGTTGGAATCGTTTCAAAGTTAACATTTTAACAAAGTTAAAAAGAAAAAAAAAAAAGGAAGAAATGGATCGAAATTGCACGAAAGGACTTTCTTGAAAGCGTCAAATTTTCCTTAATCTTCCATTGAGCTGTGGAGGTTGCCGAAAACCCCATGTCCTTATTCTATTTACGTTCAGGTTTCGTCGCGTGTACAATTACAACTGTGTGCGTATGCTATCGTTCAGTTTATGCCTGACCTGCACACTGCAAACATATTTTATATATACCCTAGGTGCAGAACCGATTGGCAATCAAACTGAAAATGTTCCCATTGGTGATCGTTGCATCGGCCAGATTGAAATTTAATAGTTGCTATAGATATTTTATAAGAAAATAGGTAAATTGACAATAGTAAACAGTAGGACAGTGTCCTCGCTCCTCCCCCCCCCCGCCCCGCGAGTACCTATTTAGGTATATTTACCAACGCTGCTAACGATTAGAAGAATCCAACCTGCCTAAGGCTGTTAGTTGAGCGCAAACACACTTCACTGCGGACATACATAATCTGGAAAAAGTAGGGTAGTTTTTCTCACCTGTTGATCTAACAGGTGAGAAATAATAGGTCTGTAAACATGTAAAAATACGTAGCAATAGCAGTTATTAAGATGCGTGACTACTCTATGATGATAAAGTTTAACACTTTACTATTTTCACAGCAGAAGTGCTGAATAGTTAGTTCAGAGTTCATTGTGATTACTAAGCTCTCACTAAACGGATAACGGGAGGATCGTGCAGGTAGGTATGAAACGTGTAACAATGGCTCTTTCACTGAAGATTTTGCCTTTCTTCTTTTTTTTTTTTTTTTTTTTATTAAACTAAGTTTTATTAAAAGTAAACTTTTATTAACCCACGTTGTGGGCAACACAAACGTGCCTACGGTCCATTTTATATTGGTGCAATATTAGATAGGTTTTCCGTTGAGTATAATGTGCCAATCTGGATTACACTGCAATATTATTGTAAACAATATGGTTGAGCCCACAAAGTGGACAGCAGTTGATTTTTCTTAACTTAAGTGGCTGAATATCGTAGTCAGCTTATAAGGTAACAGTGTATAACCTCTCTATATTTGTGCGCGTAAATTTTGTTTTAACGAATTAAAAAAATCTATTTCGTCTTGTTATTACTTTATATTTTTCTTATGTAATAATAAGAATAATATTTTCAGAGATTAATGCCAAAAGTAAGACGCGTCACAATGACCCATTCTTACGTGCGCTTCGGGTTTTGTCCTTAAACATTATGATAAGCAATACCGAGATACCTTCAAAAGTTTCATTATTTTGTTCATTATATTATCGATTATAACAATTGAAAAAAATTATTATTAGGATGAATTTAGCAAACAGTATAGAATTATTTTGTAAACGCTTTTTTTTTATACAGTAGTAAACGTAATCAGTCTAACTTTCGAGATAGAACTTCTGGTTTAGTAAGCATGGCACGCGTGATCTATTCATAACACAAAGCCACCTGTATATCTGTGTTTTTGTCATCTAGTCGTAGTAAAAACAAATCTTTGAGACGCTCTTAATACAAGCATGAGTCTTTGTCGTTATTACATCGAAAGGAATTGCGTACGTTCTAGTCTAGGTTAGGTGTCACGGTTGTCTGTTTAACCGTTGTAGTACCGAAAATATATTATATATATTGTAAATATATTAAAGGTTATATTTTAATATAACCTCCGTACACGTAGAAAAAAGATGAATTGTTGAATTAGCTACAAGGGTACTTGTTGTCCAGACGTGTTTTTTTTTTTACCACACTTGTTACTATAAACACTCACGACTCCATTTTTGCCTCGTTTTGTCTCTGCTGTAATATTATGGAGGGGGATGAGCTATTTGAAACACCTTTTACTTCCAAATCATGCCGTCCAGTGACAGAGGCTCTAACAGTGTTTTATATATAACCTAGTTATTACCTTAAATCAATGCGCCACGGTCAGTTTACCCGCTAAAAAAACTAATAAGCCTTTGATGATCTGCAATGCGTGACGCTTCGTCTTTTTAGTAGCTTCATAGCCTCTTTTTGCTAGGCAGCTGTCACATCCTGCTTAGAGGCAACACGCTTCAACAACTAGCCAACGCGGTTACACAGGTGGCTGTAGATCGTTGGAAAACGCTCTGCGTTGTTTGCTTCGCGCTCTTCCTTACATTTTCTCCTGATTCACAAGTTGTTTCTGACATTCCCCAACACTCACGATGTGGTACCTCGACCGAGCGTAGCTAGCTCATGCATTCCTTTTATTTGTGGTTGTTTCCGCATGTTTCCGGCATACAGTCTTGAGCTTCTGTTGCCAAGTGGGAGCTGGCGGCCCGAAAAGTTGTCAGCGAGCCACAGTTAGGACCCTCTGGCATCCTATTTTGTACAGCCATCCTCTAATGTATTAATGTCGTCGCCAATACTGACGTTATTGTCGAAGGCAAACGACATTTCGAGCCGCAACCGATGGGCTCCTTTTATTCACATACGTTAATTAGGCGAACTTACTTGCGTAAGGCAAGTACGTAAGAAGCATATAAGGTCGCTAGTAGCGACCAGCCGCTCTGGGACCGCCAAATAACTATGTTTGTTCCTGGTTTTCTGTTGACTCTGTAAGTTTGTCTTGTGTCATTTCCCCGTAACTACTATCCGTGGAACCATTATCTTCACTGTACTATAGTGTTGTGCATATGAATACTGTTCTTCTGCTGACATCACCCTGCTTCGTCCTGTTAGTGTTAGCGTTATTGAACAGCAGACATGTGCCCCCCTAGTCTTTGACAGCCCAAACTCGGCTGCAGAATTTCGCGTTGGAAGGCGGTTGCCGTGCGGTTCTTTCCCCAAACAACATTCTCCCGTTGGACTTCGGTTGGTCTTGACGCCCTCCCTCCACAACTTCACTTATTACCCTACGCTCCATTTTCACCCAACTCACGGTTCTGCCTCGCTTATGTACATACTCCGTAGGTCATACGATTTTTACTTCTTTACCTTCAAATTACTAGACTGACTCCCTTAGAATTCGCAGGCGAGTCCTACCCCACAAACGAGCCGATTACATGCTACAACCACTTGGCCGGTTACCTTAGTCACAATCGACAATCCATCGACCCATCGTAATCTACAAGCCGACCACGTGGTGTCGGGGCTTTCCCAAACATGTCTCGTTCAATGGGTCGATCGAGGCTGTAGTTTCTTACCGATGCTCTGCTAGGTACATAGACGGCTAGCAGGGACCTCTTGCTTTTTCGTTTGCAGTTCGAAAGCAATACGCCTTTTACACAACTCGCAGGAGCCTTTGCTACTGCAAAGGTCGGTTCTGCCGATCCCATTGCGCTGTAAATGTCTATTTAGACTGGTTGTCAATAGGAATCGAGTGTCCTCTTTTCATCCGGTCGATGTCGCTTTTCTTCAACGTTAAATCTGTACGAGGGTCGACTCTATCTAGTAGGACTCGCGCACGTCTATTTGCGGGGAACAGGGCGATAGAAAGAAGGTAACAACACATTGCACTGGTCATCGGGTCATAAAGCTGGTTTATCCTCAAGGATCACTGGTAGCCCAGGGTCGCTGCGGTGGATACCACTAAACGCAGCAGATATGAGGGGTCTCTAGCCCTCTTATTGATAGTTATGATTAGATTTATTAGTTAAGACATATACAGACGTGCTACTTGTTTGTATTAGACCATTTAAAACACCTTGTTTGGTAAGGACTTATACACGAATGACTTATCGGGTTGCGAGGCATGCCCAGCCATAACAACGACAGGAAATATACAACAGCAGCATTTTGTGATTAAGGTAACTCACGGAAGTTTAGAATCATGGTTTGTTCTGCAAAATAAGGTAAAGTTTAGTTGATTTGAGCCCGGCGAAACAATATTTTTGACAAAAGTGCGTTGTAGCCTTGCTGTCACTTGCGAGAACCAATCTAAACAATAGATAATTCGGGGTACTGACAAAACATATCTATGCAGTATTAGGAAATTCATGAAAAACGCTCAATAAAATTATCGTTATTATTAATGAATATAGTTAATAGCAAATGAAATATTGAAACTTGACGGTTACCTTTAATTAAATAATAGACCTGCATCCTGATCTATAGACACCGCTGAGATATTGTAAGCATTGAGCCGCATCTATGAAAAACACACTTTGTTGTTCATAGTTGAAAAACAGACATCAAAACCCAGGTCTATTTTTCGTACCGCTCATGGGCACTAAATAACATTTGCCTTGCTATATCCTAGTAGCCGTTCCAACTCTCATTCTTACTGAACTCGTCTTCTGATGTGCGATTTTTTACCCTGGGGGTGACCTTGCCTCAGCCTTCCGAGAACTATTCGCTGCTGAAGGTATCTTTCTTGAAGGCCTCACAGAGAGGGTATTGTACGTGTCTCAAATGTCCTTAAAATCATCGACTCCAAGCTTCTCCCTGCATATGTGACGTTGCTCCAATATTTTTTTCCTTGTAGTGTTTTGGCTGACGTCCTAGCAGAATGGAGGAGACATAATCGAGAGATGCAGCGACATTTGCGCGTGTGATGTAGTTTCTATTGCTATCGTACGTACATTGTCGTTAATTTGGCCTACGGAGGCTAGTCAGGCATAGAAGTACGGCTATGAGTAGCGCAGAAGCGTCCAAACATATTTCGTCGGTCCTACATGTGTCAGCTCAGCGCAGCCCCTTGTGCGCTGAAAATATCACTCCTTCCATTGAATTGTAACTAAACATAAACAAACATTTGTTAACGCTGTTGGCAAACGTTTCTACTGAAATGTCACTTGATTTAACTGTTAATTGGAGATCGTTAGGGGCGTAAAGGTTGTCCTGTGAAGTTTTCTCTGCTCGATTCCTGGCTGAGAAATCTTTTGGACTTTACTACTATATAAGATATGCCGTGAAGTTGTCTGGTAAGGCGTCTGCGCGTGGAAGTGTATTATTAAAGCCAAGCTTAAATGGAGGTTGCCAAACCGATGTAATAGTAATTCTTAAAAAACAAGGCGGATTAGTTTAAGATCGAATGCTGCACTTCATATTTACTGGCATAGTTGTTTCTTAACATCTAGCAGATTAATACGTACCTTACTAAATCAGCTGTACCATGATATACTGTTAGGGTTGACTCTACTCCGCGATTGGTTTGCCCAACCATTCAAATCATACGTCTTTTATTGATAAGAAAGCTAACAGAAAATGTTTTGCCGTTACAGTAGAAGGTATGTAACTGTCCTGTCCGACTACAGCTCATGTCCCAATTAGGACACCGTGTTTTACTTACCAATGCAACAAAATCAACCCGTTAGTTATAATTAGGCGCATATTCTGAATAAGTTGAAGAGCCTTGTCAGGGCGACCAGTGAGCATGTGACGCCGACAGCGCCCTCTGTGGGCGCGTATCTTCGACATGTCGGCGAAGAAATAAAGATGTGCCTGTTAATTCAGGCATGCGTAACTCAGATCGTGTTCGGTCGCATGGTTATTTTATTGCATATATTTTTGACGTGGATCATACAAAATTTTATTTCCATAGGACGTTCCTTCATACTGCATACAAATATGCTCCTCTTTGATTTTCGTTAGATATACTGGCAATGGCATGAACTATTTTTTGAAGTCAAAAGATTACACTGGCAAGTGAATACGTTTAGAGTAGCAGGTAAGCAAACAAAAGAAATTACAAAGGTTACAGATGTGTTCAGTTTCAAAAACAAGTTGCTTGATTTTAACCGGCGAGATCAATGTGATTCGAGAAGTTATCAGGTTCGAAATTCCTCTGCTGGTACCTCCTTGGTGCAATAGATAGATGAAAAAACCTCTCTACTAAAAGTCAGCCTTCTATTGGCAAAACGAGGCGACGATGCGAAATCGCTACCGAGGTTAAATTTGTTGCAGTTCTTAACCTTCAAATAACAAACAAACAAACAAAAACCTCTCCGTGTTTATTATATGACCCTGAACAGGACGTTCTTTTTCCTGATATTACTGCTCTATCTCCAAGTGCTTCCTATATCAAGATCAGTTCAACATGTCTCAAAGCTCGAAATCTGTTCCTACACGCCGGTACGGAAACTTTGTAGAAATATTATATATTTTTTGCACAGAAATAAATATTCCAACCCATGCGTGTGTCACACATCGTGGAGCTTCATTGAACTGGAATATATAAAAAAAAAAAAAAAAAAAAGAAACAACATAACATATTAAATTCTAAGAAAAAAAGTTTATTGATAATAAACTTAGAAGAGAAAGCGCTTCTATTAAATGAAAATAACATAGCTCTTGTGCTCAAGATATCGGCGGACATTTTCGTCTTTATCGTCTAATAATAACACAAAAAACAACTAAACAATACACATTTCAAAGAAAGTGCGCAACACTACGTACAATAATCATTTCTTCTTTTTCTCATTATTATTATTATACGTTATATGCAAATATAGCTTTGTATGTATAGGATATTGATTAAACCTTTCTTACCTGCTTAACGTGGTTATAGTAGCCGGTAGCTATTAATGCCCGTGAGCATGTGCACCGGTGTGGGGGCGGGCGGCGGGAAGGGGCAAAAGCTATGCAGCCAGGCACGAACAAAACCTCTGCTGCCTGTTCCCGCCGTGCTGCAAGCCATACGGGTTGCATAATGTTCTATTATAAGTCTTTTCTTCTCCAATGCGCTCCACACCGTCGCTTCTCGCATACGCATGTATTAATCAGCGAATTTTGTCGAAGAGCTGGCAGAAGACCGATCCGACCGCTGATTAAACCTTGAAGTCTCCCTTCTTTCCAGCGTCGATGGACGGTTCTACAATTTAAGATGCGTGAGAGAAGCGATTCTGCCATTGGGCGTATACGTAATGTGGGGGTTTGCTACCGAAGTACGAGGAGTCTCGACCGATGAATTTAGCAGTGGTTGCTATCTAGCGTCAGGCTGATGGTAAGGACGGTAATGTCGATGCCACTCTAGCCTTGAAGTAAAAGTTTTCTTCAATATGTGCGGAAATTGAAAGAAGTTCCTGCTCTACTCAAACACATAGCGTCGCTCTTTTACGTACACTAAAGAAACATTCGCGTTGGAGATGATGCGACCGAGCGGTAAGCGGCATTCAATTAGTTTTGCCAAGGTGCTCTTCAAAAAATTACCAATCCTAGTAAGTGACCGGCCGCAAATAACTCGCTAAACTTGCACGAGCATCCATCTAACGACACTTATCTGTCGGAGAAATTGAGTGAATATCTCAGCGGAGCTTGTGATGGCGATGACAAACAAACGCGGGGTTACCACGGAGATAGTGACAGGTGACAGCAGTAAAAGAGCCAAGAGCCAAGTATGCAAGAAACCTTATTCTCGCCAGAAGGGAGGAACGTCACGTGGATTATGTGAAAAGCGTAGATAACCTAAGATATAGCGGTTTAACGTCAGAGGATCTCAGCGATAAGGTCAAGTGTATTGTCCGTTACGAAATGTATTGGATGGTTCAATAGGCGATGATGGCTCGATCAAAGCACGAGTGCTTCTACCGAGAACGCAATGAATGCCATCACGCTTGGCCAAATTTCTAGGACATTAAAAGACTACACAAACAAATCGAACCACCTTTGCGGAGTGAACGAACAGCTACAGAATTCGACGAAGACTCTAAAAAAGAAAAATCACCGCTCGGTGAAAAACACCGGACCCTAGCAAAGAGCGTATCAGCTCGAAACTAATGCCACACCTCCACCAGAGAGCTGGATCCTTTTACCAACGCAGCTTCAACGCAAAAATGGCCGAGGACGCGGCCGTGTACGCGACCGTAGGACCAGTTGTCGCCCTACCCGCCAACCACTGCACCAAACAAATAATAAAGCAGCGCCTAATCGAAAGGATACCTCATTAACTCGTACGACGAACAGCATTCACAACTATAAAACCTACAAGCCGACTGTCGCCTAGAAATAGGTTATACTCTCCCAAATCACCTAAAAAGTGTCTTGCTACAGTTTGCCACGGGTCCTCCCTAACACAACATGATAGCAACGTATTAGATGTTGGGGAGCTTCTTAGTCCGATCGGTTCGGACCATTTTTCAGTATAATTCCACAGCTCAAAATGTATACAAAACTATTCTCAAAGGTTCTAGTATGCAGAACAAGAAAATCTATTCTGGACAAAGTAGACAGAACGTACAAAAACGTCGGCCCAGTATTTCACTAGTAGTCCCGTACAAGTGAAAAGTATGGTTATTAACGAGCGTTTGCCCTAACTATATTTATCTATAGAAAAATAATTCGACTGTTGTGTACCTAGAGAAAAAAAAACAATGAATAAAACCATCAGAGGATTGCGAGTAATCAGAAAATACCGCGTCGGTGAAGAGAACAACGGTGTAAGCTGCGTTGAGCTTCGTTAGGCGACCAGATGCAACATTAACGACGGATGAACGAAAATAAACGCGAATATTTCGTGTCTTGTTCGAATCTCCATATCCATCGAACGACGGATCGATGCAGCATAATCAATTAGATCTTTCACTGTTTCATGAAGACCATCTCCAATTCACTCTCCATAACATCAGCCCAATAAAGATACCCGAGAATTTGAAGAAGCTTCCGAACAAACTTCCGTTATACGTACTTAAAAGAGTCAAAATCTCAATCTGTACGTTCCTCGTACGAATTTTCGTGCGATCTATCTAAAGTGCTCAAATTCCGAACAGACATAGCGTGCCTGGTGCACAAGGCTACTGTCATTAGTCGTGGTAGGATGAAAGCTTTCGTGCAGCCACATACGAAAACGCCCATGAGCAAGGATTAATATTTAATGCTTAGTTCGTCTACAGGACGAGATGAAACGCCGGTCTGCAGTTACTGAAGATGCAATTCGAGTGGGAAAAGTTCATCAACATGTCTCCGTGTTTCCGCGTGCTATGTTTCGGCTTGAAATCAGCGTTCCTGAATAACTCATTCGAAGCTTGCAGAGATTCCCTTTTTCCGGTATCGATAATCGGCGAATGAAGTGAATTCAAAGCTTTTCTTCCTTTTTTTTTTAAAGGAACCGTATCTTGCGTCTCAAGGTTAATGAAACGTACTCAAATATGCCCAAAACTAGCTCGGGTTATACTCAAGACACAATCCTAGGACCGCTCATGTATATAAATTCACTATTGTATACTGGTCACCAAACGCAGACGAGGTAAGAATCTATGCACGAGTTGAGATAGGCGATGGCGGCTTGCTGTCGCAGGATGTCCTAAGCAACCTTTTAGAGTAAAGCAATAGATTACATCGAATCATTGGCAATTATGTTTGTTCCATGACCAAACTCAACCTACAAACAAGGAGAACCATCCGGGAGGTTGGCACGACAGTTACCTTAACAGATACCGAACATGTAACAAATGTAGTTAACCGCGCAACATGTCATACGCTTATTTATTTGAAAATTTAGATATCAAGCTACTCAAAATACAGGCAAAAACCGCCCATGACATACGCAGCACTCATATTTTGCCCAAAAGCTTGTCAAAGTTCGAGGGCATACGCTTATTTATTTGAAAATTTAGATATCAAGCTACTCAAAATACAGGCAAAAACCGCCCATGACATACGCAGCACTCATATTTTGCCCAAAAGCTTGTCAAAGTTCGAGGGCATACGCAAAACGCGCTGTCGGCCGACATCAGTATGAGAAAAAGCTACTTATCCCTTTGATAGGATTGCTGCTAAACTCGGCGTTATTTGTAGACAGACGTTCGGACGTATCAGTAACTAATTCTTAAATTTACAGGTAGTAATATTCAACACAGTAGAGAAAAATCTTAGAAAAATCACGGTAGAGAACGAGCTTTCGCCAAAAAGCGACGTGTAAATATGTGCCTATGCGGGATTTCCGGTGCGTTGAGCAGACGACCATAAGACAATAAACAGTTTATTTCTTTTTATACAAACTTGCATTGAAATCTTTGAGTGAAATATCTATATGTGTTTATAGATGTATTTTAGGTAGGGGGTGTACCTGAACGTATGCTATGTAGCTGACGAATACCTCAAGAATGTAACAGACGTTTTGAACGTTGTGTTTCGTTGCATCATCTACGTTCCCCAATGTTTCAATGGTAACAGAAATTTTTTCTTTTCGATCTGTTACCATTGTCGATAACATGAATAAGAGAAAATGCACGAACGAACTCGGAAGTATGTATCCTATATATATTCGAGATCCGTCCCCAGCGCTTGGCTGGAGATTCCCATCAAATTTTCATTTTGTTGCAATATCCGACGTAATAGCTGCTAGGTCGTTGTGCAGATCCCAAAAGAAATATTTTGTCCTCTCGAGGCAGGGGCATACTTTATTGTTTGTAATAAAATAAGCATACGCCTCTAATGCTCGTCACTTGATAAATATTTTCACTAGCTTCTAGAATACCCAAACCTGCTATAGTGACAAAAAGTTCTGGTAAATGGCATTGACGGCGCAAGCTTTCTTTGTCGAAGGACCTAGTAAACGAAGTATAGCCTACTGGCGCATTTCTGACCCAAGATATTTACATCAACTACACACAAGAATTATGTTAATACCATTAGACAAAGTAGCACAGATTTCATTTTTATATCCCAAAAAGTTTCGGATCTCTAACTAGTGACAATACTAGTACGAACAGGATATCCCGAAATACAACTTAAATAAGCTTATCCTGCTCCTTTGTTGACGTAGATCCTGTAGAGGAATGTAGCTTCAGGTAAAGCTTGAAAACAGCCCTATACAATGCTTCTGGTGACATAAACTTCTCAAAACAAATCATTTTAATGTAATTATTGCGGCACAAAAATCGGCCTAAGCTCCTTATAGTTTCTACAATATGCTACTTCAACATATTGGACCCACTCGAATAGTAAAGCTGGAAACATTTCAATAATTAATGATTGAAAGCGGATTTTTCTATGCAAACGGTCGCAGTTAATTGAAATAGTGCCTAGAAAGGTTTCGATTAACAGTAAATTTTGGGTCATGAAGAGCTGAGGGCAGTTTCACTGGGTGGCGTCTCATAGAAGGCGCGTACTTTCTGAAACGAAAATGGCTCATGTGGATATTTTTATCATTTGTTTGCTGCTAGTATAATCGACCATCGAGAAAACTACTCGAACACATTTACATGTTTATGAGCTAAGAACTAGCCATTAAACCGTTAATCTTCAAGTCAAAATAATCATATATTTAGGATGACGCTTTTCACCTCTTTAGTGGGCGTCGTAGCTTTCATCAGTTTCCATTTAACAATAAACTTTGCCGATCGGTTTTTTCGCAGATGGGCGTTGACCAGTCTCGATGGCGTTACTTTGGTCGCGTCAGTGTTGCCGATTCAGCCTGGCCGCTAATACCGATCGCCTTTCCTCACACGCTATTTCGCGTCGCAGACTTCTCGTACCTTATCCTATGCCTAGTGATAAAAAAGCATCATATTACCCCGGTCTCTTCTGTATCACAAAATGTTGAGCTTCGTTAGTTTCATGGAAAGGGAGGGGTAAGCGAAGACTGACAGAAAATACCTTAGTACCTGCCCGCACCCCCTGCCGTCGCAAGCGCAGGTCCTCCGACGCCACTATAACTTCTTCGTTTTCGTGTCGCCTCGAGGTACTTTTTCTCGAGCTAACCTCGCTCGTCTCTCTGGTCCGTACCATATTCGACGCATCCTTGGACTTTTGGCCTCTGCTGATTCCCTCGGAACAAACGACGGCCCCTTCAACTTTTTTTCGAAAAGAGACGTTTCTTAGAACGACGATCTGTGCTGGTCTTTTCGAAGCAGCCGTAGCCGGCCGGCGTGGAAAACAGCCGGAATGCCTTTTACTTTTCTGCCATTTAGGACATGCTCACGATGCGGCTTCTGCCGCGTCCCGTCGAGCTGCAAATTTGTCAGATGTTTGCGCTATTCGACGTCGCGCGAGCAACTTAGGGATATTTGTTGTTGTCTTTATTGTTGCTTTAACGCCAGCCTGAGCCAATGTGCGCATCAGCGTTCCTCACGCTCATTGTTGTCGACTCATTTGTTCTCTGGCTCTAGCTGCCTCAAATCTCATCCTCCAGCACAAATCGGCATGCACCTTTCTCCTTATATAATACATACCATTAAACTAAGCCTGCAAGCTTACGCAGTCCAATATATAAAAATATACGGACGTACACGGTCCGCTGCCACTGCCATTACTTCAGATGCAGCTTTTGACGCCTTATAACTTTGGCCCGAAAGATTTCGGTCGTGACACTCAAGGACGTTCAAGATTCGCCGGCGACCTCTGCATCGTCAATCCCACGGATGTCAGCGATGCAGGTGATTCGATGCGTGGTAATCTACGGGTAGGTGGAGAGCAGTTCGGCCTTAAGTCCTGTTATGGTTATAACATTATTGGATTGATAATCTGTTAGAGCAGTAGTCATTTTTAGTTTTAGTCAGCTTTGGTGGTTGTTGCGCAACCTTCATTTGTTGGAGATGTTAGGTACGTTTCAAGTCTGACGGGTTAGTCGATAGTCGCATTTGAAAAACCCTGCTAATTCCAGTAATCCTGAAGTTGAATTTTAGAATAAGAAACAAAGGTAACCTATATCAGGCTGGCAATAAACGGTTAATATAACGGATGGTACCTTGGTAAAGGCAACCATAAGTCGAGCTTATTCGTAGCTTTGCTGGTACACATTTTATTTACATATATTTACTCGTCCTGTTGACATCTATCATAGATTAGTATTTTAGCATTTAGCTTAAGTGCCACGGTATTCGACAAAATGGATAGTATTTTATCGACGGGCAGGACTTTTGTCCTAACGTATGTCCTAAAAGCCTAACGTATCCACGTAGAATTTGGGTACTTTTGACCATATTCAAAATATGAAAATAAAGTCATCCCTAACCTTTGTTGGAATTATACGTTTTTATCTCGAGACAAAGGCAAGGCCAGAATCATTCATAAAGTATAAGCCAATTCCTGGAAAATTTGAATACTTTACATGTTAGCAAAACCATCTCTCGTGCAAATATGTTCGCAAGCGTGTAGATGCATTTAAAAGGCTGCCGTTAGAAATTAAAGGTATTTCTTTTGCTTAAGTTTCAGTAACGAGTTTGCACATTTAGGTCTCAATTGCGTCATTTTGTTTTTTGAAAGTTCTTTTTTTTACTTTTAACAAGAGAACTATTAGAAGTTAACGGTGCGTCTCCTAGCCAAGTTCCAGGGCGTAATCCTTGAGATTTGACCAGGGGATGCAATCGCCAGATCCAACGAAGATTGGTCCAGAAAGCTCTTCGGAAATCAGCTGATTTGCTAAAGGATGTTTGAATACTACTACCATACATATTGTGTTTTCATGTAAGCCTATCTGTAGATACCGTTACAACTGAAATCAGGCAAGACCTAAAATGTAAAGCCTTTCGACACACGGATGAACCTTGTAATTCAGTGCTTTTCTGTTTATGCAATTTTACTCGTTCCATCAGGCCTATCACAAAAGCCAAGAAGCAAAGTGGCTATAAAGGCTTCTTTAGTTTTCAATTAGTAATATTAGTGAGAGATCAAGTATGTGCGATAGATACTTAACAAACATAATAGGCCCACGAAATAAAACCTGATACTAAACCTGATTGGTGTGTGATAAACGATCAATAAGAATACTAGAAGTCACCTATTTCAAAGTAGCTACTGCAAACATGGCTTTATCAATGCAATTGAATACGGAAGAAAATGTAAATTACCATTTTCGCAGTTTTAGGCTTGACCACAACGACCTGACTGTGCAGCTATAGCTATATAGGCACAGGAACATTCTAAAAACCGCCGATCCAAATAGTAAATCAAACGGGGACCGAAACTTTAGATAACAAAGATATTCCGCACTCGAAAGGCCTAGATCCATTTAAACTATGTGGAGAATTTACGAAGCTAATAGAAGTAGAAGACGCAGAGGCGTCCTCATATTGATCAAGGCACCCTCTCAACTTCTGCTCAGCACACGACCTGGGTTCTTTGAAACAATTAATTCTTTCAGTAGATAATTCTACAGTTCATAATTCCAACAGCGTCATAGCTGTACAGACTGAATGCAGCTACTTACAGAAGCACCATAATCCCTCAAAACAAATTCTGGGCGATGATATGCCCATGGGAGAAATAAACCTTCGGTATAGATGTACGCAGATGTTGGACAGAGGCAAATGCAATCTTTTTATGTCTGCTTTATTTGTTCGTCTCGTTCTAAAGTCATCCTACCTGAAGCCCCATCTAAAGGCACCTGACATCATAGATTCCCGCGGGATTTTGTCGATGTGAAAGAGACTTTGGAGTTTTTGGTACATGGAATTATGCTAAGTCACGTACTTACTGGTTGTACACGGATGGCTCTTTCATTGAACTACCTTCATTGTCTGTATCACCGGCACGTGTTGCCAGCAGAACACACTTGGCTTGGCTGGGCGTAAGTTCTTGACGTGATGAACGCATCTTGATGTACAACGGTGATGTATTTTCCACCCGTAAGAACACGCACGCGTTATTTGATTCGTAGCGCGCAAAAAGCAAAGCAAGCTTTTTGTCAAGACAACCGTCCCTGACACGAAGGTCTGCTCTGGAAGACAACGTTATCCGTTAACGGATCCGCATCTCATTCAGACTGTTTTTCCTTACAACAATGCGCGACTCTACACGAGCTTTTGCTTGGAAGTGAACCGAATTACCCCCAATAATACAGAGCGGCATCATTCAGTTGCCACAGGAGCTGGAGGGTTGCAACGGCCTCCGTAGTCAAAGCTGTGCTGATGATGGGTGTAGCAAACAAACATGTCGCGTAGAGGGTACGTCGTTTTCGACAACTTCTAACACTAATGAATATCCTAATCTGGGTATCTCTATTGCCCTTCGACCGAGACAAGTGCGTGAACTGCCTGCCAACGTTTTACATGGCTGTCCTTCTGGATTGCGGCAGGTAAGTGAATACTCTAGTAGTATCTTAATCTGTGCATTTTTCAAAGTGGAGACCAGAGATCGGAGAGAAAGCAGACAATTGGGTTGGCAATTACAACTGTCAACCATCTTCATATTATTGCGTCTCCTATCCTCTATACTGAACCGACAGGCGTAAGGGTGCGCTACGTTTGGTTCGAAGCCGGCAAGATCCATAGTTCAAGAACAAACAAACTATAAGCTAGGGAGGCACCGAGTATTGGGCGTCTATACAAGCGTGCTTCGAGGAGCGCAGAGGAACACTTAAGCCCATCGAACGATGATTTTTAAGCTGGGCTCAAGAACCTAAGCATATAGTAACATTTACGTCCCTTTCGAGACTCCCAAGTCATGCATATGTTACACCTGTTCACTTGTCTCATACGCATCTGCTTATGTATACGCTCTTTAAAAAAACAAAATCAGAGAAAAAGAGAGGGACAGCCCGATTTCGAATCCTTTTAATCCAACACTACCTCCTTCTATCCGTAAGGTCCTTACTTCTGATACCTTTCAGATGGAAACACGCAGATCACTTCTATTACTCAAAAACTGTTCAAGGGACTCATTACGCTTGCATATCGTGTGTCCCGTATAGACAAACTCTGACTACTATAGCTGTTGCAGGTGGTAACGGTACTAAAAAAGAAATTAGAGCTAGCAGCTACGATGGATTAGTAGGTCGACGTTATCGAATGAGAACCGATGCATTACTGAGGCAGCTCGCTAAAGGGTGCAATAGACGTCTTGTCTCTTCTAGGATACACGACGACTACGAAGAGGGGGGCACTAGATCAGCCAAGCGGGACACTGAGTGGTAAAGTTAAGCGTAGTAAAATATCCTGAGAAGAGGCAGCGTCAACCGTCATCTTTTACTTTCGCTAAAATTTTCTTTAGGATAGTGTCTCTTCTACGAGATGACGTGCAGTCTAGTTCGAAGCTGGATTAAGAAGGTCTGCGCAGACGGTAAGAATATATGATTCCAATGAATATGGCAACAACAAAGCCACCCGGACGATCGATATCGATGGGAGAGTTCATCCAGCTGGTTGACAGGTGCTAGTTTTGCTATTGAACGATCTAATACACCCCGAACTTGGCAGATGAACGATATCGATGTTGTTACACGGGTCGATATACATATAAGCAAGAAAAGAAGTTCACATAGACACCAGATATCAAACTTTTTTAGTGCTACCCTTTCATTAAAGTATTATAGTATTACATGAGATTTTTTTAAATCGACCACACAGTAAGCCTTTCGTTCGATAGTGTTATTCCGCTATTTTAGTTCATGAAACCCAGAGCTGAGCACCCGCACGGGTGAAACATGCTAGCAATATTATTATTAGACAATATAATCAACATTGGGTATACTGGCCGTGTCGCAAATACAATTTTCAAACAGAAAACTTGATAGGACTGTTTTATTAAGCTATTACAAATCTAATTTACCTATATTCAATGCCATGGTCTTCCCATAGGGCGAAATGCTACACAGACACCGGCACGACTCCCGTCATTTCCATCATAGTAGCTTCGTGTCAAATACGTTCATTCTTTAACAATTAACGCATTCAAAAGGAACAACCTGGCTGATGTTCTGTCTCTAAGTGCCAGCTTTAGCCTTTTAGGATGGTTGCATGTGCATCCTATGGCCCGACCCACCTATTTAATCGCACGGTCCGAAAATACACCGGCAACCCTTTTTCGATTCTGCTTACACACAAATATACATGTTTTTAAACTTGCATCGCAAACGTCGATTAGTTAAACAGATACTCGGCGCCCGGTTCTTCTACGCCTTATATTAATGCCATCGTCTCTACAGTAGACCTTGAGTTCGAAACACTGTGACCACCGTTACAATTTATGCTCTCCTTGCATCGCTTCTGTCGCTGCACATCATTCTTTCCACTTTTTTGTATAAACTTGTGCAACTTTTGCACTGTCCGAGGCAGAAGAAGCGCTGGCGAGGCTGCACTACATTGGCAGCTAAGGTTCTTTCCTCGACTCCTTCACACAGTCCTTCAGCTGCCGCATACATTATCTTGTATGAATGGACCACTTCACCGCGGCGCGACCACTTTTGTATATACAAGCGCATATAATTACCAGCAACGTTCGTGCTGTAATGCCGCTGAATGTTTTTGGAATTGACTCAGCAGCAGCAGCGCCAGGGAACGGAAATCGTCAATCCCCTTTTTTTTAGCTGCTGACTGTCAGATTACCACAGGTGGCGGGAATGGTGGTGGTGATAGCACTATCAGCTATGGCAACTGTTCGTTGCCTCAGCAGGTGCTGGTGCTGCATTTGTCGCTTCGTCCGCTTCTGACCGCGCCGCGACGAATAGCCGCGAATAGCGTCTCGCTTTGAGGACCCGTAAAGGCAAAGATGGAACAAACATGTTTTATGAAAGGGAACCTACCAGGAATGTGGGACATCAAGTAAGTTTCCTATCCTTTTAACTCGACGTACGCAGCCATACCGTACTTTAACCGTGTACCTGGTCGACAAGACTTTGTGTTACCTTTAAGTTACCTACTTTTGGCAGTCCCACATAGATACGATAGACATAAGCTTACACCGGCACTACATACTACTACTGATGTGTGGGATATACGGGGCATACAGAGCCTTCTCTTCGTTGTCGACCCACATAATTGCGCAGCCGCTGGCTATTAAAGACAGCAACTCAGGAACTTTTACGGATTGCGCGTGTCGCCATGGCGCCATTCCCGCTGCTTTTGCAAGAAAAATTTGTTGAGTCAAACTAAGTGACATCGTCTAAAGAACAGGTGCTTTCCCGTGACCTTATACGAGAAATGAGATCGAACAAGTTCTCATCAGGCTGCAGCGGCCGTTGGCGTTCGCTTGCCAACTCAGTGCACTTTTCGACTTCGGGCACCTTGAACCACGCCATCACTCCGCATTAGCCACCTAACTTGCCCTAACACTTTTGTGGCCTCACCTTATTGGGGGAAGAATCGAAAGGAGGAAGGGTAAACAAGTATTACCAGTCAATGCGGTGAATGTAGTTCATGCGCCAAGTAAATCTGAAATGCTATTCTAGTATTTTATAAAGGTATGAAGTGCATTGGGCTAGAATGTCAACAGGCAGCCACAGGAACAACCAGACTTGTTTACCTAGTTGTTGCTTGTTTATGCATATTATCCGCGGCAACAGATCAGTACGAGTTTTATTTGGAGGTCATGAGGACGATAGGACAAAAGGAGATTTCAAAATGCAAATTCTTTCGTGTGTGGGGGCGCCTTTGTTCAGAAATCTAATGTCAGCTTTTATGAATACAACATGTGGCTATACAACAGATAATGCTTATCAATGTGTTTCTCGTTTCATCGAACTATCGTCGTTGACATTGTTGTCGGTAGTGAGGAAGAAACGATTTACTAGTTTGAAGGTGTCGTACTTGTATATGAATGCGTTCTCTATCAACAAGGTGTTTGGTCGTTTAAGAACAAGCAAGGCCAGCTTACAAATTCCCTGGCTGTCAATAGGCAGTAATATCGGCTAGAGAAGCCCAATCTGGATTTTGTCTCAGCAGCAATGGTTAAATGTTTACTGACTATGTTTTTAGAATCATCACCGCTTGCATTACAATTGTGTTTCTTTAGCTCTTTTTTATACCTTCGAAACTATGTCCCAAGCTAAGTCCAAAGATACGTGTGGCAAGTTTATATGAATGAATCGACGTTACCGGATCCTGTCTGCATTATCGTGCACCTTTTTTTGACTCACTCTTCGAAAAACCTTCGAGAATTATCCTTTACTTCTCGAATTCAACGGCGTAGAGACTTTTCTTTAATGGCCTTTGTTATCCGATAGCTCGAGGAGGCCGAGCGGAAATCTCGGCCTACCAACCGTCTTTCAGGTTTCAACATTGGCGCCGACCGCCGGCAAAGATAGGACGCACAACACACATACGCCCATCGTTGTCACTTCTATGTTCGTCCAGTTCACTTAGTATTGACACTGACATCTAGCACTCAGCAGAGTTTAGTATAAAACCATATAGAACACATAATATTTCTCTTCCTATTCAAACCCAACGGAATATAAGAGACGGAGGAAAAAGGAAAAGGTTTTCCTGACCGCACTGAAACTTCAGACAGCCAGCGAGTCCCATTGGAAAAAGTTCACTACGAGGTTTCAATCGGGTGAAACGAACCTTAGTTCACTTTGAAATAAGTGAGATTGTTTCATTCTTTCGTAACCCCACCCGCTTCCCTAGAACTGACTCCATGGCTACGCTAAACCGCCGGCCATAGCCGTTTCTTATTTCCAGCCTTTTTGCCGCTGGGCGTAAGCGTCATGTTGATTGACCCCCGCTCGACGTGCCCTCCTGCGAAAACTTACGTACTTCTGTAACGCCTATGATGAGCAATCTCTGGCCGAAAAGTTTCTGATTAGCGAAAGATTTGCGAAGTCGGTGACGCGCCTGAAAAAACTTCAGTTTCGCTTGGTACACCGAAATGGCTACATACGGTGTATGCTAGAGGCCGCTAGGGCACCGCACTTGAGGATAGCTGGAAAATGCCTGCCGCTTACGTTTCATACGTCGTCTGCAAAAAAGTTGAATACATTTTTAGACAGTGTATACTATAATAGATGAATGTAGAGAAAGCGGTACACGCCGGCTGAGAAAATTGATTCTTGTATGATATACAGCTCCAACGTCGGTGGTATGTACAGAATGAAAGAGGTGCCGAAATGGCTCAACGACCAGAACAGATACTTCAAATAGTACCCCTTCCCAACAGATAAAAGTAAGAGAATTCTTTTAGAACTACTATATAGGACGGCTGCGAAGACTTGGTACCTCTGCAATAACAAAGGAGCGCGGAAGCGTTATTGTACGGTATATGATCCATGTTGATAATGCTTGCTCAAAGCAGATATCACAATAATATTTTCATACGTTTAGAGCGGCTTGCTCCTACGAACGGCTTCGAGCTGTTCAAGACCTCGAATGCCACAACTATAAAATGATAGATAGAATGTTGCTTTTCGAAAAAAGTTTTCTTGGCCATTCTCTCCCGTTAATGCCTGGCGGACAGTATGTTCAACTGGTAACTATTTTAACTTGAATAGTATTAACTTCGGAGAAGTTCGTGTTTTTTAATATGAAAATGATACTATCATATTTTTCAATGGAATTTAATCAATAATAGCGGCTTTACTACATCCATGGTAAACTGATACGCTTTAGCCCTGACGCGCCTGTGTTTTGATTTTCTATTTTTCTAGGCATCGATTACAAGGCTTGCACCTAGCAAAATTAGGCCGCTTCGATTCAGATTCAAACAATCCGCTGACTGGTACCGCCAAAATAAGTTCGTCCTATGATAATATCAACCGAATAGATTGGTAAAACCCGCTGTATTGCCTACTAGCGGAGAGATCCTCGTTAGAGCACGATCTGGCGCCATTACCAAAATTCAGAACAATCTGATCGCATCACCTCTTCGTAGAGTCTCCGGAAATATAAACGCGTCATTGCATCAATAAGCCGACTATGACAGCGCAGCGAAGCGCCCCACAGTTTCGGCCGACGTTAAGTTCTTCGGGTGCGTTACCTACAGCTGGGAGATTTGCAAACTTTTCGATTTTTCTGTCGACAGTATATTTACGAGCAGATCGGACAGGAACCGTTGTTTCTATCGACTGTGCGTTAACGCGCGCCGTGCACGGTATTTTAGCAAATAATTCAATTATCATAGTCAAAAACTACTGCGTCATGGAAATCATTGTAAATCCATCAACGTAACGCAAAACGGATTACAAAAAACCTGCGATATAGCATAGACCACCGTTCGCTGACCGTGACCTATAAAAGTATCGATGAATTATTATTCCGAACTTGCGCATCCATCGCCTTGAGAAGATCTGCTCTAAAAGTGTTTTTTATGATGTGGTGAGTCAGGTCGTATGTTACACCTCTGTTTTGAACGAGAATCGAAGGAAACCGACGAAAATTCATAAGGAAACGTTACAGACTTGTTAGAAAGTCACTAATCATCTAATTCAATTACAGTTTGATCTACAAATTTGCACGAAGCAATGTCAAACGTAAAAGGATCGCCTTATGGACTATCGAGTACAACAACGCCCAAGGTATCTACGTCGGCTGTTGCCTACTTGCCATTGAGATGACCTGACACTTATTTTCTCTTCAGTCTGTCACAGTCAGTCTCAGTATGAGTATGAACTTACGCACAGAATGATTGGCAAATGAGGGATTTGTGGGCAAGTCATAATTTTGCCAACGTACAGACCTTTTAAAGCCAACAAAGAACAGAATGCACGAAAAATAACAGGCATAAACCGGGATCAACCAAAAACTCGATAAAGATAATACACATTCGCTTTGTCAATAAGCCAAGTTCGCTCTTTTATGCTTGCTTATTAATACTTAGCTTAACTTAAAAAGAAACAGAACACAGAGATGTGAAACCGAATCTTGATGTAACAGGCATAGACGAATTCTATTATGCGCAGCAGTGTGTAAAGATACGGACATCTCCCATTACATCGTTGTCGTCAAAAAGAAAGCGAAAAACCCCAGAGTCCACACTGTAACAAAAACATGTCCCATTCTTCTGCTAGCAAAAAGCTGCATGATAGGGACACTTCATAGAATCTGATAAGAGAAAGGGAAAGGGGCAGACAGAGAAAAAGGGAACCGGTTCGCACAAGAAATTGTCAAGAATGTATTACACACTCGTATTTTTTCGTCCTAGGAAAACTGTTTGGCATTTGACCCATTGGAGTCTCGGTCCTGGACGTTCTTCAAGAACGCTCACAAGTTATTTGCAGCCACGGGTCCCTTCAGCTCGCCTGCTGCTACAGCTAGTCTTGACGAACGGGACAAGACGGTATGACACAGTATGGGCAGTGTAATTTTGTAGGACCATAAATCACACTACGACAAGTGCAGATCTCGTTTAAAAATCATTATTACCAGCGATGCTTGCTACAACAGCGACCTGAGCGGGAGGAGTATGGACTTCTGATAACGACGCTTCTTCTTCTAGCGTCTTACGAAACATTTACACTCTTCATGCGGAACAATACAGGAGACGTAGACACAAAGTTACGAGGGCGATAAGCTCGAGGCGAAGCAGAAGGCCCTTGCTTCGATCGACTCGGCCATTCTGCTTGCGTTGCGTAGCGGGCATCCGATGCACCGGCAATATTGTGCTATATCAAACTCTAAAAATCAATGGAAATGTTAGATAAATTAAAGTTACGGACATAGTCTCAATGTATGGTATATAGCTGATGCTTATTAGTATGCAATTTACGCGAAAAGAAATCTATATACGATAATGCGCTGCTCCTAATTAGTTCATGTTACAGTATTTCCACACATCTTATTGACTGTACCAGTTTCAATGTGCCTGGCCACGATCATATGAGAAATCTGTAAGTATATGAGAGTAAGTCAAGTATAAAAAACTGTAGGGAGTTTGTGAAGAGGCTTACTCGAAAGGAACGTTGAACACATTTATATAGGCTAAAAAAATTGTTTATTAATCTAAAACGAATACGAGGGGCGGCGAAAATGGGAAACCCACGGGAAGGCAGATTCTGACTGAACTAGCAGTAAGTCACATAATGATGCGTATTTTATAAAGTCGAGTTGCTCTATGCGATATTGTCCATAAGGATACTAATTGCGATCCCGCTTTTCTAGTTTAGTGTCTATGTGTGTGTATTTATAACATGTATATATATACATTACGTGTGTCAAACGAGCACGATTAGTAATCGAGCCCCAACTAGATATGGCAAACGATTACCTCGATATGCGTCAAGTGTAGCTTGAATCAAACGCCAGAATAGAGATTGCTTTTGTAGAGCAGACAAGAAAAACAGGTATGACTCATCTACATGTATTTTGCCTAACGAACCGCTCCGAGAAGCTGTTATCAATTATACAAACACTTCGGCAACTCCTACTGCGAAAGCAAAGCATGCAGACAAACACTCACGAATCATATAGAATTCTGGGAAGCCACGGTCGACTCGGTGAACGCCAAAGTAAACCTTCGCTGTCACGTCAACCTTGTACCATACGCACTCACTGAACCCTTTCTCCCACCGCCTTTCCACCCTTTGCCAGCTTGCAGAGAAAATAAACCATCGTCAGCGATCCCATAAGAAATCGCACATACTCCAAAGAAGTAACGAGGGAGCAAGGAACCGTGAAGTACGAAATAACGAGCGTTAGGTTTACGTTAACGACCAGCAAGTTGTGACACCATAAAGCTCAGTACGGCCACAGAAAGACCACAGGGATGATTATAAAAAAATGACGGTTATTATCGACTTTGCTGTTATTTGTCAAATTTATTGTTACAAGAACACGCCCATATCGTACACAAAGTTCCGATATGTTGTCACACGATCGAATGTTACAAGAATCAAATTGAATTACGCGCGTACCGTTTCGACTCAAAAATGGCCGCCTGTGGCGTCTATTTACACCGCGGCTAAGTCTCTAACGATGCGAGCTATTCGTAGTAGCAACAGAAACCAGACTATTTTTTGGGACCCATTCAGAATACGTTAAATTGCGACACAACAATATGTCACATGACTACGCTTTGTACTACGATTTTATAGCCTTTTACACAATAGCCATAATTAGGCCGCGCAGAAGTAACGGCGAAATTATATAATACTGCAAGTGAAATAGTAAATCAAAAACGTACGATGTGAGCTTTACGAGAACTCTCAATAATATAAGAATTATTTATCGTATAGCTTATGAGCACCTGCGGCAAAATAACACAGAGCTCTTTCATCTGGAAACGTCCCTTGAAAATATTTTATCATTGGTGCCGTGAGCAGGGATATTGATGAGAGCTCTACGCCGAGGGAAATGGCATCTTACAACACACAGCATCACATTTTGCCATGCCACCAGCAGACCAAACAACACCAGCAAAAATGTCTGTGTCACCTATTAACAGACCCCGGGTTAACCGCTAATAATAGTATATGCCTTTGCAACACCTACCTTCAAAACAACCTGTTAATTTCTAATGAAACCGTTACTTAGTAAAGAGCATATACGTAAAACTTTAGAGCGCTGTAGTAACAATCTTATTTCTTACGGATTTTACGGAAATCACACACGAAAAAAAGAGACTATTCCAGTAATAACGAACACTTACAAGATCAAAATTCTACGCCGGAAACGAATATCAGCTTGCGAGTAGCTAACTCAGTCGGTGTCGTACCCATTCTCGTAGACTGTAACGTTGTCGGTATTTTTTATCTATCTGATTTCATTGAACCGTCTTGCCGACACCAGGTTACTGTGTCGTTAGAAAGTTGCGGGCAATTTCCTCCGTCGACTCTGTCTGTTCAGGCCATGTTTCAGATGTACCACGGGCAAGCGGCAGCTATTGATGTTAACTAAGGCCCAAACGTACGAAGCCTAGGACTTGGTAGGTGGGGGTTTTCCGTACGAGACAAATACTTCGGCAGTAAAATCTGCGCCGCATAATACATTAACCCTCTGTCTTCCTAGAATAAAAGGGGTAAAAAGCTTTTTATGTTGCGCACGATGATGATACGACATGCATTTTCACGCCTATATTGCAATTTCTGCGTGCACTTCTAGAATATTAGGCGCTTCAACCGCGCGTGCTGACCCCATTCTCTTGCTTGGATATTCATCTCTGCAAGCATATTTATTACTATCACTGCTATTTTTGCTATATTGCTTGGCAATTTTTCTGCAAAATCCAAGGTAGTTTTTAGATGATTTCGGATATCGAGTAATTGGTAGATTCTCATTTCTATTCGAAAGTACTCTAAAAAAAAGTTACGCTTCAATACACGGATTCGCTTATTAGTCAGTGCTCGTTATAGTCAAACCTTCCCCTATGAATAAATGAATAATTGTGCCATCGCAAATCCGCGAACTTTGCCCCGTGCTTGTGTCCGCAGTTTTAGTCCTTAACGCGCTGCAGTAGGGACAACGCGCAGGGCCTTAGTCCAAATCCTCTGAGCTCGTGTGACTACTCAGCCTATCTAACTGCGTCAACGAAGAGAATGCGGCGAACAAAATGCTGCGTTCCCAAGATAGGCAGTCAACCCCCAGTACAACCTACGAAACAAAATCAGGCTGGAAGACCTATGAAAAATCAGATCAATGCACGCGCTCTATCTAAATCATTTTTCACAAATAGACAAATAAGGAAACACATACCATTAGCACATATGTATAGATTAACATTTTACATTGTATTACAGATACATTTGTACATATCATAATATATCTCTGTGTTTCGACATTTACGTCTGGCATCGCCGTCAGGCACTCCATTGAATCGCTAGCTCTCAGCACGAAACGTGCTTCTGCCTGCATTCGGACCTGGGCCCAAACGTGTCCCTAAGGTTAGCAGGCAAATACGTTACCCACTAAGCTCTCACGGGGATCTAATTTATCAGGGCGGACAATTATGCTGGATGCTGTCGGAAACAAAAACGATATTACTGCCATCAATTCATAACTAACTAAATAGACATTTTACTCTACGTCTTTCTTTAAGCAAGAAGCTTGTTTTGAACGGGCCGCATCGCAACGTTCAACTCTTCCCAGTATGAAACCCTAAGACGGACCGCCGAATATTTATATTTTAGAGTGCCTCCTATAGATTGCTTTGAGCACTTTTTATTTTCCATGTGCAAAGATAAAAGGCTAATTTATATATAATATATATATTTATATATAATATATATATTTATATATAATTTATATATATATATATACATGTTTCTATAGACGCAATTTTCAATTATTTTTCACCAACGACTAATAGCTTCCTATACAGTGTAGCATAAGCACAGTTTATCATACACATGCAATTAAAATTGTATTTGTAAACGCCACTTAAACTTACAGCAGATTGATCCGCATCCTACCTAACCTATTGCAGATCTATGTCCTTTCCCAATAATAGATTGCTTGATAGTTTACAGGCGTCCGGTCGCTGTGTCCTATCCCAGCAATGATTTTGCTTTATTTTTCAATAATGATTTATTAGTATGTTTTTTGCGTACCTTATGAATCAATTGATTGGTGCCACAAACGTTACGTAAAATACTATGTTAAATTTCAAGTCTTCAAACGACATTTTTAACATGGCAATAGACAATTAAGTATACGAGTATAAATTACATTTATTTATTTAATTCATATTAATTAATACATAGATTTCTACGTAAAAAATTTCCATCCCATTGTCACATAAGTGAATTAGTTTTAGCTGGCCATTCTTGCGCCACAATATTGACTGTAAGTACAAGAAGATGTATTGCATTTTTAGTCAGCGATGAAGCACCGAAACGTAACCGAAAGCGAAGTCAAGGCGATTCTGCGGGGAGCCCGCCTTTCAAAACTTTTAGTAGCGTAAATAATCAACTAGAGTAAATCGTATATAAGTAGATAACGAGCACACGAATTAGTTAATTTAGAATCGCACTTAAGTATTTTCAAGGAGTATCATACTGGTTCGAGAAGGAGACACTATCCATGCTACGTTCCGTTAAAAAAAGGACTCCGTGATTTCAACAATCTGTTTTTTCGTTTGACAGCTTGAAGTGTACTTACTTCCTCTATGACCTTCTATTTCCCAATTTTTATTTCTAACGTAATTATACCATAAGTAAACTACTGCTTTGCTGAAGGCCTCCTTGCCCAGTATTTATACTAATCGTCCAGGTAGTCAACCAACCTTGTAACGTTCGAAGAGCAAAAGTTTCATAAGCGACTGTTGACTTTCAGTGCCAACCGACATATTTGCCCCTAACCCTATTGTTTTCCTAGGAGCTTCAATGAGCTTATAGTCGCAGATAGCCAAATACCTCATGGAAATATTTGCTAGGTTTCGTCTACTAACGGTGGCAGGCTATGCGAAATTCTCGATCTCTTAAAATTAGTTGGGCAGCGCAGTGTATTCTTTCGAGTTTTTCTAATATACATATACAAGTAGCGTTTGCGTTGCACTCATACGTGTGTCTATGTTTCGAGTTTTACGTCCGGCACCATCGTTAGACATTTTATCCCAGCACGAAACAAAATGCGCCCATGCCCAGACTCAAACCTACACCACAACGTATCTCTAATATTAGCGGGCATATGCTACGAGGCTATCACGGCGACCGCACTACTACATCTACAACATTTGTGTTAATTAAAAAAAAGTTATTTGTTTGTCGTTGATAGTATGCTACAATCATATTTAATATATTTGCGATTGATATAGACAATTTTACCAAAGGACGTGGTGTTAAGGTTTACGCGTAGTTCTCGTAGCCAATTGATGAAGTGATAGGCAGTGTGCTCGGCGTACACGCAGTAAGTAGGTACCAACAGCGGTAGTTGGATAAAAGGTCCTTAATATTGACAAATAGCAGACGAACCCAAAGAGAGAATTGATCAAAATTGACAAATGTAGAATTGCCCATGCTTTTTAACCTCTCTAACCTTGTGTGTTGGGAGATTTGTAATGACACATACATGCCGACATCCCGGACCATCTCCTTCGCACCAGGTAACTGATAATGTGATAAGTTTTGAGTATACACTACTTATTCTGGTAAGCTTTATAGCCCTGCATATACTCTCGATTTATCAAAGAATTGTGTGTAAATAAAAACAAAATGCCCTCATTTTTACAAAGGATAGGAAAGATAAAGTAGAAAGAAAAGACTGATAGAAAGCAATCTCTCACTTACCTTCCTCCTTTTTTAAGGTTACTTTACCTTAAAGTACTACCGCTATTTTGCTCATTATTTAATTGTCACGAGTTGACCAAATGAACATGACCTGATAAATTCTGTCAGACATTTTGAATTTTTACCTGTAACTCGCTCATTATCAATTTTAGTTTTATGGGTATGGGAAATTATTCGCACGATTATTCAAAAATGACGGGAAATTCACTGGTTATCGGTGGTCACTCGTCGTTCGCGTATTATTCAAATCGTTTTTGTCAATTATTCTGTGTTTCTATATAAAATCCCTTAACTTGATTAAAATTAACTCGCTCTTCTGTACAGTAACCGGTCTAACTACCAACCTGGTAAGTAACAGAAATCTATGTTGAAGGTTTATCTATTTTCTTTATTATAATGTATACAGAAATGTTTTAAGTCCGTCATATACGCAGGGAACGATCTTAACTTATATTAAAATTAAGGAAACATAAACTTTTCAAGTAAGTAAGCTATATTGTGATTTCCTCGAGATTCGCGGTATCTTTTCAGCAATGTTTGAAATATTAAATAGAATTTGATGGTCATTTTTTTATGTTTATAGTAAATTCTTCCTAGAACGTATTATCTTAGTTTTTCCAGCTCTTCGATGTATTTACAGCATGCTTTTTTCACATGTTATTTATGTTCAACTAATGCATTAATATAAGCACTGTTTATATTAAAAACATCTAGATCTTTTTTTCTAATTTTTTTCCTCCTCCTCAGGTTTCTCCACTTTACCTTTAGTCCTGAGAGCGGATGGCTGTCGGCGCCCAGCTAACTTCCGAGACTGTGTGAACAAATTGAATCTCCAGTCTCTGAAAGAGCTCACTATAGCTAATTTCTTTATTGTTTTCGCGATAACAGCTTCTCTATTCAACCGTTATTAATAGCTTAGGCTTTGCAATGATACAGAGAGTATTTCAATGCGGTTTTCTTCTTCCGCGTATGTACTTTGTGATACTTTGATTCGGTGTCAAAGTATATTTACAACTCGGCACTGTTTTCAGTTCGCGCATACATGTTTAGAATATACCTTCAACAAGAATATACTCATTGTTAAGCGAGGTCAAATATTACTGTAGCCAGAGGGCTCACGCAAATTCCCCCACTATATCATGACAAGCGCCTAAAAGTAAGGCCCGGTGCCTACTAACAAAACTTACATAAATCCTTTAAAAACAAACAACTGACCTTTTTCAAACGAGTTTTTTTTTTTTTTTTGCTATTATACTTTTACCAGTAGTTTTCTGTATTAATTTTACGTCAAATGTCTGATCTGATGAACCTTGTTCCACGTCCGACATAGAACTTGGCATCTAGCAATGTGTTTCGAGTGTTAGATCCGGCACCGCCGTTAAGCACCAAACGAAGTGGTCGTTTGCGTCTAGACCGCTATTTGTCCCAAAGACAAACAGCCAAATACTTTACCGACTAACGTATCACGAGAGCACAGAATTTAACATCTATCAAAATCGAACCGGCTACCTGTAGAAATGAGCTGCAGGAAAGAAAGAAAACCCAACCCCTTTGCCTAACACCAAAATCGAATATTATTTGATTTGGATGCAGATAGCCAGTTTGCTTCGTCCGCTCGTGAATGGATGGATTTTTCCGCCCGAGTCGGCACCAGCTGTTGAAACTCTAATGCTGATCAACACTCCGCCCGGGTTTATTCGCTCTCACTGAAACGAAAACGGAGCAACAATACGCACCATCGTGCACCCGTAATCGAAACACCTGATGCCGGTACCGACCTTCTGCCCGCGTCGTACGAGTTTTGAAAAAACAGGTGTTCGTGTAGAGAATAGCCCCTGGCCTCGGAGCATCCGGTTTTCGTAACTTTATAAGACCTAAATTTTAGCAACCTCCATCAGTATGGTGACATACAACATGATACTCGTCCTTGTACCTTTCCGTCTGCGGAGAAAGCTTCGCCACTGAAATAGATCTCAATTTTTGATACTATTGTTAATCCATTCTTTCGACAGCTGCTATTGGATAAAGTACTATTCATAGTTGACAGAGATGTTCACAATGCAAACATCCGAGCAGCATAAACTTATTGCCCCAAATGGGGTGACGCCCGCGACGATCGTCAATAGATAAACGACTAAAGTGTACATACTTCGACCCTTGCTTCACCGCTAAACCGAATGCTCTGGATATCATTTATGCGTAACGCTTACTCAATTTTTACAAGCGTCGGTTTCAACACAATGTTGAATTAGTAATAATTTGCATATTTTCTAAGATGATTATTCGTCATGGGACGAAAAATTAGCTCCAAGAGTTAGCCAAGAACTATATTATATATTTATATTATTATATATATATAAGCTATTGTCTCACCGGCCGAATATATCAACTCCTTTTTATAGAATGTGTAGTATCTAGTGCTACATCATTAATGTTGAAAACCGAATTGTCCAATGCTTATACAGTCATAACCAGCTTTTTCCAGATTTACTAGAATTTTCGACTCTAACATTAAAAAAGTACCATTTGTCAAATATTATTCTCGCAACAGTTCGATGTGGTTAATTACAAACGCCACATACATAGAGGTCTATTCTAGAGCTTTCTTTGACATCAGATAACAACAGATCTGTCACCTGTTGATTGACAGATCAACAGGTGATAGGTAATTTGTCACCTGTTGATTCTGCGATCGGCACGAACCATAGTGTCACATTGTTCAACGTACTGCTGAAAAATACCAATTACCCATCTACAATAAATCAGCAGAATTTCGAAAAAATTAATTGTGGCATAATAGAGCGAAGTTAACAGGAAGGTCATTTTCAACATCTGTAATTATGTGATAAACACGTACGAAGTTTCTTAATTGCTGCCTATTTTGATTCTCATTCGAAATGGGGTCTGATTCGTTCAGTCGACAGTTTTGTTGATTCTTCTCGATGAGGCTCCATTTTTGCGTTCCGCAAAATCACAAACTTAGATTTCTAGCAGGGTCTAAGCTTGATGCCCGTGATCCTCATCCGTTCTCAGAAGAATCTGAGTTGCTTCCATTTCTGTTATAGTCGTCTCCTACCACATACACCCCATTTAATATACTGAACACTTTGGCCGACTATTTCACCTCATTCTACCATTCGCTTATTTTCTTAGTGTTATCAAGTAACATTGTAGGCCGTGCAGTTGCCACCATGTTATCTCCGGGCGCTTCGATTGATATCCTTGAACCTCATATATCTAGACTAGTATCTCAGCTTGAGGCAAGGACAAATCCTATACCCGACAATTCTCCCTGCTGAATCTTTAAGCCTCGTTTTCGCCAAATCTTCCCATTATGGTATTGTCCCAGACCTTTTCGCCCAATTGTCATTACACCAAAAAAGGTTGTAAAATCAGCATTAAAAACTACCGTCCTGTTCTTTAGCGCTCAATTTCCAGCTGTATTCTTGAGAAAATTTTTATAATTTACATATTAATTGTTCATTCAAAATATGTACTTTCGTGATTTCGCCTAGCGTGGTTTAATTACCCATTGTCTATTTGCACGCAAATGTTAGAGATTGCTCACGATCGAGCCATTTACATAAATAGCCGCAGATTATAAGATAAGAAGAGTTTCACGGATAGAGTGGATCACGGGATCCTACTGATCTGAGCACCCGCCCACTTTACAATGGCCTCCTGCGTTCTTAGTCCTTAAAGTTGACAGTACTTTTGTGTAAAGGTTAGAAATGTTGCGAGTTTCCGATTGGCTGCCCTTTCTGGCGTCACTTAAGGAAATTAGATCGCCTCCCTTGTTATGTACAATTTTCATATTTGATATATATAAAAATATCCTACCCGAAGTTAATTACCTTTAATATGTAAATGGCTTGAAAGTCGGCTATCTGGGTCTCAAAAGTGCCCACGGCACGCTTCAACATGCAGTTGCTGAGGTGGCCCATTGTTATACGAAAGAACATATTCGGTTGGCCAATCAGAAACGTGTAGTATTGAAAAAAAAGAAACGCTTGATCTCAACCACAGAATTGATAATGTGTAACTCTCGGCCGTATGTCCTACTTGGGAAATTCAGTCATTGGACTTCAGTCAATACACGTCCGAAGTAATCAAATCAAGCACACCATATCTAAATACAATTTTTTGATGTTTTTTTGGTTAAAAAAAATACGGGTGCTTGTATTTGTTTGTGCAGGACCATACGATTATTTAAATCTTTGCATTGCTACATAGTGGGCATACATAAAGCACAACTTTTATGCTTAAAGGTTGCAAAAATAATCAGTAGAGCGGTCACATTGAAGATGCTCATTTAGGCTCTACAAAATTAACCTGCCTTTTACATCATCGCTATTTTAATAAGTAAAATCCTCGATCCCTCTCTCAACTCCACGAAGTGGACCTTACAAATAATTCTTCTAAGCTCAAAGTCGGTAACTCTTTATACAAACTGTACCATAGCTCCTAAAATCACTGCGACAAATGAGATTGCAAACAATAACCGTGCGCGGAAAATATTCAGATCGTTTTCTAAAAGCGGTACATCAGCTTTCTTTCCTAACTAATCGTTTGCAATATACGCTAATTTGTAATTCGTATTTAGTGTGCCCCATATCTCCAAATGTTGTTTCTGATATAAATATATCTTCACAACAAACAAATATGAGCTTCAGGCGAAGCTTCGAATGCGCGTACAATTCGATTGGTATAAGCACACTTGGCGTAAGTAAACTAAACAAGGCACGCATCGAGACTGGCGTATGAAATTTTCTCAGTTACTTCCTAGCAAAGTAAACGGAATACTGGTAAACAGTGCAGCTTCAGAGTATACGTTCGACTATGTTGTTATAGCGTAGGCCGTGCTGTTTCCGAATTTCTCTCACACAGCCTGCCCTTTCCACTTTAAGCCGACCGCCCGTACAAAGACAAATCTAGCGGTCGCAACGACCCATCAGCAAAGCACAACATCTGGCAAAAGCTGAAAAAAAGTCACTGGCAATTCGAATCCAGAGACTCGATGTGAACGTTCGAACGATGAACCACTTTGTTTACTTTCTTTTTATATACAACGCTCAGCGTCGCGTATTGTCGGTAGCGTCGTAGGATAAATTACAATCATAAGTACTTACTGGTCTAGCTTAGTCAGTGACCCAGCTCTCTTTATCTAGCTACCTAATAGTTATACTCACAAGATCGTTGCTCTTTTTTTGTGCAACCAGTATCAGCCATTGCATGAGAAATTCTAATTATTCGAAAAAAGAACCCGTGCTGCGAAAACGGAGACGCGGAGGAATAGTCAACTTGTTAAGCCACGTAAGATTACTACTGAAGCTTTGATAGAACAAAAGGAGGTGAATGAAGCAAACGCCCGGCCGACAAGCAGCGTTCGATTCCCGACTAAGACTTCTATGCTTATCATGCTTAATTTGATTATTCGATACGTACTTCGGACAGTTCGTACGTACGCGATAAAAAAAAAACCTATTCTCGAGCAAAAAGCACGTTCCTCAGATCGTATGGCTGATTTTTTCTTTGTGCTGACAACGAGATTACAAGGGAGATTATCTAAAGACAGAAGCATTTTACCGACATATATATGAACTGATCGTACCAAAGGAATACACAGTTATACGAAACTTAAGGTCAGTGGCGAACGAAACTCCAAACGACGACGATGACAGGCGTCTCAATGATATAGGATCAATGTCAGTTGCTTTCATTTAAGTTGCTGTTCTGGTATTGACTCCCGTGTATGTGCGCGGGTTGGATCTAAACGATAAAACGAGGTTCAATGAATATCGTCCTGAAGTAAATGATGTGCAAACGGTGCTTCTCCCCATAGCAGTAAATCAGGAAATGTAGTATGCTAGAGACGATCAATCGCTTTCGGGAGTTGTGAACTTCAACGGAGCGGATTCTCTATGAAGTTGTGGAGAGTGAGGTCAAGAAAGGCACATTATTATTATTTCGGTGCTTTTTCTGCTGCATACAAGAATAGCAACGAACGCAAGCTTTTGATTAATATTTATTGACATTAAATGGCTGTGGCATTACGAGTCTTGACTTATTTTGCGCTTATTAAGTACTTTAGTTCGTGTTGTGCCAGATCTCATCTATGCCAGCACAATTAGTGACTAAACACACGAAAGGGCCTGATTTGTGTAGCATTTTGGGCAATTGTACTGACGCACAATTTCTGGATGGACATGTTTAAGCAATGATAGACTAGTCTCCGAAATTTTTACTGGACATTGAAGTCGGTAATCGTATCTACGTTTTTGCAATATTTGATAGAATTTTGCTATTGAGTTGAGAGATGCCACACCTAAGAAAAATGCTAAACAATACAGGTCGCGTAAAGGTGCACTTATATTATGTGAAGTAATGCTTAAAGTCAATAGCGGATATAAAACATGGAACATTTATTGGACCTGATCGTGTCATGATAGGCAGCGCTACTATTTCTTGGTGACATCACATATGATAGATTGGTTCTCGTTGTTGATTTTGTAGAAAAGATGTCCATCAAAGCGAAAAATCTTGGGTAAGTAATATATAATATCAATACCAATAATTGAACTAGTCCGTCATAATGTGTTTTTACCTGTAAGAAGAGTGATCTAGTTGGTTTCTGAATGAGATTTACAATACACTTGAATCACACATGGCACAAACAGAGGCCGCCATAAGGACAATGGAAGGAATCTTTTCAAAATGACTATGTTTTGTCGAGGTTCATGGCCCATTTTGTCAATTGCGCGACGCGTTATTTCGGCGACAGTTTCGATAGTTATTTCTCGTTCATGCTCGTGTTTGTCGCTACAGCGGCCTAATGACCTAAACTTTTGACTAGAAACCTCCCGGAACGGTGGTTCGAGCCCCAACACTGGCGTATATTTAACAACACGTGTGATCCAAGAGAAAAAATATACATTTCTGACAATGAAGTGACGATATTAGCCCGAAGAGCGATACGGTGAATAAGTGATATCGTTGTTTCTATCGCTGGTTTTGCTGTTACGACTTGAACTCTATTTGTGTTGTTTGTCTTAGACACGAAACTCTTTTACTTTTAGTTATTTCACTACTGGTGTTTTAATAATAAATTTCTATATTTTAGTAAAATATTTCTTTATGGATTATTTTACCTAAATGATATAGCTATTTATGAATCGTTAAGGAGATATACTTATAGATGTATAATATATATATATATATATATATATATATATATATATATATATATATGCTTATCTTGTAATCCGGCAGTTTTATGTATTGTTGCGGTGTTGTCTTTTTTCGCTTAAATTTGAAAAATAGTATTCTACGTAAAGAGGCGTAAATCTTAGATAAAAGCCTCTCGTCTTTGCAAATAGAAAACTGACTTTTCTCAAACAGGTAATACCTACTCGTAAACCAATTCGATAGACAGACATAATCAAAAACTCGTTATATCTATCCCTCGATATTCGTCATTGGCTCACGTATACGTGTGCATAAAAACCTCTGTATATGATCACCTCGGACCTTTCCATCTCTAGACTCTTTTTTAGCTTTTCTTAGTGTAGGTCTACTTTTGTATTAGGTATTAATGGGCGATAGACCCGTTAAGGTCTCGCTTAGATACGTTACACATGAAAAACCTCGTGGATTTGCATAGCAAATTTATAATAGGATGCATACTGTCGGTTTCGTTGGCTCAGATCTATCTGACGCGAAAACATTTGACGATAGTTGGATTTCAGTCAGATTTTGAAGAATATGCTTGGATCGTTACAACTTCTGCGGTCTTTATGTCTTGTGGGTAATAAGCTTTCTAGCAGTGGAAAAACCTCAAATAAATGCATTTTTGTTGTCGACAGACAGCGCGCGAAAGGCTTCCTTTTCTCTCTCTCTCTCTCTCTCTCTCTCTCTCGATATATATATATATATATATATATATATATATATATATATATATATATATATATATATATATAGGATCATCTCAAAAACGGTTGTACCAATTT
>NW_019211457.1:4422480-4426209 GCF_002443255.2 Varroa destructor | reverse complement strand
ATAATGTTAATAAATAACTGAGCTTCGCCCTAACAAGCTTCTACTCGAAACTTGGATTTAATTTATTTTAAAAGCTAGTAAGAATTTCGTTATATAATTTGAGAAAAAACTCATGCGAAGAATATAATTCAAATTTAAAACAAGGCCGTGTAACCATGCAAACAAGTGAGTTGGGGTGTATAAATATTTTAAGTCTATAGCTACTACTGATGTCTTCTTCACTTTACGAATATCTAGTCTTGGGCTTACCTAGTTACTGACACGAAAAAAGCAGAAAAAACGTTTTAGCAGACTCCTTCTGCAAACCTACAATCATTAGCTTCGTCCTCAGCTTGGTCTTCATCTGAAGCCGTCGGCGCATCGTCTTCGACAATGCCACACACAAAGTCAGTCATGTCGTCGAGCGGTTCAGTTTTGATCTCAGGCAATACAAACGTACAGGCCACTGACGCTTCACTCGCTGAATCTGCTTTTCCTAAAATGGAAAATATAGATAAAAGAGGTTTCATTCCTTTTTTAATGACTGTATCCTATTCTATAAGCTATATATCTTACTTAAACGCAATGATCAGAAATTCATTCCCGATTAATCATAGACATTAATCATGAAATGGTTGTTAGATGTTGGAAGAGCCGACAAGCAATTTGTTACTGTGATTAAGCTTTCTCTGCGACAGACAGAGGAAATTTTCGTAGACAGAAGATAAGTAAGTGCATTAAGCAACTAGTATTAATTAATGAAGATGTACTGGCAAAATCCTGAATAAATTGGTGTCGATGCTGGGGTGTGCTCGTGTTATCGTAGAGGTTATCATAGGGGAAAAATTGCCTATAACAAGTCCGATTATATAAGAAAGTTATATGTCTCTGCAAAGCCATATATATATATATATATATATATATATATATAACGTGTGTTTTACTCTGTACATACGCTTTTGAACACTATGTCCTTAATTAAGAAGTAAAATCTTCCTTACCTTTTCCTTATCAGCTCATTAGAGGCTAATTAAATGGCATCTCTACGTCAGTGCCTAGCACAAAAGGAACATCTTCAAATGCGCCTTTTTTGAGCTCCGTAACTTTCCGCGGAAAATTATTTAGCTTGAGCTGATTCCCTTCATTTACTTCAGAGTTATGTTACTGCGGAACGTTACTATGGTTTTTGTGTGTGATAAGCTGCATGACCTTGCTTAGTGACCCCCAAGTATTTCCATCGATAAATATATCGGTGTAAGTATTCAGAGATGTTTATTATACAAACAGAAGTAAAATTTTTGGAGCTTCCCTCAGGATGTTTGATTTTGACCGTTTAGACTTGTCCTACGATTCATAGGAGTCAAAGTGATCCTGGTTTACCCTGTTAGGGGTCAGCTTATGTATTATATGGAATGGTCTTATGTTTAAGTATCCATCGAACTTTGGATATAGTCGCATATCGTTATGAATCTCAAAAATATATTTTAATAATTTACTCGTTGCAACTAATTCGCATCGTCCGCTTAAGCTAGAGCCTGACTGGTACATTACAGTAAAATAGGCATTTGCGCTCCTTTTATTCTTATGGGACATAGAAACGAATCTGTCCCTGTGATTTTTCACGTGGGTAATAATCAACTTACGCACTAAGGTACAGACCATATCCTGGCTGCCGTAAGCAAGACAAGCAACTTTACAGAGAAGACTTCACTGGTATCCGTAAACCAGCACAAAAATATGCAGTAGAACTACCTCCAGGGTATTTAAGATTGTTTTTACTGATCAAGAACCGAATCATGACCTACTGCGTTATAGGTCGTAATTCAGTAATATGGAAATTCGGCATCTTCCAAACATGCACCATTTTTTTAATAAAATGGACAATCTATTCAGGGGTACAGCCTCCTGTACGGTGTGTACGTAAATTACACGCCAGAAGTGATATGCAACTAGTACAGGAAATTATATTTATAAACATTAGCGAAAATTCAACTCGTACCTATAGACACTGTGCCATCCACTGAATTTCCTATTGCATAGCTTAAATAAATATATTATTGTCTAATTTTTTTTGCTCATACAAATGTCCCAGTGAGAATAAACTTACCACCGAAAGCTTGCCGTATTCTTGACATATTTTTATGTTATTAATTGAAGTTTCTCGGACTCCAAAATCAATCTACCAGAAAGAGAAATCCAAAAAAAAAAACAACTTAGTTTAAGTACAATAATTTTCATCATATAATTCATAATAATAATATATAATAATTTGTGATCGACCACTGGACTCGCCTAACTACCACCGGTGTTCAGGGGGTTTGACGGAAAGGTGGGCGCCACCTAACGTCAATGTGTGCTGGCAATAACTGATATAACATAAGCGAATTTTTTTTTTAATTATGAGAATCACGCGAACTATTAGCGTCAGTATGTTAAAATGTATCTACATCAAATCATTTAATCAACACTTTCTTGTTACCTCATGATATTACAACGATGTTATCTTGTATAGTGTGCACTTTCAATTGAAAAAGTTCAAACAGAAACTTACAACTTCAACCACAGACCTAAAGCGGACCTGCGCAGCTTCAGGTGACTTTCTCGTTCTTTAGCAAAAAAAAAGAAAAAACTTATCTTGGAAATACATTTTCACAAAAAATACAGTTCCGATTGCGTGTGTTAACACAACCTACAGAGTAACCGTCAACGATCGTGTTTGCATGTTTAATGGGCTCATCATCGTCGAAACAGCCAAGACGAATACGTTTATACTTAATACCGCTGCTCACTGTTGAATAGCACTGTCCAATACTGTTCCTCTCGTTTGCGTTTATTTTAAGCCTAAATCTAGCACAGGACGATAGGCAGGATGCCGCCACTTGGTAGATCCGGCAGGTCCACCCACAGCTCCTTCATTTTACTGAAGTCTCTATGAAGCAGCCCCCGTTAACAACAAACGACTCTCTTTATAGATTTTAATGCGAACTGTTCATTACTTGTATGCTCTTAATAGGGAAATATGGCATACTGAAAAAAAGACATTACAGTTACGACTTGTCATACAAAACCGGAAGGTTTGGATGATTATTTTTCTAGCACTACTTTTTCTAACACGTGTTTTTATTCGCTATTTTTTTTTACCTATTATATTTATCGGTCACTATCTCGTTCAATCATCTCTCACACAAGTGTCTTCAAAGGGTCAAGCTATTCGGTCTTGCCTTACAGTTGCTGTTTATTTCCTTAGTAAATTTCTTAGTTCCACTAATCTGTCGTTCACCAGATTTCATTTCAGAGCTGTCCTCTCGTTGCATTTCATCAAGTTAATCAAATATTAACTTAAACTAACCATATTGACGCTTAGGTTCCGTCTGTTGAGCAATAATTTGGACGTACGAGCAACTGAGGTTTTCGGCGTTTTACCGAGTCGAATTGTTGCACCGTGATCACTCCATGTTTATTATCTATTGATAGCGTAGATACTCTAAATGAGAGCAGCAGTAAATCACTTGTTTTACTCTTCTTAGAATCAGTTCCGACACGCAACAGTCAGGTGCAGATATTCCGAATCCAGCATCGTTGTCTATTGGCGCGCTCGAGGCCTTCGTACATTTTTTTTTTTATTCTCAAGCATTAAAACGGATTTTCTCAGACATAAATTTGTCATTGCAGCTTTCATCTTAATATAGGCCAGCCCACAAAAAAAGTCATCAAAATTGGTACAACCGTTTTTGAGATGATCCTATATAT
>NW_019211457.1:4410933-4422380 GCF_002443255.2 Varroa destructor | reverse complement strand
ATATATATATGCATACTTACTGCTGTGCACAATGTAGCCATAATGGGTATTACCTAAGCGTGTGAACAATTTTAGTTGATATCGTGTTTGAGGCTTCGGCGATGGGAGACACCACTTGCTCAGCTATCAAGATCAAACAAGAGAGTAAAGAGGAATTGGCGGATGAAGTTTTATCAGAGGCTCCATACCAAACTGTCACCCAGGCTGCGCTAACTACCATCGGACCATCAATATTAGGTTATTGTACAGACTAAGATTATTACTTAGCCGAGATTATCAACTGTACTTGTAAAGTTAGATGTTCGCCTTGATCATGTTGCCCTCTTCAATAAGGTGACTTAGTGATCCCAGAGCAGTTCCTCTACGTTGTCCCATTGCACACTACATTTTTCAACGGTTGCCCCCAGGGCGGGTTAGAAACAGAGCCCCAAGGCGTTTATCTTCATATATTTTTTAAAAATTAAGAATGTAGAAGAGTACCATTGATGCGTTTTTATGAAGACTCTTTTGTGTGAATTGTTCTAGTCGATGCCAGTATAATATGGATGGCCTTGTTTATTTCATTTAGATACTTCGATTGAAGAAGTTATGATAACATAATATTAGAGTAGTTTTTACGTCGTTTAAGTATACATTACGCGCAATCGATGCATTAGTTAACGCTTTGTTTCCCTGAAAACAAATTCATTTCAACACCGATTATGGTTACTTTCGGATTTTCAGATACCCAATCAGGCCAGTCAGATCAGCCAGTGCGGTTGGTTGTGATAAAGAAGGAGCGTTGCAGCGATTATGGACCTTTACTAATCAAAAGCAATCAAAAGGAGCCTACATCTGGTCGTGTTCTTTCGGCTATGCCGTTGGTCATTGTTCCAGTGAGCCCGGAGGGCCCAGCTCTGGGGGCAGATGCAAAGTCAAGTGGTGGTCCAATCGTAACCTCTATATTAAACTCATCAAACAAGGTCATCCAGCCTGTTGTATTGACAGGCACCCTTAGACAACCCCTGTCTACAAGCCTTACCGTAATCCAACCAAGAACTCTGAACGAAGCGCCTATAGCAACGTCTCTAAAAGTAGATGCCCGCCTTCTTACTTGCGATCAAAAAGCTAATGGCACAATTAAGGGAGTCAGTCAAAGGAAGCAGGTCTTTCCACGTCAAGTGAAACCTCTATCGACTCGAAGGAGTCAGTTTCAAACGAGTATAGATAACGCGTCCGTAGCGGTAACGGGCACCTCAAGCAGCGTCACCACCGCGGCTGGACAAACTTCCCTGGTACATAATGCACAACTGAAGCCAGTACCCATAAAGGTTGTTACTATCAATTCAAATGGTTTTCGTTCAGTTCAGTATAGCACGCCTAAAGCCTTACGGCGTCAAGTGGACCCAAATATTTCGCAAGCGTCTGCAAACTCTGTTGTGTTACTCCCATCAAGAAAAATCCCTATACAGAGATATCCTTGTAGGATGATGTCATCAATAGCATCGGTACCGATCTCGAATCAATCTGTAACGGAGATCGATGTTCCGAAGCCAGTGCCGTCAAAGACTAGAAAAAGCTTCTTGTCAGATTGTCCAGAAAAATTATCAGAGAGTACGTTAGCCAAATCCTTGGACCTTGAAAGGATCGTTGAGTTTGAGCCAGAAGCTAACGTGGTGAGTACACCGAACACACCTTCGGTTACATTTACAGAAAAAGACGAGTTTAAAGGACTAATCGAATTCGAGCCGGAGCTTTTCGACGTTGAAGCTGAAAGCGTGGACAATACTACGGTACTGGACTATCCCGTCGCGAGAGATGACAGCGAAAGGAGAACGAGTAAAAACACGCGACGAGGATCACGCAAACGCGTAGTTCAACAGCCTCCGGCTATATTGCCCCCGCCGAGCCTAACGCCAAATGGAATCAGTCAATCTGGTCTGGTACGGCCGGCAAACGGCGCGAAACAGCGAGCTCGTGCCACTGGAGAGTATATCTGTGAATTCGAAAACTGCGGTAAAGTCTTTATTCGAAAGCAGAACTTGCGTGATCATTGGCGTGTCCACACGAATGATCGCCCTTACAAATGCAACTTTTGTGGAAAGGCTTTCAAGCAGGCCTCGCACGTTATCGATCACCAACGTTTGCATACGAAAGTCAAGCCATTCCTCTGCCGAGTTTGTGGGGCCGGTTTTGTTCAGGCAGGCCAGCTTAACAATCATATCCGGAAGCATACAACCGATAAACGTCGCCCCTTCAAATGTCCACATTGCCCATTCGGAGCAGCCATACAGGAAGCCATCGACGCACACGTCCATGAAGCCCATGTACTTCCTGCTGTAGATAATTCAAATCGTTCTCCGTTAGACTGCCCGCTATGCATTTACCGTGCAGTAACCAAACAAGATCTGGATGATCATATGAGTCGGCACGTTCATCTACGGAAGTTTAGCTGCCCCTATTGTGAATACAGGGCTCATACAAAGAGCCGTCTAGACACACATTTGTTATTACACACAGGTGAAAAACCTCATCCGTGCAGCGTGTGCGGTCGACGATTTCGGCAAAAGAGTCAAATGGAGACTCATTGCGCAAGTCAACATCAGGATCACGTTAAGACGAAACTCAGTAAAAGGAAGATGGTCACAGAGGACAGAAAAATTGGCCACGGGTTTGACGTCGGCGCAAACGATGCAAGGATAGAAGTTGTATCCGACGAAGATATAGATGTAAAACCAATTATACTGGATGAAGTCATACCTCCTTCTAAATGATTGAAACTTTGTGATAGTAGTCATTTTCGTCCACTTCATTATTATTGTCACTGAACAACCTGTTGTTGCAAAATATCAAGACGTTATTAAGGCATTGATTGAATCTACAGAGTATTGTCCCCTATGTACGACCCTGATAAACAGAAAAAAACGCATTTTCACGCTCTCTTAATTTTCCCACTTTTTATTTTATTTTATTTAACTAGTTGCGTAAACGTATAGTTATTTAAACGCGAAAGTAAAGGTAATACCAACTTCAACTATCTGCGCTTGTCAGTTGAATGACAACAACGGCAAAACGTGATGAACAACAAGTAACACATATGTCTACTAAGTAACCCGTTTGTTTCTAATTTTCATAATTTGGTTAATTCTAACTGGTAGAAGCGTACCCTGGTACTTCCGAGACAGCCAATGGCCGATCATCCACATTTACCCTTTCATTGTTACTGTTATGTTATATAGATGATATATATCGAAATAAGCGGCACGTATACTTTAGACGCGCTCATAACGAAATCGTTACGAGAAAGCTGATTATGAAGATCTTTGTGATAACATGATCAGATTAGAGAAAGTAAGACAGATAGAGAAACCCGTGGCGAACTCGGATGTACGAATCAATAATTAAACAAACGCTAGGTCATTAAGAACGTCCTGCGAGCCTGTTCCCGATGCGCAGCAAAGCGTTCTCATGTTTAATTGTGATCCGTGCATATTCGCCTTCATGTTATTGTTATTGCTGGTACTAACTGCGATTTGTATGTAAGTAGTTTTAGCCGCATAAGATATATGTAATTTATATAGGCAGATATAATCCTGTACAAGTGAAGACTCTAGCATTGTTTGAGATATAGCTAATAGATGATTATAGTGTAATTAAGTAAAAACCTTGTCTGATTCCCATATGCCATGTACATACGTACGCGTTGTGTATTACTGTGCAATTCGCAGAAAATTCGCTGTACTCATGCGACGAAAAACGGAAGCAATGAAATTGACCGACCAAAGAATGAACGAAATCAGGCTGATACTTTTATAATTTAGTGTACACACCCATCCGTATGTTTAGCGAAAAAAGCATATGTACGCGTGTGTTTAGAAACCTAGAAAAACCTGCGCGAAACCTTTCTGTATTAAAGCTGAAATAAAGTTGAGTAAAAAATAAGAGTTAAAAAAAATACTGCCATTCTTTCTTCTGCGTTTTCAGTGTTGCTGATTCATGTAACTGGAAGTTTAAATTAGAATGTAATATTTTCATCCGAAATCTGGCATTTGCTAGATTTATTTTCCATACATCACGTTAGATTTCTGGAAACGTCTCTTCATTTAGGCTTGTGCTACAGGTAAAGTTAGCAATTCGTCCATCTGAGAAAATTTCCTAGTGCCATACATTTCTCCGTGTTTTCTTTTATGACAACTGTCATTTTGCAGATCACTCTGCTTGTTAAAAGAAAAGCTCAGCAAGACACATTTGAGTAGGCTCAGCTCCAATGCTTGACCTCAAATGGTTTGGCAAAACCATCAGAAATTGCTTTGACTAAATATTAGAGTTCTGAAAACATTGCTAGAATAAAATCAAAAATCAGTGTGATAAAATCGCATCAGCGTATACGTACAAAAACGATTATGGGGATCTCATCACATCTGAGCTGGAACATTGAGTACACAGGAAATAACCTAGTTTTCGGTTACGTTGCGAGAAAAAATGAGTTTATTGAAAAAAAAAACACGAAAAATTTCAATAGGCCAATAATCGCCTCACTTTGGTGCCAAAAAGCATCAGTCAACCGTCGTAGAACGTCGGGAAACAGCGTGTTTGCACTACTGGTGACTATATACTTATAATTTTACAAGTGATAGCGAGCTATTTATTCAGAAGGGTATAATAATTTGTGCAGATAAATGAATGGTTTATTGATGTAAATTTCGCATTATCTAGCACGAAGGGATTAAGCCATTCTTCTATCGGAGCCCGTTTTGTTCAGGCTGGCCAGAAATATTCTAATATTTGAAAACGTAGTGACAAACGTCAGCTGCTTGTCCAGTCAACATTGACACAAACGAGATGTGACATACAACGAAATTGGGCTTCTAAAACCAACCATCCTGTGGGAAGTTTATATGCGCATTTCCTAAGCCGATCTGAACAGTAAATAATAATGCTCATTATTTTAATCTCGATAATATTAAATCTAGCAGATATAAAAGAAATTGCAATAATTAAGGCCAGCAGTGGGCATCCTCTGACTGCTTTTTCGAGGCGGCCAATTCAGCTATTAGTCTCCTTGACTCGAAAGTGCTAAGCTGCAACATTTAACTCACAAAGCTGTTCAACGGCTTCATAAAATGATAAAGTGGCTGAAAGTATTTTATCCCGTGTATTTTTCCGTCTGCTGATGTCATTTTCTGTAAATCCATGTTTGATGGTTCTGAGCGCTACCGATTTCGAGACAAAGCTTCTTTTCTCTGTAAAAAAAAAACAGTCTGAAATTTCTCTTGTTTGACAGGCCATTTCCTGCTGAACAAACTCTTTTCCCCTAAAACTAACATAGCATATTATATTTTAGAAAATTTTTGGTTTTTTTGGACGTGCTCGACATAATTTATAAGTATATTTACCCCACAATGTTCACGCTGGGTTCGTTCGGCAATCCATCTCTATCGGTTGTTGCATTGTTTGTCTTGTCAAATCAGCTAACCTTTCAGCTATTTCATTATAAGAAAACAAGTAAATATATCCGCTTGTATTGATAATTTATTTTATCGAAACTTAAATGTTCTCCTGGGATCTTATAATGATATCGGTTGCTTATTGGCACCTATCAGAGCAGCTTATATAAACTAAGCTGTAGTAAGGGTATAACATCTCGAGAAAAAGACGATCCAGCAACGGTTGAAAAAGCTACAAAGCTTCGAAGTTGTCGAAAAACAATAACTTTGGAGAAAAAAATTAGAAGCATTTTTGGCTGGAACGGATCTATATGTGGCTTTCAGACAGACGTATAACAAACACAGAAGTGCTTGTTGATAGCTTGAAAACAGTAATATATAGGAAAAAAACGAACTACGGCACTAATCGTATTGGTTGCATATAATCAAAGCTCCGTACAAATACTTACTGCTGGTAATTCGTGTGAAGAGCAACAAATATTGACGAAGACCATATGCGACACGTACCTGATACAAATAGTAGTACCAAAGCAGAACGTCCATAGAGACCATCGAAGGCAAAAATCTAGTATAACTAGAGAAATTGTTTGATTAATGCACATAGAGGTTGCGAAAAGACTCGATTTCGGACGAATCACTTTCGCGATAGGCAAAAAAATGGAAAGTGGAGGAAAAGACAAACAGAGATTCAGTAAAAGTAGTTCAATCAAATAGATTGCTTCAATGATCCATTGCTTCCAATACAGAATATGGAAATAACTATTTGCGTAAAAAGCTAATGATAGAAGTCTCGTTAAGTGCACAAGATGGCTATAGAATCGTTTTTTTTTCAATTTCGTTAATGACGGTATGAATCTGCTCTATCGGTAGGCCAAGGCGCGTCCGATGGCCTAGATTTCTTACGAAAACTATTAATTTTCTTTTTACGGAAAGGGTATTCGGGCTTATCTCCAAACAGTGGTTAATGTTGTTTGATAATGACGACAAAGGAATGCCCTCACAATGTTCCTTTCAAAGGCGAGATTTTTCAATCATTGCAATCTTTTTGGCCAAAAGTATTCATGACAGGAAGCATAGCTTTGACATTTTCCGCTATGCATTATCTGCCATATAATACGGCAGGCACATTTGTTGCAGTGTCCATAATTCTGCAAGATGATATTGAGCACAGCATCGTTGTCGCAGAGCGCATCACGATAACAACGATACCTTTTTCAAAACGGAACGCCTCGAACACTGCCAAAACCGCTATTTAGATTTCCCATGCTCTGAGATTTTTTTAGTGTCCAAATGGTTTTATGTATAAAACAATAGTTCTATGGACTTGAATGCTAACTGAGAAAATAAGCTTAGTTAGCATTAAAATTTAAAACGAATCGTTTGTCATTAACGAGGCGTGCTTCATAGAAACCTCAGTCAAATGATGCACTTTATGGAATCGGTACGACCGCCAAATGGCGCCATTTTGTTTATTAATTATGTTCAGCTTAAGCCTATAATAAAACAATCACAAACAGAAGGAACTCAATTGAACCATACGAGTTAGCAGCGAGTAACGATACCACGAATAGATATGTTTCGTTATACTGCGCCAGTTTCACGAGGAAATACAATCGTTGATGGTGGTTAGCCTGAAAGGTGTATCATTTTTTACTTTTAGAGGATGACAAAGTGGCCTAGTGGTGCGCAAGTCTCTTTTAGGTTTGAATTTGTGTAAATTTTGTCTGTAAAATTTGTTTGTAATTGTTGTCTACAACAACACTGTTGTAATGTCATGACGTAACAAAGAAGTGTCAGCTCACGTATTTTAGTATTTGAAGCATAGTATTAAGGTAAGTATACTGCTTACGGATTACTATATATTATTATTATTATTATTATTAATTTATATGTAGCTAGTTTTAGAGCTAAAGTGATTTTACAAAAACTGAATTGATTTTTTGCGCTTGTCTTTTGTGTAGTTTCATCTTGACGTCCAAAATACGCCACTAGTAACGTTCAAATATGCCAAAAATAAGACAAGTTTCCGGTGGTAAGTGTCTTGCTGGAACATTTGAAGAAATATATTTTAAGAAAATATTATATGTGCTTAAATTATTTAACGATTAATTTAATGGGTTGCATAACCGTCATGGGCATGGGTCAGATTATATACATGTATATATATAGCTCACTGTTTAACCAATTTTAATCTGATGTATGTTGTTATGAATTGTTAGGGTATAATACGTTGAAGCATAATCTTTTTTTTTTTGGAGGTTAAGGGCAAATGCATTATGCAGACCGGACATTGACTGTGCTTTGTCCGGTACTGTGGGACTCTCACCCACTAAACCCTGGACCCCTTTGTCAGCTTGGGCCATGGTTCGGTATATGTTTGATATTACTTCGAAACCTTTAAAAGGTTAAAGTATATTAACCGTTAAAGTATAATCTACATCATTTCTTCCGGCAACACCAGACAAAACCACCCGACGCCTTGAAAAGGTTGTTGAATTTCAGCCAGAAACTAACGCGACAGGTCCGCCAAACGCATTTTCGATTTCAGTTAGCGGCCTAGGTGAAACTGCTGACCCTATGGAATTTGACCCGGAGTTCTTCGGCTTTGAAATCGTCGACGATATCCCGATATTGCACTGTCCTGCCGTGGGAGGTGACGTCGAAAAGGGTACTAGTCCAAAGAAAAAACAACAACTTTCACGCAGACGGATAGTCCAACAATTTTCGGCAGTTATATCTAGGGCAAATTTAACGTCAAACGGAATCAGTCAATCTGGTCTGGTACGATGGGCAGCACCTGCAAAGAAGTGGGCTGTCGCGACCAAGAAGTTTACCTGCGGATTCGCAGGCTGCGGTAAAGTTTTTGCTCGGAAGCAGAGTTTACACGAACATTTGGGTGTTCACTCGGACGAACGACCATATAAATGCAAGAGCTGTGGAAAGACTTTCAAGCGGGCTTCGCACCTTATCGCTCACAGACGTCTGCATACGACGGTCAAGCCATTTCTCTACCAAGTTAACGGGACCGCATTTGCTCACTCTCGTATTATAAAGCATGCCACCAACGAATGTCGCCCCTTCAAGTGTCCACACTGTCTATTTGAAGCGGCTAGACAGGATGCCGTTGACGCACGCGTCCGTGAAGCCCATGTATCTCCTGCTGTAGATAATTCAAATTGTTGTTCTCCGTTGGACTGCTCGATATGCATTTACCGCGAGGTAATCAAACAAGATATTGATGAGCATATGAGTCGTTCGCATGTTCATCTACGAAAGTTTAGCTGTCCCTATTGCGAGTATAGGGCTCACACAAAAAGCCGTCTAGACACGCACTTGTTATTACACACAGGTGAGAAACCTCATTCGTGCAGCGTGTGCCGTCGACGATTTCGGCAAAAACGTCAAATGGAGACTCATTATGCACGACAACATCAGGATCGTGCGAGGACAGCAGACAATAAGAGGAAGATAGTCGCAAAGGGCTGGGAAATTCACCAAGAGTTGGATATCGGCCCCGATGATATGGAGATAGAATATGCGTTCGACGAACATGTGGAACCGAACGAAGTAATATCTACTTCTGAATAATTGAGACTTTGTGGTTGCAGTAAGTTTTGTTTATCACTACTATAATTAAACTGAGTGATTTATCGTTAAGAAATATCGCGGCATTGTTCTCTCCGGGCTACACAGATGAGCATGGAAAAGGAATCGCGTCCCTGTGCATGGTTTCTATTTGTATTAACTGTATTTTACCAGTTGCATAAGCATATTTTAACGAAAACGCCAGTTCCAATATGTGCAATTATTGGTTGAATGACAACGACGGCAAAACGTAATGAACAACAATTAACACATGTGACTACTAAGTAACCCGTTTGTTTCTAATTTTCATAATTTGGTTAATTCTAACTGGTAGAAGCGTACCCTGGTACTTTCGAGACAGCCAATGGCCGATCATCCACATTTACCCTTTCATTGTTACTGTTATGTTATATAGATGATATATATCGAAATAAACGGCACGTAAACTTTGGACGCACCCATAACGAAATCGTCACGAGAAAATCAATTATGAAGACCTTTGTGATAGCGCGATTAGATTAGAGCAAGTAAGTTAAATAGAGAAACCCATAGCAAACTCGGATGTACGAATCAATAATTAAACAGATGTTAAGTCATTAAGAACGTCTTGTAAGCCTGCCCGATACGCAACAATATGTTGTCAGGTTTCACTTTGCTTTTATGGCCTTATTACTGGTGGTATTAATCACGATCAAAAACCTTAGTGGTATATCTATAACAGCGGTAGTTATACTGAGCACAACTAAATAAAAATCTTGCCGAATTGATAAATGCCGTATGTATTTCGGCATGACTTGAAGATTTGCAGTAACACACGACAAACGAAAAAAGTCACAGGATAGTTACAATTTTTTTGTTTACGTGTTTAGCAGAGGTGATATGTGTGGCTAGAAGTTTTAGTTAGACCATTGTACGCTCCATGCAAGTTTATACCTAAATCAATATAAGTATAAACCTTAAAAGAAGTATATTAAAAAAAAAAAAAGTATATAAATTTATGTACTGTTCCCTTGCAATTCGATAGTCACTTTAATTGCCTGTTAGCATCTATGGAAAGAGCGATTAATTTAAGCTATAGTAAAAGTTCAGTTTGGAAGAAGAACGGTTCAACAATGGCTACAAAGATTCAAAAAAATCTCAGACTAGTCGAAAAATGACAACTTCGAAGAACAGGTCTGATCTATAGGTGGGTTTCCAACCCGCATTTGGTTTAAAAATAGTGGGCGCGTCGGGAGCTTAAAAACTGAACTACCCCAACAGATTAGAATTGGCTGCATATAATTAAGACTTTGTACGAACAATTACAACACTATTAGTTATTGTTGGAGGTAACCTATAGGCGGCACATAGCCGATCCAGAGAGGGTAGTATTGGAGGGCAACGTCGTCGCGGATTTTCAAGTGGGAAGATTTCGTATCACTCATGACGTTTAGTTAATAAATGTACATCTGAGGAATGGATGAACGAGTTCGCTGAAAAGTGGATAAACAAACGGTAAGTGACCGAATATGCTGAATTAAATTTAGTAGAAATAATGAAATGGAACGAAATAATAAAAAAAAAAAATAGCATATAGGAATAGTTGTTTACGCAATAAGGTCCATGATAGAAATATGTTCAGACACGCAAAGTGATTAGAGAATTGTTGTGTCTCTTTCTTTATTTTTTTTTTTACAATTACTTTGCAAACGGTAAGGCTTAGATGAAACGGATTTTTTTTGGCAGGATAAAGTGCCCTTACCGGTGTAGATTTAAGGTAGTAACTACTGAAGACGCTATTTCTCAACGCTATCTTTTCTTGCTTGTACAAAGGGCATTCGAAGCCTGTACTTTATGGTGGATTGGATAACACTGTGTAAGGAATGATTCTACGCTGTTGACTTATAAAGGTGATCTTTTTCAGGCGATCCTAGTTCTTCGCAGTTTTTTTTACTTGAAGGTGTTCATGTTAAAAGCTTACAAGTGCTGTATTCGAAACCTCTTTTCATAATTAGGAAAAAATAATATAAACTTGTATTATGTTTTATTTGCTTGACATTATTTTTATTGTTTGGAAATTTCCCGGCAAATTATTCACATGCTAAACAACCATGTCAAAAGGATTTTTATCAGACGTGGAGCAAGACATCTTTATGGGTCCTTTCACAGCTATTGTGTATATAGGTAGAGAACTCTGTACAGTATGACTCAGCTTTCATTAGAATACTTTGTTACTGGGGCAAATATGCACAAAATAAAAATGGTATTACATGAAATATGCAACTAAGAGTACAGCTTTTCTATATTTATTTATACCCTTAGCTTCGTTTATTAATAATCAGTACCACGCTACATCCATGTTATGAAATTATTTTAATCATCGGTGTTAACACTTGCTTGCTTTGTATACGCTTCGACAGTGTGCCACAGTCGGGCCATTTCGGTCCTTTAATTCAT
>NW_019211457.1:4400079-4410833 GCF_002443255.2 Varroa destructor | reverse complement strand
AATTTTTCTATACATACATCGGGATAGCACTTTGTATAGGCCGAGCTTAATACAGAAAGGGCAACGAAGTGTAGCATCGAAAGTCACTGGTTGGCCAAGAGCGGCCGGCAATAGAAGCTGTCTAGTGTGTCTATTTTATAATAGGTGCATCGTTTGCATGTATAAGCATTTTGCCGCTTGGCGTTGTTGTTCCTCTTCCACTCCTAACTGGCGATTTCTCCAAATACCCTTCGCAGATTGGATTTGTACTGACAGCTACAACGAGGCTAAATGTCAATTATCGCTTTTATTATCTCATCCTCTTTGTCTCTAGCCGACAAGGCTGTCGCGGCACTCCGACGATACTATTTAATCTAGAAGGGAGTTCGAGCAGCGCGAGGTCACCTACTTTTTAGGACGTAACAAAGTTCGACCAACGTACGAGAAAGCACATTGTGAGGCAAACTCTATCAGCGCCGTACACGTAGGCAATTACAAGATGTTTTGCGCATACGAACGAGTTTAGCAAGTTCGAGTGCGGGACACTACCTAGAAGCGTCATCCGTGACGAGAAACAGAATCTCATAGCAGCATTTTCAACAGTGAATACGCTGCTAGCAAGGCAAGATAACCCGCTCCGTTGTTTCGAAGTGGCGCTGTGTTCGCAGCGGTAGATTTGAACGTGATGAAATGATCCTTAATGAAAAAAATTGTCAGCAACGTAAATGATCCTGTAAATGCACAGTGAGACGAAATGCCTATCGGCCGCACTGGATGTAGAATTCGGAACATTTACGAATGTATTCACGTATCCACGACGAAGCATCTAAATAATTTGTAATTCATTAAGCACGAACACTTACTCAGTAGATATAATTGAGTTTCAAGAATACACGCTTAGCCGTAGTAAAAGTCAACGCAGGTTATCTATTCTCCATTCTAACACGTAGTGTGTACGCTGTTAGGTTTTTGTTTTCCTAGATTTGGCTAACGGTACTACAAGCATCCGTGGCGATTTCACTGTTACGTTCTACCTGTCCGTTAGAGGCTGTATCTGTTTTATCAGGATTTCCGTAGAAAATAAATGCAGGTTGACGTTCATTAAATTGCCATAAAGTTCGCATGTTTATTCATATCAGTACCGTACGCTTTTAGTCTAACTCGCATTCTCATCGTTTCACAATTGCTCGTGTATCATGGAAGCACATCTAGATAATACGCTTTTCGCAATTACGTAGTAAACTATGGCAGTTTACACTCATGACCTGTTCAAAGACGCATAACATTTGTTTTCAACAAACGTACGCACCTCGTGTACCAGCCTTTCGTTCATCCATATGTGTTCCGATGCAAGGCTTAAATTTTTTCGATTACTATTTTCGTTGACTTTCATCTATGCTTTAGTATGATGATAAAGAAAAACAAAAAAAAAAAGAAACAGCTCTAGTTTTTGTTGTATATTGCATTCACATTTGTGGCAACGATGGATACCTTCGTATTCTATTAGGGGCAGAATCGAATGCGCTGCGAAGAAAACCCAACGCAAATAATACGCCTGTCTCCTTTTGCATTATCATGGGTACAAAGTATTTTTGCTCTCATTTATATTAACAAATTATCAGTGCCACTCTTGAAGAACACCATGTTTTCAGTCTGTGATCCAATTGTTAGATTTATGTCATCTATTATCGTTTTACTTATGAATATTCGAAATACTTATCCGATCTATACTAATACCCCACCCATCGCGATCAGACCCCTTTGAGTTTCATCTGTTCGCGTCGTTAAGTCTTTTCATGTGCATGTTTAAGTTGTTTGCTAGTTTCTAAAACAAAACGAAGGTCGACCCCCAAATGCATGGCGCGATATTGTTTATATATATATATATATATAGGTGCGTGAACGTAAACTTATTCCGCACTTCACCTAACTGTTAAATCATCTGACTTGGTAGCCATAGTTATTTTAGACTGTTGACTAATCCAATGAATAAGGTTCAGGTGCCTGCAAGCGCTATATTGTGACAAAGACATTAGAATCACTAAGAACAGGTCAACACCGCCGATGCACGGCGACCTCGTTTAAAACATGAGGCAATTTTCACCGGATGTAATATTGTCAGTTTGCGATGTAGCTTTCTCTCCTCATGTGAAGCAGCAATGTCCGGTAACGCTTCCGATACCCACTGAAACCATAAAAGAGCTATGTCCTTTCTCCTCATGAAGAAAGGGGTCAGATCCTAAAGACTGAACAATTTTAAGCCTAGGACTTCACCTGTCTACGAGGCAAGAACTTGGGGCCCGTTTCAAGCTGCTTGATGGCACTATTAAAAAAAGACAAGTAGGCGACTCCCTAATAAACGTACTACTTTGCCCTATTTTACATCCCTTTAACCTGCAAAATCCGCTGTAGTTTTGAACTTCTGAGACCAATGCGGGTGGAATTGCATCTCGTGTTTCCGTAACGTCAAGTCCGTCCTGAAATAGTTCCGTAAGCCAATAATGTCGTCTGGTGACTGCTTTTCATATGTTCGATTCGTTTCTCATGACAAATGGATGAAATTTATTGGCCTTCAGCTGGTGGTAGGTTTTCAACGACAGCTTTCATAAAAGCAGCCGCTGTAAGTGCTGCGTAGTTCTGCCAGTCACGACGTTTCGTTCCGTCTCGATAGTCCGCAATTCCGCGAATCACCATGTAGTTGTCTTTACGGTTACCGTACACCTGTTACGACAAGAACGAACATTAGGGAAAGCGTAAGTATACATACTACAAAATTTGTTAGGAATAAAGTTTCCAGGTCTCCAAATATATTGGGGTCTTATGATTATTAAGTAGCATCAGTGTTGCCGGTTAACCAACGTACCGATTCAACGACGCTATCAAATTCGCTATCAAAGGCGAAAATTCCGTATTGAGCTGCAAACTCTTGTCTTTGGGCGTCATCGGCTGCAATCACTTCTCCAGAGGCTACGGCGCCAAAGTGAACAACTGGGTGACCGTCTACCCGGGCATTCGGAGTTCCCTCTGGAGGACATGGATGACCCACTTCAATGACATCGTTACCTGGAAATGTTTACGTCTTGTTTATTATATATTTGTTTAACGCCTTTTATTTCGAACTCAAACGTATCTGAACGAAGACAACAGTTTCGCGCGTCACACTGTTCCGTCAGTCATCTAGATGGACAAAAAATCCTTTTAGATTCTTAGTTCACTTCATGTTGATAAATTTTGCCGAAATAAACGGACATGACTTTCGGTTAGAAACGTTTTGATTATCCTTCATTACTAGATAGATCACCTCCAATACTCATGTAGAGTTTATCCGTTTCGTCTGCGGGCCTATCAAAATCTTTCGAGTCGCCATCGGCGGAATCTGCGTTGTCCCTTAGCTGTTCCTGAGCTTCGGTTATGTACTCTTCCCATAATGAAGATCCGCTTTCCAAAACCTGTCTTGCGGCAACCTGAATAACGATAGAAATCAATAGCAACACCAACAGGTGGTTGGTATCATCTTCATGTATGTCCCGATTGGTGATGTATAAGTTAGGTCTTAGCCAATCGTTTTCGCACCTTGTAGTTCATTTAAAGAAGATCCAATCACTTCTCGGGTCTTTTTTTTAAACACCCTTAAGCATCCTAGCAGAATTACATTCGCTTATTGCATTATACCAAAACCACTGATAAGAATAGATTGTCATCAAATTAATAGAAACACAGGCAATATACTTAGGTTCTTTTTGGCTCTCTTTATGCAATTACCTATAAAGTATGGTGGTATCATGTGCATACCTGTAGCTTATCCTCAGGAGGTAACCATGTTTTTAGGTTGAACGACTCTGACGGGGACGGAGATCGATCGTCGGTCGGAGAACTTTGAATCCTGTCAAATAATTCAGTCGCACCAAAGATAAGTTAATATTAGCAGGAGACGGAGGTCGAGGTCGTTGCCGTCACGCGTCAATGTTTAGGGACGTTTTTAGTAAGAAACATACACATTTAATTGTGACGTTATACTATTAGAAAGACAGTAAACTTAATATGTTGTACGATTCCGAGCTATTTAACGGATTTGGAATTTTAGACCATGCTTGAATTATGCATTACCAGTAGAATGAAGCTGGGAAATATTTACACCGAACCTTTGGCCGAAATTAAGGCCCAATGACTAAATTTGTGTGAGTTGAAAATAAGCGTACCTAGCTCTTTGTCTACTGCTTTAATGAGTTTTCGATACATAGCACCGGCTTCAGAAACGGAAGTTTAATCACAAACGACATCTTTTTCTTTAAGCTAGTCGTTCTCTGATGACACTCAGTCGACTGGTACTCGTAGGTGGCCAAAGGCCAGAATATCTGTTATATTTCATCTGCTTAACAAATATTGAAGTTTATCGATTTGCTAGCTAGCTCCGAACAACGTAACAGATTCGATCTTACTTTGCTCCCGCTTAGTTTGCGGTAAAAATTAATTATCAAGTTGATTGGCCGCCGTCGTCGAGTTTTCAAAGTGAATTATTCCCCTAATGTACGAAAACAGACAAGCCTCTCAAAATCCTCCCCCTAACATAAATCAGATAAGATCTGTCTTTGATAACCTCGTGTGCGTGTCCTCTGTGTGTGTGCGTGCTTACAGATAACGAACTCACTTCTCAGCGAACATATAAATGTAATTATTCGGTTCGATATTTTTAGGTCGATCCGAGACAACGACATCTCCAAGCCGCACATGTTTCGAATAGTCTGTGTAATGAGGAACACCACCTCCACAACCCACCAGAATTACATAGTCAACATTCTGGAATGTACCTGTAATGTAATCAATAACACGTGTTCAACGTGAGCCTAGAAGCGTTTTGTATAGCACATTTTCCATTACGAGTATGGCCAAATTCTATCAAACGACTATTCGAACTTCGTCTCGAACTAGTACCCTTAGCAACTCTGGAAATTGTGTCTACATCAACTTAACTTTGATAACCTGGCCGTGTTTAAAATAATTGTGACTCAGTTATAGGATTAAGCAGTGAAGGCGCATTTTCAGAATGACGAGTAAGGCGAGGAAAAAAGGACAACCGAGTAATCTCGTTGTGGTGTTTCCTGCGGCGATCATTGCGCCCCGCTGATGTCCGATGGCGGGAAGTTTTGTGGCAACGACACGATGCCGTCCAATGTTACCCAGCGTGTACACGTTGGATTCGCCTAGTGACAAGAAGAAAGTTGACAACAAGAAACAACAGCAAATGAAAATATGAACTGATCTTATTCATTGATGGCCCTGTAATTGATTTTCGTAGAACTTTATTGCCTACTTATTTCATCATTGTATATAATATTGCTTTACCTACTCAATGGCTGACTGCGACGCGCAATTACAGTACCTATTGGAAGCATGGTAAAACAAATGTTTCCTTGCTTATTATGATCCCGTACGCGAAACTGCCATACATTCGAGCTGGATAGGCAACTCTGAAATACGATTTTTCTCCTGACGAGTAGCACTGCGCCGTTGTTCAAGTTGTTATTAGGTAAACACATACAACAAATACGACCAAATTATATACAGAGACAATACAAAACAATATTACCCTCAGTTTTGTACCGGACAAAGGTGTTCTTATCGTCGATCATGGCATCCACGGCGACTTTCTCACAGAATTGTGCTGTAATTATGGCAATGGTCGGCTGTTGCTGTCGGGTTACCGGGGGCATCTGTCGCACGCGTTTCACCTAGCAGATCAACCAATCACCCAACGAATCAATCGAATTAAATTGGACTGGTGCATTGTATTGATTATTAATAAATGCGTATTTCGCTAAGCTCTTGTATTATCTCTCCGAAACGTCGAGCCTTAGAATTAAAACGTAGGACCTAAACTGCCGCCGACTGATGGCGCCTTGTTGTGTTGACGCACATTACAGATGTTTGTGATAAATTAGATAAGTTTTAATAGAATGATCTCATTGTCCTCTATCTCACTAGGTTGGGAAAAGGCAAGTTCAACGACTTACGACATTATCTATCGTGCATACCTTATGTTCATCTCTGGTGACTCTCGTGAAGGCAGTTCCATCTTCTGAGGTTCGGACCACACCGCGCTCTTCCAGTTCCGAAATAAATGCACGAACCGTATCTTCCGATGACAGAGATGCTCTGAACAATACAAGCGAGCAAAATATATACAATCTCTAGCTAGTCTTCTACAAGATAGGCCAGGCGTACGCAAATGAAGTAGGTTGACTTAGTGACGTTAAACTTGTCATATATAGAACCTTATACAAAGTACTGGGCAATCGTCAATCATGTAGACCCGTACGTCTTACTAATTTTGAATGATTTAGACTCGAACACGCCTCTTCAAGTAGCTAGACACACACACGCACATCATTCCTGCTGACAGAAACACTAATTTGGTTACCATCAAATGCAAAGAACAGAGAATTCAGTGTCCTTACGTTGCAATATCTTCAACAGTAACAGCATTAGGATAAGCGCATTCGATAAGTTCGAGTATCCGTTCAATCGTGACTTCGGCCGTAGATCGCACCAGACACCCGTCTTCGACCATGCTCGCTGAAATTTTCAGTGCTACAATGAGAATAGATATTCTTTCATATACGGCAGCTGACTATATACGTACACGTACACGCATATATTAGAGTATTCGGTTAAATCCAATATTGGTGACATTTTAGGGTGGCGCAGATTGGCGCTGCTGCAGTTTTTTAAGCTATTAGTAGGTACGGCAGTACACAGTAAGGCGCGCATATAACGATATCGTACTAAAAGGCTCTTTGTTCTGTACCATTACAGGCCACACCCTCCTTGTGGCCGTATCATAAACAAAACAGTTAGCCTTTGACGCTGGCTTTTGGGGGCCTATTGAAAACGAAATCCAACTAAATGTTGGCTATCACTAACAAGACACAGATATGTCGCATAAAGCTTGGCCGCGCTCTGTGTTGGGTATTGCTATACTAAATTATACTCTCAGCAGAGCAAGACACATGCAGACGCTCTGTCTCTGCGCCAGATCTATCAACAAACCCCAGCAAACAATTTATTGTTAACGTCACAAACAATGAGCCCCTAATATATCTGTCGTTGACACTGAGTAATGTTATGTCCAATGAAAGCCATTTAATTGAGTCTCAGTAAACGCATATATGTGCGTTGTGTCGTTTGTCATCACTGGCACATATATGCAGACGCTATTCTACTGCTCAGTTAATTTTTTTTTAATGCATATGGAAAAAAAACTGAGCTCAGTGATCATGGAGGATTCTTGGACTACGTTGCCGTGATACAATTTAAATGTTCGACTCTAACTGGTCCGGATTGAGGTGAAGTCCTACTCTCATAATCATGACTACCATTAATAGTGACTAGTGAAGAAAGAAGTAGCGGTAATGGCTTAGCGTATTATCAGTGTCTATAGCAATTTGTTTGGAAAAAGTCGAAGGACCGCTTTGATACATCCGTATCTACGCTAAAAAATACTGAGCGAACATATGTTTAATGTGACAATTCAAGAAAAAAAAAAGCATGTTTATACGGTACAGAAGATTAAAACAATTTCTATTATTTTTAGTTAAAAAATTCTATGAGAACCTTCGATACAGACAGATTTTACTATTAGCGCATTAGCGCCACGTCAAAAGGCCCATCCAAACACAGTCTTTTTCGTCAAGTTTCCTATGATCTCCATTACAAAGAGGTCCGTAGGTACGAGACTAAAACCGTAGGAATGGCGAAATCGTTAGGAAAATTCGTATACAAGACATGTTAGTCCACTGCATATGAATCATATCTTTTGACGCCGAGGGTCAAGCGATCTATTCTCTAGTTATGTGCCACACACAAGTAGGAACACGCTAACATTAACGCATCATGCCCATTTTACTCCGCGTAATCAGTGCACCACTCAAAGAGGGACCCGTTTGGCTGTGGGTTCCGCGTACGAGGTCCCTATTTCGACACCTGATTCTAGAACGCCTGTTGCTGCCTGCGACCTGGAGTCACTTTCATTTCCAGTAGATGCTAAGTCGGTATTTTCACTGCCTGCGTCATGGTTTCCGTTTGTTTGCCGGCAGACAACGATCGGTAGAACTTGGAGTTCGCCAGGCGGCCGAAGCTCGGTGAGAGATATCAACAAAGTGTTCGTCGACCCATTGGCTGTACGTGGCAAAGCAGAAGAGTGAGAAGTGGGAAAAATGCCGGAGAAAAAGAAGCAACCTTTTCTAGGGAGATTTTTTTGCCCAGTTTGTTCTTTCGTTTCCGAAAGCAGTCTATGGGATATACCGGTAAAACGGTAAAGCAATTGCTTGGGTAGATTTTTTCGATTATTATATTCGTCATATAAAAGTTACCGCACATCATCCGTATGACTTCCAAGAGATCTTAGCAATGTAACAGTTGGTGAATTTACGTAAGACTCTCAAAATTTATGAAAGCTCCGCTTAGTTCTTTACTCGTAGGTCACATACGTATCCATTGTATAATTTATTCTAAAATATCTTTAACCGATTCAACTCCGACGGGAAAACTAAGCATACCCATATGAGGATTTTGATCTGGCTGAAGGGTTTTCATTTGCTTCAGCTCAACTTCCACCTTTCTCATGTCCGGGTAACGTTTCTGCAGAAGTTTCATCACCTTCTTGATGAATCCCACATAATCTGAAATGGTATTGAGTACAGATTGAAACATTTTAGTAAACACTTTTCTCTCGTAATTTCTAGTACCGATGGAGTTCTCCCACCTTTTTTTTAGCTGTACATATAAAATGTCTGAAAATAAAAGCCAGATCGGGGTTACCAACTTAACGCATAGCTTACCTCTGGGAAATTCGCAGGGCGATACAAGTTCCTTGAAGAAATCTTGCGCAAGGTGCATCTGTAGCCTTTCGTCCACCTTGGGCTACAAGTAGGATACAATGGAATAACTCAATTATACGCCTAACAGTGTAATTAGCATGATGAAATGGCGGTACACAAAATAGATTGATTTTAAAAACATATAGTTAAAAACAAAGAGCTACCGGTTCTGAATTCTACGCTTATAAAGCGACACATCATTTGAAACAAAAAGTGTGATGTTAGACACTTATAAAGAAAAATAGTTAGCGACCCAATAAACATATTTGTGGCACCTAGATTAACTTTAGCCCAGCTGTAGTTGAGTGGGAACAGGATCGTTTAATATCGGTGGCTTAAAGGTTTATTGAAGTTGTCCCATAATACGATGATGCCGAATCCTCGCCTTTAACTTCCCGATTGATTTTAATTGTTGAGTTGTTCTCTCTTCTGGCATTTCGAAAATTACTTGTTACAGCTAATATACTATGTAACAATACTTACCTTAAACCAAAATTTGAGTTTTCGACTCTCCTGTGAGTGCGTATTATCAGCGGCATTTTTAAGGAACACCTTAAACTCAAGCCATAACTGAGGCACCTCTTCTATTCTATCTGCAAACATAACAGAACGAAGTGAGCAGTTAGTACTTTAGCTACCCATCGTAGATGCTAGCTTCATATCAGCTTCTCAGTGTCAAAGTCATCGGCGAACGGCAAAGGACAATAGGATTTTGGGCGAGAGAAAGGAACGAGGCCAGCTTCTCGTTTGGTCTTTTTCACGTTATTTGAAAAAAAGTCTAGTTCATCGTTTACGTGGCTGTTCACCACACCTTTGTTGATAGGACAGAATCTCCCAGCTTACGTGGCCCTGCATGTATACCTGCTTCGTTAGAGTCGCCACATTGATTTTCCTTATTGATAACAATGCCCTGATGTTGTCCACCAGCGACGTGTACTGCCTGTGAAGTATCGACTCGTTCTACCCGGACGCGCTCGACGGCGATGCAAGTGTGGCCCGCACCGCGTTTGCGGGGCGTCATTACAATGCGTTCTGAAATACGGAAACAAGTGCGGATCATACATATTGGACGAGGCAGATTAGAGGCAAGTAATTGAAGAAAGGCTATGCTTTAAGTTTGATGTCTGAAGCCTTTCTTCGAATCTAGATTACCTTGACTGGTGCCTTTAGGTTTACTAAGCAAACGCGTTACCAGTGCATTGGCGCAAAAACATAACCAATGGCCAGTATCAATGTAACCGCTACACATAACTGAGAAAAGTTTATAGAAAAAAAGGCGCTTAAACAGTGTCAAAATACAAGCGCATATAACACAGCGCTGAGGCTCCTAAACAGATATGAATTTTAGTCAAAAATTGACACTATTAAGCTTACAATTGCTCCTTCGGGCAGCTTTTCTCCACTTTACAGAGTTTAGTTCTAAAAAATATTTGAAATTCAAAATTTCATAAAAAATAAACTTCCAGAAGATTGTTTTTTACACTATTCAAAATAGTGAGATATAGTTGAAAAAACTGGCTAAGCCCGTGCCAGCAGCTACACTTAAACAGTTAACTTATTGACATAATCGAATCATACTCATGTTTATGCTCATTAATAACATCTGCTCTGCATCGATCTGTTAGAATCACAGCAGAGTTATTTTCGTGTCAACTTACTTTTAATAATTCGGTCTTTATTAGTTAATAGTACAAACCATAGAAGTTAATTGACCGCGCATCGTTTGTCGTGGTTTCACATGTCACGGGATATAATATATAAGGGAGCAACGCCATGATCTCGTCGGCCCGTGAATAGTTTTTTTTTTCCTTGCATAGCATATTTTGCAAAAAACACCATTTTGATGCTCCGTCCTGGATATGATGAGTGCGTCCGACACCACGCACGTAAATGCAACTA